>NC_089657.1:19193750-19511875 GCF_037042795.1 Molothrus aeneus | reverse complement strand
TTTCCTCCTCCCATTATTTTTTTTTTGTTTATAGGAGGCATTAACTATTAGTAAAGTAAAGCCCACCTGATCTGTAAAGTTGTTTAATAATTGTCCCATTTATTTTTGAAGCTCTCTCTGGAGTATTTGGCAGGGAGGACTCATCCCAGATGTTACTCTGAGTCACAGAATTTTTGCAGCAGATCAGAGTGGTCTTATCCAGCCAGAGCTGCTCCGAGGGGTTCAGTGCATCTGTGCACACTTTGGGAGGAAAAAACCCTGGAATTCAAACTCCTCCTTTCCATGATACTGTCCTTAATCCGTACATGGGGATGGGAGGAGCTGGGACTAGGAAAAAAGGAGCACTTTTAAAATAAAAACGGAATAAAATGGAATCGCTCAGTGTGAGAGTGACTCTAAACCTTCACAGGGTGCATGTGACATGTGGCATTACCAGCCACAGGGCCTCTCTCAGATTTATAATTTCATGGAGTTTAAGACACAATTCTTTGGTATTTACACTGTCTTATTTTCTTAATAATTTTATGTGTAATTCCCCAAAATACAAAAGCTACAGAGTGTGTTTCCTAGTGTGAAATTAAATTAAAATCATCCTTATGTCCTTAATTACACTTTACTTTCAAAAGACTGGGATTTTCAGAGGTCTTGGGTTTCTATTCTGCTTTTCTGTCTCTTCTTTTTGCCTCAGCATGCCAAAATAGCTCAACTGCATTTTGCCTCCCCAACTTCTTTCAAATTACCTCGAGGCTGAAATCATCACACCCCAAACCTGGACTGAGGTACCCACAGAAGAGCTCAGCTTAGCAGAAAAAAACCTCCTTGTTTTATGCAGCTCACTAATTTCTTCACTCAGAAGGGCTGTCTGAATTACAGCATACTTCTCTGAAATGAGACTCGTTCCTTAAATGACATTATTTCCCAAAATGTTTCTATTTTCCTGAACTGGAATCATTTCAGACTCTGTCTGGAGAATTGCCTGCTCCTAGACTTGATCCCCCAACCATTTCCAGACTGTAGAAAAAAAGAAGAGAAAGAAGAGGCTCAGAGGAATTCTAAAATTCCCAAACTGGCATTTTAGACCCAGTCACCAGTTGGACAGCAAATCCAATTCATGGCCATTTTTACTCCTGCCAATACAACTGTAGTTTTGTCTCATGAAACTCCCAAAACTCCATCCAACAGCAGAGTGTCAGAATCAGGAGGAAAAGGTCTCCTTAAATTCCCACCTCTGCAAATAGAATGGATATAATTGTTTTTAAGAATACTTATTTGATAAAAGTAATCCAGCTCTTTATGAGGAAAGAAGAGGTGAGAGATCATGAGGAAAAACGAAAGGGAAGGAGATTTAGCAAAACTCTTACTTTTCATTTTAATCAACAAGAAAATAATCTGGTGAGATAATGGTCTTTGAATTGCAGATCCAAGAACTGTGCCCCCTCCCTCCAAAATGTATCTGAAATATCTGCAAAGACTCTGTATAAATAAGTTTTAACTACAACATGTTTCTCTCTGCCAAAACCTGCAGCACAGAACACAGACAGCTGTTTGGTTTAAGTTCAATAATAAATAAATAATAGGAAAATAGGAAATAAATAATAAGAGATAAACCAGAATTGACTCTGCATGAGGAGAAGGCTCTGGGGAGAGCCAAGAGCCCTTGAAGGGGCTCACAGGGAGGCTGGAGAGGCTTTCCATGAAGGTCAGAGGCAAGGGGCTGGCTTTAAGCTGAGAGTGGGGCTGGATGGGACCATGGAAGGAAATCCTTCACTCTGAGCATGGTGGGGCCCTGGGACAGAGTGTCCAGAGAGGCTGTGGGTTCCCAGATGGTGGGGCCCTGGGACAGAGTGTCCAGAGAGGCTGTGGGTTCCCCTGGGAATGTTCCAGGCTGGGCTTGCAGCAGCCTGGCCTAGTGGAAGGTGCTCCGGCCACGGCAGGGCCTGGAATGAACGAGGAGAGCTTTAAGGGCCCTTAACCCAAACCATCCTGGGATGCCATGAGTGTCCCACAAATTGTCCTGAACTGCTCCTGTGAGCTCTGCTCCTGCTCAGGGTGTGACTCCTCCTCACCCTCACTGCTCCTACTTGGGGTGTGACTCCTCCTTACCCTCACAGCTCCTCCTCAGGGTGTGACTCCTCCTCACCCTCCCTCATCCCCCTCAGGGTGTGACTCCTCCTCACCCTCACTGCTCCTACTTGGGGTGTGACTCCTCCTTACCCTCCCTCATCCCCCTCAGGGTGTAACTCCTCCTCATCCTCACAGCTCCTACTCAGGGTGTGACTCCTCTTCATCCTCACTCTTCCTACTCCTCCTCATCCTCACTGCTCTTCCTGCTCCCTCACTGCTCCTCATCCTCTCTGCTCCTCCTCATGCTGTAATTCCTCCACATCCTCACTGCAGGGATGGGCAGCCCAAATTCCTCCCTCCAGGCAGCTTCCCCTGGCTCACAGTGGGCAGGAGTCAAACCCCAGGGAGCTCCCTGTGTTCCCTCGGGTGCACAAACCAGATTACATTCTTAATTACTGGTTTCTGATTCTGCCTCAAAGAGCTGTGAGGTAACTTATCTCTGCCAGGGAGTAAACAAGGGCTGTGGGATGACATTGAAAAATTATCAGTATTCAAGTGGTTTCACCCACGTGCACCCTGCAAAGCAGAAAGGTCATGAGAGCTGAGGGTTTGGGTGTTAGAGTTTGAGATAATTTCTGTACTTCAAGGTTTTATTGTTTGATAGCCTTGGTTTTGCTGATTGCTTCTCATTGGTGTTTTTTTTTCACAATGACAAGTGGAAAAATGGTCTCTAACAAAGGCAAGGTCCAGTCTTTTGTGAGGAATTTTCTACCTCTTAAGACTGCCAAAAACAGATCAAGAAAAAAAGAGAGAAAATATATGGAGGCTGATACAATTTGACTTAAAATACCATTTAGATTAAAAACGTTATTTTGAAATAAAGAACCTGCAATACCCATGGGAGGATTTTTTTGTTTCTGGGCTGATTGTGGGAGTTAAATCCATTGCCCAGGCAGTGCCAGCCCAGCACACAGCAGGAGGAGCTGCTGTCCTGTCAGACTCTGCAGCTCCAGCAGCACAGGGGACAGCAGGAGCCCCAACAGGCTCTGATTGCTTCTGAGCCAACATCTGTCATGCCCAGGGCTCAGACACACCACAGAACTCATCCACCCAGGGATTGATGGGCCCCAAAAATGTCCCCAGCTCTCAGGTTTGTTGTTGCTGAAATGGCTCCCGAGGTGTTGAAAGTCTCTTTTTTCCCAGCCCTGCGACTGAAGAAGAAGTCGAGATTCCTCAGCTCTGCTTTTCAAGGTTGTTCATTTTCTCTTATCTATAACATTCTTCTTCTGACCTGCTGAGATCTGTCCATCAGGTCAGGCTGAATCACACTGACCACCCTCAGGGCAGTGTTATCTTTTTATGCTAAGAACTACATGTACTTTATTTACAACAATTTTCCAATACCTATCACCTATGTTAGACAGTCTGCCTCTACTCTAAACCAATCCAGAAGTGCCACCAACACAGCAGAAGATGGAGGAAAAGAAGAACAAGGAGGAGAAGGAGAAGGAGAAGGAGAAGGAGAAGGAGAAGGAGAAGGAGGACAGGACATGCCCAGATTCCTCCATCTTGCCTCTTGAACCCTCATTCTAAATCCCCACAATTCTACTTTTTCACCCTGTGATAAATTCACTAACATTCTACTCAAATCCTTGTGGCTTGTAAATCTTCACACAAAGTTGGTAACTTTTCCATGGGTTAAAATCAAAGGCACAGGTGTCTGTGACTCCGTGCCAAGGTCTCTGAGCCCCCTGCCAGGGTCTCGAGTCCTCCAGGGCAGCCAGAGGGATGTCCTGGGTTCCCACACCCAGCTTTGCAGAGCATTTGAAAGTCACTCACAGATGGGCTCAGGTTTTCAGTATCATTTTCTTTTGCCCTGCCATGGGCAGCACAGAGCACATCCCACTGCCATGGAAAGGATTCCCAGGTCACCTTCACATCCCAGAGCAGGGGAATCTCTGTTTTCATGAGGGTTTTTTCATGAGGAAGGATTTTCATGAGGGCTGCAGCAACAATTCCACATTTCTGTCACTCAGAAATGGCATGTCACTCATTCTGTCACTCATTCTGTCACTCGGGTGCCACCGACAGAGCAGGAGCCTCTGCCCCAGGGGATGGGGAGGAGCAGCCCAGGCAGGCTCAGACTCTGCTCTCCCACCTGGAGTCATCCAGGAGGGAAGCACAGCCACTGCCTGCTCCTCTGCAGCCAATTGCAATGGAAATTAACACTTTGGAATTGGTGTTGATCCCCCACCCATTTCCAGACTGTAGAAAAAAAGAAAAGAAAGAAAAGGCTCAGAGGAATTCTGAAATTCCCAAGCTGACATTTTAGACCCAGTCACCAGTTGGACAGCAAATCCAATTCATGGCCACTTTTACTCCTGCCAATACAACTGTAGTTTTGTCTCATGAAACTCCCAAAACTCCAACAGCAGAGTGTCAGAATCAGGAGGAAAAGGTCTCCTTAATTCCCACCTCTGCCAAAACCTGCAGCACAGAGCACAGACAGCAGTTTGGGTTTAAGTTCAATAATAAATAATAGGAAAATAGGAAATATATAACAGGAAATAAACCATAATTAACTCTGCATGAGGATAAGGCTAATTGTGTGGGGAAGTTCAGCAGCTCTGGAGAGCAGCTACCAAGTGCAGCTGGAGCTGCCTTCACACCTCTGACTGGAGCCCCAGAGAAATAAAACTGACAGAGCCTCTAATTCAAGGCAGCAACTCACACTGAGGGAGATATTGAGCTGAACAACAATGTATTGAGGGGAGAGAGAAAAGGGACAGGAAGGATTTCAAATCCTGAAATACAAAAATATTTCAGGACATAAGAGGTAAATAACTACAAGGGTGGCTCAGAAAACACCAAAGAATAACTGATGCAGGGAGAAGAAATCTAATTTTCCCAGCACCTGGTAGTGAACACTAAACCTTTAGAATGAAATCCAGATGTCCAGATCTGCAAAGGAAGTGTTTTAAAAAGATACTCTCTGGATAGGGAAGAAAGAGAACTTTTTCACATTGCATTGATAAACCTGGAAATTTTCATTCTGTGGTGATAATTTGAACCACAATGAGTTGCACTCAAGGGCTAAAGTCTGAATTTTCATTGCAGGTCTTCTGGTTTGTGTGCAGAGCACAATCCTCCATCCCAGCAGCCACAAGTGTCATTTTTTATTGCTGTCCTTTGTTTTCTTTTTTGCAACTCTAGAGTTTGCTGTGTGCTTTTCCCCCAACCAGGAATAAAGAGTGCACCCAGCAACTCCCATTTCATCAAAGGAAATTGTTGCAAGTCATTTAAGGAGACCTTTTCCTCCCAATTCTGACACTCTGTTGTTGGATGGAGTTTTGGGAGTTTCATGAGACAAAACTACAGTTGTATTGGCAGGAGTAAAAATGGCCATGAATTGGATTTGCTGTCCAGCTGGTGACTGGGTCTAAAATGCCAGTTTGGGAATATTAGAATTCCTCTGAGCCTCTTCTTTCTCTTCTTTTTTTCTACAGTCTGGAAATGGTGGGGGATCAAGTCTAGGAGCAGGCAATTCTCCAGACAGAGTCTGAAATGATTCCAGTTCAGGAAAATAGAAACATTTTGGGAAATAATGTCATTTAAGGAGTGAGTCTCATTCTGCAGACTGTACCATTATTTCATGGACTGCACAAGTGATTCCCAATCTCCTGAGAACTTAGCATGGCCAAGATCACAAACCATTGAAAAGGACAGGAGAGAGGAAAACAGCAGGGCTGAGACTCTAAAATAAATCATACTTGGCAATTCAGAATCTACAGGAAAGGAGATTCTACTGACAAGGACTGTTAGAGGGAAAACTCTCCAGAATAAGTAGGAGAAATCTGAATCCCTGCATCACCAGGAACACCACCTTTGACAAAACATCTCTTTCAGTTCACTTAAACTCTTCCACTTCCATTGAATCCCATTGTGTGATGGAAAAAAAACCCAAATGTCATGAGAATCTAACCTGGTTTATAATGCAGAGGCCTTTAAAACCTTGGTTTCCTTTATTCCTTTGCTCATGCAAGAAAACAGCAACTCCAAACTTGCCAATCTGCTCCTATTTTTGAAGCAAAAGAGAATCTAAAACTAAAAAGTAGGAAGGCTTTTCAAATCCTATAGGACATTTGACATTGCCTTATAATCAGAAACAGAGTTAATGACAAAAATCAGCACATCAGTCCATAACTACTGGGACTAAAAGTGGAAAGAACTAATTCCAGCAATGTGGATGAAATCTCTGGCAATTCCTCACTGCAGATTCACTTCATTCCTGCACAGATGAATAAACACCAGAAATAGTTTTAAAGCTGCATCTGCTGTTGAATGATAACGTTTTGGAGACCTGGTCCTCACTCCTGCTGAAAATAAACAGTTGGAGATCTCTGAAGGACAGTGGAATTGTAGTTTAGGCTATGGCTGACTCATAAATTGTCACACAAGCAAACAACAAATATAAATCACATTTTTCTTTCTTTCTTCCCCATCACTCCTTATCCAGCCACTGCCAAATAAAAATTTCCACACAAGTTACAGCAGGTTTGGACACAGAAATGCTGACTGGTCACTTCATGACCCACTATGACCATGTTACAGTGCAAGGGTGCCAAATAAACCCCAACAAAAGGCTTGGAAGTATTTTACACAATTATAAGAGAAATTACTCAGTGCAGAGGGATTAATCCCTGCCCACCTCAGAGCAGTGAGGTTGTGAGTGCACAGTGTGTACATGGGCCAGGGGCTTTGGGGGCACCCCAAACCAGGGCCAGCAGAAAGCCAGGACACCCTAAAAATTGCCTCAGCTTGTGTGAAGAAAGATATGATTTGTTTGCAATTAAAAAAAAATCTGGCTTGAATAATAAGGAGGGGAAAATTTTATTTCTGTTCAGAAAGTTTAAAGAAAAAAAAAGAAACAAATCAAGAAGAGGAAAAAAATCAAAGTTGCCAGACAATAGAGGAGAAAATGATGTCACCATTCCAAGAGAGCTGACACCACAGGAATCCAGTCTGGCAGGGGAGTGTGCCCTTCCCAAAGTGTGAAATGAGTCCTGCACATGGAGCCATTGCCAAGAACATCATGATGGACACTGGGAGCCTGGGAAAGGTGGGAAATCAATGAAATCAGTGCAATCTGGGGTGAGGAATGATCCCAGCAGAGTGAACTTGAACAAGAGATGGGTGGGGACACCAGGGGGGCACAGGAGGCACCAGGGACACGGTGGGAGCAGGACAGCACAGCCACACTGCCCCTTGCACCTGGCACCCCCAAAATGCAGCCTGGCCGTGGTTCTGAGGAATAAAAGCAAGAGTTATTTACCTGTGTCAGGGGGTAGCTATTTACCCACTAACACAGGTAAATATTTTTGCTATTTTTTTGCTATTTAAGCTATTTTTGTTGATTTGAGAGGAGAAATGGAAAGCAGCAGCAGCACAGAGAAGAGCAGTAGTGCTGGGTTTGTCAGAGCCTGGGCTGGGGCTCTGCCTCCCAGACAGTGCCAGGGACCTGGCAGGGCAGGTCCTGGGGGCAGAGGAGAGCAGGTGATGCATCAATCCCTCCTCACAGCTGGAGCAGGGACAAACTTGGCAAGCAGAACAGGAATTTTCCTGCAGTGAAACCCTTTGGCCAGAAAAAAGTGCAATTCATCAAAGTGAAGTTGGTTTTGTTGCTGTAAATTGCTCCAGGAGCTGTGCAGCCCAAGCAGCACCCCAGGGCCTGGGGCTCACCCAGGAGGGGTGCAGGAGGTGGGGATGGATGGAGAGCAGAGATCTCTGCAGCCAGGACAGGAATTTGGGGTTTATTGCAAAGGGCCTGGGGGCAGGGCCCTGCTGGGAGCTGCCAGGCACAGCTGGAGCAGGACTGAGAGAAGAGAGGGGGAGAGAGGATGAGAGGGTGAGAGAGTAAAAGGGTAAGAGAGTAAAAGGGGTAAGAGTGTAAAAGGCAAGAGCTAAGAGACAGGAGGTAAGAAGTGTGAGGTTCCCGTTCCAATACAATAAATCTTCTGTGTTGAATATTCTAATTCTCACTAACCAGTCCAATACAACATACAAATCCTATAGCATTTCCATACAGCCTATAAGAATCATTACATCACCATACTGTGTCACATTTTAAACCCTAAAAACTCCTCTTTGGGCCCCTTCTGCCAAGCTGTAGGGTCTGCTCTGCCCCTTGGGCCTGTCTGCAGGCAGAGGGTGTTGTTCCATCAAAAGGGGATCACCTTCAGCTGGCCACACCATTGTTTTTCAGTTTTTCAGTAACTAAAGTATCTCAAAGCTTGCTTTCATTTCAATCTCACTTATAGTTTCCATATTCTCAAAAGCTTTTGCCAGACAATCATATTTGTAAGGCTTTCCTGTTTCCCCTTCCCCAACAGAGGGGAACATTGGGTAGCACTGAGGAGGGACTCTGGCCTCCCACCCCATCCCAAATTCCCTCCCCTGCACTGCTCACCTCCTGGCTCTCTTCAGTCATCCCCACTGGAGCTGCTCCACTCTGCATCAGTAACTGCATTTTATGGAATTAAAGCCAGTGCTGCCACATCCTGGGTGAAACCCTGACCTATGGGGCCACCTCAGCTTCGCATGCAGCAGATTAAAGCTGCTTTTGAATAAAGAATAAGTGATCTATATCAGATCAAACAACTCAAATCTGAAATAATCAGATGGTAAAAATGATCCCTCTATTGTTTCAGATACTTCTACCTGTCACTCATCACTGCCAGTCTGGTTTAGATTTCCTTTTACCTATGGTTTACATGGGGTGCTTCAGGGTTAAAGCACAGTAAACATCCTTTAAAGTACCTATCTATAAAGAAATGCAATTTATTTAGACAGGTTTTTCCTTCTCATCAAGAACTCCATACCTACAGAATTATAATAAATGCTACAATCATTTAAAAATTCCTAATATTTAGTATTTCCCTTTGGCTTTAAATGCAGTCTCCCAGTAAGAACATTGACCTTCACCTCATTAAATAAATGCAAATCTCCAGCAGTTCTGATCAAAGAAAGTTGGATAGATTCTTATATATTAACATATATATAGTAAAAAAAAAAAAAAGTAGCAGAGAAGCTGTAATTTAAAATCAACTTAAGGAACTTTCCACAGGGTTAATGAAAGATTCAAAATCTTTAGTTTGTCTTTCTAACCAAAGGAAGCACAATCAGTGTTATATAGTTACATATACTTGTATATATAATTCTCTTTTTTTCTAATATATTCTCACCCAGAGAGAGCTTAAGCTGACCTTGAGTTGAAAGGGGGTTCAGGCAGAATTTCCTGCAAATTAGGACTGGTAGGAATTTCTCATTTTAGACATGAAAGCTTTTCTTTTTGAAAAGAGTGTTCTGAATAATTTTTGAGAGAGATGTCAGCCAATGCCAGTACAAGCATCCCTATGCTGAAACATTTGAGAATTTATATTCTACAGCTCCAAAGCAGCAAAAGGCAGTAAAACCTCCCCTTTTCTCTGCTACTTTACTGAAAATGGCTTTGGAAAAAAGCATCAACAATGTGGGTGTTCTTTGGAAATGTGGTTCTTAAACACCTTGAGCAAAAAGGAAAAGCCAAGTAGGTAAACTCAGGCACAATGTAAGGCACCAGGAAACACCAAAATTGTCAAAGTCTTGGGTCACTAAGGAAGTAATGGGGGAAAAAAGAGGTGTAGGGGAAGGGTCTTCTCACCCAAATAATCTGGTTTTCAGTGAAAAAAAAATAACACAGAATTACAGATCCATAAAAAGATCCCTGAGAATTTTCAGATGAACAAATTTCCCCTGCTAGCACAATCTGATTAAACAGAGTTTTCCTTCTTTACCCACTGCCTGCACTGCAGTTATTGTGTCACTGGGTTTGATATTATTCTCTTCCAGGCTGAATTTTCTTCCCTCTTTCTCCAGTTTTACCCCAGGAGCTGGAAATTATTTTTATCTTTATTTCCTTTATTTTTTACCTGGCTGCTTAAACATAAGGAAGAATCACCTCTAGCCTGAAACCAATAGTATGTGAGATATTTAAGGAGTTGAAAGGAACTTGCTTGAGGCTTGGAACATCAACACCAATGGTTTAAAACAGCAAAAGGGAATGAGCCCTTGTCACAGAAGATTTTTGCCTGAAGAGATGGGTGATAAACTTAGGTTGGTTTGTTGGTGTTTTTTGGCAGAGGTATTGCCAAAATCAAAGTGTGGGGGAGAGTTAATTTTGTTTGCTTTTCAGACAGATGATGTTCCTGCTCATATTCTGTGCACTTATTTCAGCAGTCTGGTCAGTGAAATACCAGAGGCCACAAGATTTATTCCTACTTCAAAAGTCCAGTGCCAAACACACTCGTGCTCAGAGAGCTGTGCTGCCTGCACTCAGTTTAATAGCAGAAACATCCCCAAAATGAGCACCTCAGACAGTCCCTGTGCCAGTGAAACCCTCCAGCAAAGCTGCATTCACAGCAGTGGAACACTCTTTTTCATCCTTTTGAATTTCAGAGCGAGCTTAAGGAAGAATTGATGGGATTTGGATGTGTTTTTCCCATGTGCCAGAGCTGCAAGCTGAGCAGAAGCTGAGGTTTGTAAAACTCTGTTCAGCTGCAGTGCTGGAACTGGAGGCAGCACAGGGAACTGGCCCTGTGCTCTGGAAATACCCTGCTCCAAGTCTGGCTTTATTCACAGAGATTAATCAGAAATGTCACAGAGTTTGAAGGGCAAGAAAGGGAAAAATAATTGTGTTCAGTAGGAAACAAACTGGAACCTCCAAAAGAATGGAGATGGTGAGTAAAGGCAAAAAACAAAACCCCGGGCCAAGCACTCTGCTCTCACAAACATGCTTAGGTCACAGTGAAAGGGCCTTAAAACAGCATCCAGTGCCACTGAAGGGGGCAGTGAGCAGCACTTATGGGAATCCCAGGGATTTCTCCTTCCTCATCCTTTCAGCTGAGGACACCTCATAATTCAGAGCAGTTCATGGGATGACTCCTCATTACAAAAAAAAAAAAATAAAAGGAAAGTAAAGTAAAGCTGGCAGATCTTCTGTAGCCACAGAACCTGAGCAGTGCCCTTTAGCTGGAGCAGCTGCAGGTGCACAAACAGCCAAGGCACGAGGCAAACCCTGAGGGATTTCAGAGCTGCTGATGAGAGAGGACAGGAGCTCTGCTCCCATTCCAGGCACTGTTTCCCCATGAGAGGCAGAGGTGCTGTGGCTGAGCTGTGCCTGTCAGCCTGGGGAGGATGACACCACAAGTGGCACTGCAGGACGGCATCAAACCACCAGCATTTATCACAACTGATGAGGAAATAAATTGTAAATAACCTCCAACCAGCTCCATTAAATGCAGGAAGTTTCACTGGATACATCATCAACACTGGGCTGGAGACACCAAATGAGGGCAAAGAGATAATTACATAATGCAGGAAGAGGCTTGCAGCATCTTTTAATGAATGTACAGTTCTCCTCAGAGGAACTGCTGCTTATTTATACCCTGCTATAAGTGACCATGTGATTAATTCAGCTGCCAGCTTGATCAAACTGACTCTCCAAATTGTTTGTATATCAGCATTCTGTGATAGGAAATAATAGGATTAGCACAGCAGCATTTTCAGCTATTGAGATTTTATCACAGGTCACACTATATAAAGGATTTCTTTCAGAACCCAAGGCACATGATCAGCTTTCATTAGCAACCTACAGCCTGAAGGACCTGAAGGAGCAGGACTTGCAAAATGTGCACTCTTATGGCTCAAAATATCAAGCCCATTAAAAAAAAAATTAAATATTCTACATGGCTTTGAAATGCAAATATCAGGGCTTGAGAATGCAATGCTAGAACTGGAAATGGGGGCTGGCAGTAAAGTTATCTCACATCCTGCAGCAAACACTGTGGTTGCAGAGTTGGGGATTGCTCAGGACTGTGCTCCCAAGCCCAGGACAGCTCTGCACTCTGACATCTCCTCATGGGTGAAACATTCCCAACAACCCAGCTGCTGGCAGCAGGAATTCAGCAGAACGGGGTCAGATCTGTCTGCAGTGACTTTCTGGGGCTCTCCATGAGTGCTCAGGAGTCTGGGCAAACTCTCCTGCAGTTCTTTGCACAGCAAACAGCTGGGCACATCTGCAGGGGTGGGCCCACAGTCAGTGTGGGGCAGCAGCAATGGGACTGGAGCTGCTCTCACTGGGGAAAAGTAATTATTCATCAGTAGTTCATAAACCAGAGCTGACTGGTTTGTTTCAAAACCCAGGAAGCCATAGCTTTGTAAAGGACATTATAAAAATAACCATTTTATCAGTTATGGACAGTGAATGAAATTCCACAGTGAGTTCCCAAACTCATCACCTGGGCTTTCCCAATGTAGTCTTTTATATGAGACACTAATTAATATCTAATTGGTCTCACCAAGAACAATTGCTCAGTGTGGCCATAAAGTTCAATGCCCTGCCTTGTACATTTCCAACTCTTCAAGTAGAAAATAGCAGGGTTTAGTAGGAAAATGCAAGATGTGTCTGGGGGTGTGTGTTCTATTGCCATCTGTCAGAGCTGGGGCAGGTATCTGCTGTTCATGGGCAGTTTTCTTTATCTCTTCCACAAACCCATCCTCCTTCAGGAGATATTTTCTGTCCATGGCCACTGAGTGTCCCTGCATGGCTGATCCAATTCCATCATCCCATGGGGAGAAGCTCTGCCCAGGGGAGGAGCCAAGCATTCCTACCTGGATCCAATCTGAGGTTTGGGACAGCACAGCAGCCTTTGCCCAGTGCATTGCCAGAGGAGCAGCTTCTGCTGCCCTGCATTGCCAGAGGGAGCCCAGGCCCATCTCCAGCAGCCCTGGAGCTGCAGAGGAAAACTCCCCCCTTGTGCAGGATCCCTGCTCCAGCAGAGCCACAGCTGGCACTGCAGGAGGGCTGAGCCCCCATGGGATGGGGCTGTGCCACCCCCTGACACACAGGGGGCAGGGCATGGGCTGACTCTGGCACTGCTGGTTTGTATCACTGCATTTCATTTTAATTTTCCTGGTAAAGAACTGTTATTCCTATTCCCACACCTTTGCCTGAAAGCCTTTTAATTTCAAAATTGTAATAATTCAAAGGGATGGGGTTTACATTTTCCGTTCCATGGGAGGTTCCTGCCCTCCTTAGCAGACACCTTTCAAACCAGGACAGTTTAGCTGATGATTGAGCTGATTTTGTTTGTCACCACTCTCCTTAAACAAGGACCACACCACAACACTCAGAGTGCTGAACAATCTCATGCATTTCCCAGCCCTACTCCAGCTGTTATGCAACAAATTGGTAAAAATGCTTAAACACCTTTATCAGACTTGCCTGAAGAGTTAGCAGAGTGTGGGAACAAGGCACATTCATGGATAGCTCTCTGTCACACTGGGAATTCAGCAACCAAAGGCCCAAACAGCTGGAACAGAGCAGTGGAATCATCTGGAACTGAGGACACCACATGCAACCATTTATTCCAGGAGAGGAGGGGCTGCTTTGGACTCCCTTTAATGTGGTCCATGCACTGAACCTCCATTAGCACCAATCCCAGAGATTTCTAGAGGGAATATTGCAATTTAATTTAATATAAAGGTATGCATGGAAAATAGAAAGCAGGAGATCTGTTCTGACAGCTTAATCCCAATCCTAAATAAAACATTCCCATAAATACAGCGTGGTGTTGTGCCTGCCTGGAACCCTGCATTGTATTTTTAATGACAGTGACTGTGCATAAAGAGCTAGAAAAAAAACTGCTTTTCATTAGAGCCAGGCAAGCAAGGCAGAGAGGGACACAGAGCCTCCAGCTTGCCCAGTCCAAATTGACCATGAATATTTTCATTAATGGGCTCAAAACCCCCCAAGTTCCATAAAACACAAACATGTGCTTTTAGCCCTCTGATGTAGACAGATCACTTAATACACACATTTTGTACCTCAGATTTATTTGTATCTTGGAGACAATGGAAAACAATATCCTAAAAAAGAACACAAGATTTCATTCTTTCAGGCAATTCTTTGGAACTGAGAAATTATAGCTAAAGGGCTGACTGAGGGGATGCTCAGAATTTGAGAACAAATAACTTGGATGACATCTAGTGGGAAAATAAGCAATCACCGGGTGAAATTGTGAATGGGGAAAACAGCAAAGAGGGAGGTTCTCAATGAAAACAGGCACGAAGAGAGAGAATTTCTTGATAAAATGGGTGGAGTACAATTTAGGAGAAGAATTTCCTAAATGACAAGACTTTATCTGCCTGTGGAATAATCTGAGGAAATGAGATTTTGGATTTGACAGAGGGAAAACCCCATTAGCAGAACCACAAAAAATGTGCAGCAGGAAAAAATGTGGACAGGAGGAAACTCTGAGCCCTCCTAAGTGGAAATATTCAGAAAGCTTTGACAGCCAGTTCTGCAGAGTGAAGGAGCTAAGAGGAAAATTTTGGCCTTCAGGCAGTAATAGCTCCTGCTTTGAGAGAAACCACAGTTTTTCTTTAAATCATTTCTGCCAGCAATATTCCTTGATATGAGAATGAACTTTGTGATTGATTTTTTTTATCCTTCTTCTTGCTTATTTGTAGAATTCATTAATTACCAGTGACTCACATCCAATTACAAAGATCTATTTTGGTTAGTCTGCTCTCACCAAAACCTATTTGAAAGTACAGAAGAACAGAATTAATCAAGGTGAGAGATTATAAATGAGGAGCTGGCAGGGGGAGGTGGGACTTTTTTCAGCCCTAGGAATGGAAACAGTGCTTGAGAAAACTCCTGCCTTCCTTGGTCAAGAACAGGTCACTGTCAGCAATAAATGCCTGGAACTCCTTAAAAGGGACTAGAAAAGGTAATGGCATCTTGTGTCTGAGTTTGCTCTCAGCAGGTCACATGTTTGATCTGCTCATTTATCTCCAGCTTGCAGCTTTTATTCTGAACCAGGAGGAGAGCAGTAATCTCCCTCAGCCCTTCTCCTCCCTCAATGAGCACACACAGCCCCCACAGAGCTCACTGCAGGAGTCAAGGCCTCCAGGGAGAGCTGATCCAGAGAAAAGGGCATTCAGGGGAGAGGTGAGGAGAGAGGGGTTGTTTGGGACATGAGGGTGTCCAGAAATCCCTCTCCACTGAGAGGAGGCAGAGCCTCCATTCACAAAAACTTCACATGGATTCTCTCTGTGGAAAAAAATCACTTTCATACCCTAACAAGATTATAGCAGATTACAACTATTTTTTTTTCAAATTGGCTCTTAATAAATCATCTTAAATGAAGAATCCTCATTTGGCCTACAAAAAGCCCTAAAATCAGAAATGCAGAAATGCAAATGCCTGGTGCTTCTGGCAGCCACTCCCTGCACACCCTGAGCTCCACAGGGAGCTGGAGCACTGGCCAGGGGACAGGGCTGGGGACTCAGCAGGAACAGCTGGGCACATCTGGGCACCTCTGCCACACCAGGACACCTGGAGGAACACAGGACTAACTGAGGATATGTCTTGGTTTGGAGAGACAGGTGCCTGCTAAGGAAGGCAGGAGCCTCCCCTGAAATGGAGAATGTGAACCCTCCCCACCCCTCCAAATTGCTATACATTTTAAATTAAGGGGCTCTCAGGCAAAAAATATGGGAGCAGGAAATAACAGTTCTTTAATAGGGAAGAAAATAAAAGGATAAAATAAAAAACGCAGTAAACTAAAACAACACTGCCAGAGTCAGAACACAACCTGACACCCTGTGGGTCAGGGTGTTGGTAGCAGTCCAATTGGAATTGTGGCTGCAGCCCTCCTGGAGTGTTAGGTGTGGTTCTGCTGGAGCAGGAATCCTGTAGAAAAGGGTGTAGTCCTCCTCTGAAGATCCAGGGGAAGAAGAGGCAGCTGCTGTTCCTCTGGGGAATCCAGTGGAGAAGCCGTGCTGGTGTTCCAGAATCTCCAGATTCTATCTGGGTAGCAATGCTTGGCTCCTCCCTCTGGGCAGAGCATCTCACACTGGGATGCTGTAGTTCTTATCAGCCATGCAGGGACATTCAATAGCTGTTATCAGCAGATGTCTCCCCAGTTGTGGAAGAGATAAGGAAAACTGCCCACTTAACAGAAGACACCTGCCATACAGATGGTAAATAGAATACAATTTGCTATCCAGGACTGGATAGCACAAAATGGATGTGGAGTCCGGCCATCCAGATGTTGTCAGTGCAGAAGGACACAGCATTTGATTTCACTGTGTGACAGGAAGGTTTTGATCGTGTGGCAGCACTCCTGAAGGCACAGAGGCACAGACTGTGCAGGCACAGGGCACACAGACACCCATGGAATCATGGATGTGCTCCCCAAAGGCAGGGGAAGCACCCGAGGATGGGAGCACCATGAGCAGTGCACTCACAGCCATCCTCACCAGACAGGCAGTGATGAACTGCTCACCTCAGCACGGGAGGAATCTTCTCCTCATCTCATTGAAAAGATCACAATTCTAAAGGGCTTTGAAGTATTTTTGTCTTTTCCCCCTGGCACTGTCTGAATTGCCTTTTCAAATGCTAAAGAGCAGAGATACACAGTAAAGCATTTTCTTCAGGAAGTTCCTAAGGAAGTTCCAGCTCCTGGTAACTCATTAGACCCTAATGAAGAAAAGTCCTTTAAAAATAAGTAAAAATTAGACAACAAGGATTGCTGCCAGGATAATTTATACACCAGAAATCTCCTTTCCTCTCAGGAACAGCCACTTATAAAGAAAGGACAGCTTAAAACCACAGCTCTGCTGCAAATCTGCAGCATGAAAACCTCACCTGGGCTTTGCTTCCAAAAGCAGAACAGATCTCCAAGCCTGTCCCCAAGCCAACACTACCCAGAACTGGCCTGAATGGAACAGACCCACAACCAGCTGGGTTTCCAAATGCCAGCTGCCATCAGAATTCTTGTGTGCTCATGGCTGGTAACTAAAGCAAAGGAAAACTTACATCCAAAACTTTGCTCACACATCAAATTGAAAAGTAAATTCTGTTTTTGCTTTCCCTTCACACAGACATGGCATTCTGTGTTTAGATGAACAGATGCATGAGTATTACAAACTTGTATGACCCTAATTTACTGGCTTTGTGGCCAAATACATACAGATATTTCAGAAACCTTCCTTTCACCAGTTGGAGTTATTGTTTTTGAACATGGGTGACCCAAATTAAATACTATATTTTGGGTGACTTCAACACAATTTCATCTCTTTTAATTCAATGGCATTCATATTTCCTTTCTCTGTTCCTGTCTTTCTCTGTCCCTTAATGATGTCACCTGCCTACCATGGTTATTTTGATGTTATGGTGTGCTTTTAAAAGTTTTATTAAATGGTGAAAAGGCAGATATTAAACAAACTTGGCTGACCAGTACAGAAAAACTCAATTTCACAGGCAAACTTCTTCTCCCTCATCTGCTGGGGCTTGTGTGTCTCAACAACTCCGGCCCAAACTAACTTTCATACCTGGAGATTTTCTGGAGATAAAAAAAAAAAAACCCACAAATTTCAGATGAGTTTTTCCAGATCCCATCAGATGCAATAGGAAAAATACATTAGGAACAAAATAAAAATCCCAAAGCATTTCCTCTTGTCTGCAGCAAGCACAAGACCCACCCCAAGCACTTGATGCCACGGCACAACCATAAATAGCAGCTCTGGGCTGCTGCCCCATCCTGCAGAGGGAAAAGCTGCCCTGCCACCCTTCCCTGGGGACTCTGAGCACTCAGCCTGCCCTGCCAGCCCCACTGCAGCACAGGGACGGGGACCAGGAGGGGCCAGACAGGGTAAGTGCCAGCCAGCACCTCTCCAGCTCTCCCTTCTGCATTTCTGCCACAGTTCTGGTTTCTCTTTGAGTTTGGGTTTCTTGCTGCTTCTATATTTAATCAGAAGAGATCATCTTTTCCATAAATAACAATTAACCTCTTTTAGCCAGCTGTCATAGTCTGTGCTTCTAAGATGTTTACTTTGGGAAAAAGAGCTCTGGTAGATTTCTTGAAAGATCACAGATGAGTACCTGGGTTCAGAGCAAAGATACTCAGAATACCCAGTTCTAGATTTCAGTTTATCTTAATGGCTGCAAGAGGGTTTAAGGGTGAACAAAACAAAATGTAGTGTATGTACCAATGTCAAAAATTGGTTAATGAACCATCCTAGCAAAAAAGCCTGGGGGTGGGGAGGCGGGTGGAAGCACAATACAGAAGGTAAATGATGACTGTCAAGAGCAGAGTTAAGTCTGGGCAGTTATAGAGGATACGTGGAAAAGAAAATAAGCAACAGGTGGCACAGGACAAAAAGAGGAACCACAGGGTATTTGTCAACTCACTGACAAAGACATAGAAGATGGCTAAGAGGAGTATTTCAGCTTCTGAAAGAAAGAAGGTTTTCAGACATTTACAATTATTCAATCCCTTAAGCTTCATTTTGAAAACTGGTTTAAACACACAATTTTAACTCTAGATCTATGACAATATGGAAGCAGAATAGAAACCTTTACCTAAAACTAAACTGGCTTTTTCCATCATCTCCTGGTGACATTCTGCCCCAGAATTTTGATCAATAATATTTTTTGTACAGTTATGAAGGGAAAACAATGAACCAGAGAGGAAAGGGAAGAACTGTGCTCTGTCTTCAATGTTTATGCTGAAGATCGGGAGGTTCTGTGGGACACACAGAAAGCTAAAGATTTGTCATAATTGAGACAGAGACAAAACAAAGCAACACACTCCATTTCCAGAAGGCTTCAAACCCTGTTTATATTCTAGCATGCATGCTTGTTCTACATTCTTACAAAGCTCATAAGTTTACACTTTACTCACTGGTCACGAGAGACAAGCAAAGTACTTCTTGGAATAGGCAGTTACAAGTTTCTCCTATTTATCCTTCTTTCTTTCTTGGTTTCTATGTCAACAACCTTGGTAGGGAATTCTTTCAGGGGTAAACATGGATCCTCTTGTCAAACTTCTCAATGGCTCACAGAAGTCACTATAAAACCTCTTCCACAAAGGTTTTATTCCAGAAAACTAAACCTGGGTGAGAAATAACCGCTGTGGAACCACGCCAATAAACTTCACTTCTTGTTGTTTCTGCAGCTGGAGATGGAGCTGCTGGCTGTGCTGGGCTGTGCCCTGCTGCTCCCCACGGTGCTGGGGGAGGATTGTCCATCCCAGTGCAGCTGCTGGTCCCTGGGGGAGCCGTGGGGGACAGGGGTGGACTGCAGCTCTCGGGGGCTGCGCGCCCTGCCCGCCCTGCCCCGCCTGACCCGCATCCTGCACCTGCACAACAACAGCCTGGCCTCCATCCCTGCCGGGGCCCTGGATGGCCTGGGCCACCTGCAGGAGCTGCAGCTGTGGGACAACCCCTGGCACTGTGACTGTCACATCCTGTACCTGAAGCTCTGGCTGCAGGATTTCTCTGCGCCCGCGCTCACCCGGCTCCGCTGCGCCAGCCCCGCTCCGCTCGGGATGAAGCCCCTGGGGCAGCTGACTGGGAATGACCTGGGTGTCTGCACCAGGCTTCTCCCAACCAAGTGTCTCCAGTTCTTCTGGAGAGACCTCATTTTAATTGCTGGAGCAGTAATTACCCTCCTTTTAGTGGCGTGGGCTCTGAAGTTCTCCAAAAAGCTGGTCTGTCAGCTCCGCCTTGGGAGCCGGCGGCTGAGGAGGAGCACCCCCAAAACCCACAAGGTACTGTGAGCTCTTCCCTGCCCTGGCAGAAACTCCAAACTCCTCCACTACAAAAGAGCACTGGTAGCACTGGTTTGAATAGTCAGTGCTAAAAAAGCCCAAAGTTTGGGTCCTCAGAAGAGTTGGATTTAATTTTTGTCCAAAAAGAAGCTTGGTGAGGTTTGGACAGACAACTCCACCCTGCTGCCATCTGCTCCTATGAAGAGAAGATTCCACATCTTTAAAAATCATTTAACTTTCCATTTTCCCACTTAATTCTCAGCTCTTATAGAAAGAAGATTTACACCCCTACAGTTGTTAATAAATGGAGATGAGCACCAATTGTATTATTTTAACAAATCTTTTCTCACTGTGAGTTTACAGCCCATCAGCATCTCTCGGTGTCCCAGGGGGCTTGGCAGGACCATTCCTGTGTGCAGGAAAACCCAGCCCTCTCTTCCTCAGGTTTAGGAGCTTCCTGCCACCAAAAGCACCCAGATTACACAGACCAGACACTGAATGCAACCCTGATTGAATGCAGTTAAAGATGGACTGGTAATGGCAATATAATCAGCAAAATAATTTTGAATCTTATGGAATTTCCTGGAGGGTGAACAATAATAAAGCATTCTATGTGG
The DNA here is from genome assembly GCF_037042795.1 of Molothrus aeneus. Lineage (NCBI taxonomy): Eukaryota > Metazoa > Chordata > Aves > Passeriformes > Icteridae > Molothrus > Molothrus aeneus. The sequence goes on along the minus strand of NC_089657.1, from coordinate 19,491,537 downwards.
AACTGAAATAACAGGTGCTTATTGAACATTCATATTGACCCAAATTTGATCTCTTTCACTATTCTAAACATTTCTGATTAAATTTCTAAGATATTTCCTGAACTTATCCTCTGGAGATAATTTTAGAATATTTCCCCTGGACTGAGCTTTTCAATGTTTTAAAAGACAACAACCATTCTGTACGAATGCAGAACATTACAGAAGAAATGCATCTGCTATCTCTCATGGAATTTCCTACATGACATTTTTTGTTCCCCCAAAATGAAATAAATCATTCACACTAAAAGCTTATATCTCTGTTCTGTGCCTATAAACTAGATATGCATGCAATAGTGAACTGCTTTACCACATGGCTTCAATAGTACAAATATTTTTAAAATGAGCAATTAGTGAACATTTCTGCTTACACCAACTACACATCAAATAAGATGCACAGAATACAGCAAAAAAATAACTGAGAGAACTTTTCTGTCCTTATAAGAGGAAAGAGGAGGGAATCTCTTCCATGGCAGTAATTCACATTCTACCAAAACAGCCTGGCATTTATAACTTTTCATCCATTTGGGTTTTATCTGGGAAAAAAACCCTCTGCAAAAGGGGCAGCTGGAACTAACTGAGGGTCAAAAGCAACACTCAGTGTTTATCTGGCAGGGCCACTGTGTCATGCTTAGCCACAAACTCCATCAAACTGCATAAATAACACTACAGCTGCTAACGACATGCAAAGACAGGAAAATACTTCAGCTATCAAAATGAAACACACAGGCAGCACTCCCAAAATGGGTTTGGAACACTCCAGAAACTGTTACTGCATCCTGCCTGCAAGGGCCAAACTGGTGGTGACTGTATCTGCTGGCACAGTCTGGGAACACAGGTGTGACTGCTGGGATGATAAATAAAATAAAATAAAATAAAATAAAATAAAATAAAATAAAATAAAATAAAATTAAATTAAATTAAATTAAATTGAAATAAAATTAAATAAAATTAAATTGAAATAAAATAAAATAAAATAAAATAAAATAAAATAAAATAAAATAAAATAAAATAAAATAAAATAAAATAAAATAAAATAAAATAAAATTAGGTTTGTTTCCGCAGTGGGCAGGAGTCAGAGTCAGCATTATTGACCAAAACCTCACAGTAGCACACAGAGAAGGTTTGTGTGAACATCAATTCTGGATGAACAGCAATTCTGTGTAGACTGAAACTCAATTAAGGTATTTAATTGAGGAATATTTGCAGGTTTCATTTATTAAATAGCACAGTATGTGAATCACCTTTTTGCCTAAAAATTCTCTATATTTTGTTAACACTGGAGCAAACAGCATTGCTCAAGCTGAACTGTCCAGCTTCCTGCTTGCCTTCTGCCAGGCTTTAGTTAGAGTTTATTGCAGGTTTGAGCTCATGCAGCAGGGCAGTTTGCAAGGTTCCATCATCACAAAACACTGCTCTCCTTTGTGCTACAGGGCCACCATCCTGACAGAACGTGGTTATTATGATTAATATGATTATTAATGTGCTAACAGCCAGCTCTGGAGCTCCCTGAAACACAAGGCAGCTCATTCCCAAAAACCACCCTGCCTCAGCTCAGAGCAGGCTGAGTAAAACAGCCCCAGCTCTGCACAATGGAATAAAACAGCCCAGCTCTGCCAATATAATAAACCAGCCCAGCTCTGCCCAGGGGAGTAAACCAGCCCAGCTCTGCCCAATGGGATAAACCAGCCCAGCTCTGCCCAGTGAAATGAAACAGCCCAGCCAATGGAATAAAACAGCCCAGCCAATATAATAAACTAGCCCAGTTCTGCCCAATGGAATAAAACAGCCCAGCTCTGCCCAGTGAAATAAAACAGCCCAGCTTTGCCAATATAATAAAACAGCCCAGCTCTGCCCAGTGGAATAAAAGTGGCTCTGCCACATGGAATAAAACAGCCCAGCTCTGCCCAATTAAAAGTGGCTCTGCCCAATGGGATAAAACTGGCTCTGCCCAATGGAATAAAATACCCCAGCTCTGCCCCATGGAATAAACCAGCCCAGCTCAGCCCCATGGAATAAAAGTGGCTCTGCCCCATGGAATAAAACATCCCAGCTCTGCCCAATGGAATAAACCAGCCCAGCTCTGCCCAGTGAAATAAAAGTGGCTCTGCCCCATGGGATAAACCAGCCCAGCCCTGCCCCATGGAACAGAAGTGGCTCTGCCCTGTGGAGCTCTCTGGCTTTGCAGCACTGATGTTTCTCCTCTGGGTGCAGCCACTCTGGGGCTGCCAGCTGCACTCAGCTACAAACACTCTTTTCTGCACCAGAACTGAAAGAATTGAAGCACTTCTGCTCATTTATAAGACAGAAGGATTTCCAAACCCAGAAAGAAAGCAACAGCAGCTGCTGGAGCCAGTGGAGCTCCTGGGAGAGCACAGCAGGAGCAGGGGAGCCTGGGCAGGAGCTGCCCAAAAGGTGCCAAGGGTGGAGCTGAGCAAGTGGGAAAAACACTGGCATTGCCATGGACACCTGATATCCCTGCTTTTTTATTTGTGTTTTTTTATTTTATTTTTAATTTTAGTAGGAAATACCTTCCTCCTGCCTGCACAGGGCAGTGGCCACTGCCAGCAGCTCCAATGCAAGTGGCAGTGCCAGGGAGGGCTGGGCACCTGGGCAGTGCAGGAGGTGCCATGGCTTGGGGAATGGAGCCAGCTCGAGCCCTCCTGCCCTGGCAGGAGGAGGAGCAAAAGTGCATGCTTGTTATTTTAGAAGAGATGCTTATTCAGAGTAAAATTGCAATATTTTCACTAAAACATACCTACCACTGGTTTGGAGTTACTGAATTTACGTGATTTCTGCCCCATCCCGTGTTGGTATTTTAAGAACATACATTTCTCATGTGTTTCAAATCCCAGCTCCTGCAGGTGAAGGTTAAAAGATGAATAAGATCTAAGTGCACTTGACAGCTTTTCTTTTTCAGTAGAAATCTGAAAACAGCTTTTTGTTTCACCCATGCTTTGAGAATCAGCCCAGCCTTTCCCAGCAGCTCTGGGCAGCTCCATGAGGTGCATAGGTGGCATTTTTCTGTTCTGACTCTCTTCTCTTACATGTGAGTGAGTGTAGGAAGTAGATTTGAATTTACACATCTCCGTGGGCTCACACTCATCTAACCTGAGAGGATTTTGACTGTAAACCTGTCCTAAGGTTTGCTCAGCAACCTAGGTAAAATCAATTCTCACTAAACTCATACTAGAGACCGAGCACAGCTCTGCTCTCAGGAACAAAATACATTGCAAAGTTAACCAGCTTGTTCTGTATTTATCACTTGGGTAAGTGGCTGTGAATGTAAGGATTCAAATTTAGTGCTCCCTTTCAAAGAATTTAACTACACAGAAAATGAGTAATTCCAAGTAAAATATTTCTTTCTGTTCAGTTAAACCCAGCTAAGCCATAAGAGAGATGTCACATCATGAGAGTAATTTTTCATTTTATTTTCACACCTTCTGCTTGCACTGACCAGATATGGAAGTGCATTAAAAACTACTAGAATAACTGGTCCAATAAAAAGAGAAAAACTCACCAAGAAAAAGTTTCAAACAGCAGAAAACCAAGACTTTTCCTACCCTAACAGGACAAGAAAAAATAGGGATTGCCTCAGATGAACAGGAAATTTCTTCTATTTTTCAACTAGAAAACATAAACTGTAAGAACTGAACACTAATTCAATGTACAAAACACACACTGTATGCAGTGAAACAGGGTCTTGGCTGGTGTGTGCTGCCACTCTTGTATTCTAAATTAATTAGCCAATACACATTCATTCTCATGCTGATTTATGTTTAAATGCACTGTTTGGGGAATTATTAAAATAGAATTTGAGGTTTCACAAAACTGCTGTTCTTCCTGGATTCTTAAGGCCCACATGCTTGCATGTTATGATTTATACCTGAATTACAGGATTTTAGTTTCACTGCCAACAGATGAAATATTAACAATTCCTATTTAATTACTCCTTTGATGGTGCTAAGTTTACTGTAATGCTTAGCAATGCTAAGTTTATTTATCTTAATGCCTTTTCTGTCCAGAGCACAAAACCATTTCCCAAAGTGCTGCAGCTCTGTTGCTGGAACCCACATAAATATTTTGCCATTAGATTGACTCCACTGAAATTCAGATTGCACTCAATAATGGGTGTGTGACAACAAATTGCTCCAGTTGCATAATGGCCACATGGCTGCTATTTATATTTATATGCTCCTTCCCAGGGGCACTTTGCTCCTGACGTGGCCTCTCCAGTGCCTTCCCCAATGTTCATCCCAGTATGTCACAGCCACTGCCTGACCTGGCATCTTCATTTCAGCCAAAAGAAATGTTAGAGTTTAGAATTTTGCTCAGATTTCATTTGGCTTAGCTTGTCTGACCAGCAAGGATCCAGTTCTCTAGCAATCCAGAGTTATTAAAATTGAATGGTGCTGTTCTACATCAAGACATTCCCTGGAAATAGGGGACTGAAACCTCTTCCCTCAGAATACTATTAAGAAATAGGGCTACAGAAATACAAAGCATTCATCTTAGTCCAAGGGGAAAAATTCAAATGAGGGTTTTCTTAAATGACCTTGATCCCTAGAGAAGGGAGTGTCAGCAGGGATAGATTGCAGCCTCCCTTTTCTCCTTGAATCATCTCTCTTGTCTCCTCTTTAGGGGTCAAAAGGGTTTTACCTTTCAACTTATAATTTATTTTTTGACAAGGATTTATAGATTCCCTCTTATGGCCACGGAGAAGGACTCTGGAACCTGACACATCCAAATAAAATCGACCTTTGCAGCCCTCTCCCATCAGCAGCAGGGCAAAGCAGAGGAAGGTCTGGCAATGGCCACACCACCAAAGGCTGCCCTCAAGACAGCAGAGCATTTAGAATTGAGGGTATTCTTGATTCTCCTGAGTTTGCAAGGACACTGCAAAACCCAGTAATGTAATGTTCAGGTGCACTTGGCAAAAGCTGGATTAGGGAAAGACAAAAACTAAACCAGCAGCAATTACAGCCTGAAGGGACAGTGTGGCTGGACAGTGCCCAGGCAGAAAGGGACCTGGGAGTACTTGAAAGAGCCAAAATGAGGGATGTGGGACTCCAGGGGCTCTCCAAAATGCAGTTTATTGTATCCAAAATGCAGTTTATTCCATCCAAGAGGTTCCAGCAGCCCAGGCTGGTGGGTGACAGAGCTGTGCCCACAGCTGTCAGCTCCAGCTGCAGGCAGGCCTGGAGACCCTTTGGGTTTGGTTCCAGTGCATTATAGACTTTTCTTTGCTGAGCATCTTCATACAGCAGAACCAATCTATACCTTAACTATTATCTATAGCCCATCATAACTACTGTAATTACCATATTCATGTTACTGTTCTCCAGTCACTAACAGTCAGTACATTACAGTTTAAGCTAGAAGTTGTTTTTCAGTTTTCTTGCAGTGGAAAATTCTGAGACCTTTTTTCTCCTTGCCACATTTGCTGCCTTGTTTGCCTGTGCTCTCTTTCTGCTTAGCAAAAACATCTTCTTGTTTGGGGTGGGTTTATCCCTTGCTCTAAGCCATAAAAACCCCTTCTAACTAACACACCCTTTGCCTCCTTGGTTATCCAGTGAGACTGGCTCAGCAATTCTTTTCTTCTAGATCAAAACTTGCTTCCATCTCTATTCCTTCATTAGACTCTACATTTAAAAATCTTTCTGCCAAGCACACACATCTGTGAGACTTTCTTGTCAAACTTTCATCATTCCCAATAGGTACTGGTGACAGCCAGCTTAACATGAGCCAGCAGAGTGCCCTGGTGGCCAAGAAGGCCAAGGGCTCCTGGCCTGGCTCAGGAATGGTGTGGCCAGCAGGAGCAGGGAGGTCACTCTGCCCCTGCCCTGGGCACTGCTGGGGTCACACCTGGAGTGCTGTGCCCAGCTCTGGCCCCTCAGTTTGGGAAGGACCTTGGGACACTGAGCACATCCAGAGGGGACAACGAGGCTGGAGAGGGGCTGGGAACACAAACCCTGTGAGTGAGGAAGCCCTGAGGGAGCTGGGGGTGCTCAGCCTGGAGAAAAGGAGGCTCAGGGCTGCCCTCATCACTCTCACAGCTCCTGAAAGGTGGCTGTAGTCAGGTGGGGCTGGGCTTTTCTCAGGGTCTCTCGCTGCTCAGAGTGTCCCCAAGATGTGTTAGAAAGTCTCTTTTCCCAGCCTGGTAGTTGAAGAAGTTTCATTTCTCAGTCTCAAGGTTGTTTATTGTATCTTATCTATAAAATTCTTTCTCCTGTCCAGCCGAGGTCTTCTCAGCAGGACAGTCAGAGGCACTCTGCCTGCCCCCAGGGCAGGGTTATGTCTTTATTCTAAAAACTATTTGTACAATATTTACAATAACTTCCCAATACCTATCACCTCTGTTAGACAGTGAGCTTCTGCTCTAAACCAATCCAAAAGTGCCACCATCACAGCAGAAGATGGAGGCCAAGAAGAAGAAGGAGAAAGGCTGGACACGCCCAGTTCCCTCCATCTTGCCCCCTGAACCCCATTCTAAAAACCCCAAAATCTATTTTTCCACTCTGTGATAAATTCACTAACATTCTACTTAAACTTTTGTGGCTTGTCATTCTTCATACAAGGTTGGGAATTGTTTTTTCCAAGGGCTCAATCAAAGGCACAGGGGTCTTGGGCTCTGTGCCAAGGTCTCTGAGCCCCCTGACAGGGTCTTGAGTCCTCCAGGGCAGCCAGAGGAATTTCCTGGGTTCCCACAGGCTTTTTCTCCAGGCAGCACTGACACAACCAGAGCACACAGTCTCAAGCCATGCCAAGGGAAATATAGGTTGGTATTAGGAAAAAGTTTTTCATGGAAAGGGTGATAAAGTTCTGGAATGGCTGCCCAGGGAGGTGCTGGAGTCCCCATCCCTGGGTGTGTTTAACACAGCCTGGATGTGGCACTGGGTGCCAGGGTTTAGCTGAGGTGTTGGGGCTGGGTAGGACTCAATGACCTTGAAGGTCTCTTCCAACCCAGTGATTCTCCGAATGCTGTGAATTCTGTGAAAGGGGCAATGAAAGGACACAAATTGTGCACAGCAAAATCTCAGAGCCCCTAAGGGGAGTTGCAAAGGCACCTCCCGTGCCTGCCATCATTGCTTTGTCCGACTGCTCTGAAACTGGACCAACATTGGCACCTAGTGGCTGCTGAACTCCGCAGGGACAGAAATTCTCTGAAATTTGTCACCCTGTCCAAGGGATGGGCTGAGGATTTCCAAACAAGCTGCTAATTACTGCCAGCTCTTCCCAGAGTTTCCACACAAGTTTTCTGTCCTGAAGTGTCAAAAGGTGCAGGACACAAATTGTTTTCGATGGGCAGAAGCCTGGAGTTATTATAATTCTGGACTTTGTTTTCTTCACTGTGATTAATCATTTTTAGACATACCTGGAATTTTCTGCTACTACAACTCCCAAAGTCACAGCTGAATATTTATATTGACACCTGACTGAGCTTTTATTCCTTATGTTCTCCTAAAGTGATGATGAACTTTAATGTAAATTTAAATTAGACTAATAACTTTGTACTATGACTTCATCCTATCAAAGAGTGATAAAACAAAAAAGGAAAAAAGTATATTAGGTAAAACAAAGTAATGAAATCAAATCCCTTTGTGGGCCTTTTTCCCTACCATTCCCCTACCTAATTGATGTGCAGCATCATAATTTTTAAAGGCCCAAATATATTAAAACAACTTGAGGTCCCTCAGCAATCTGTACCAGGGAAAATTGCCATCAAAAAATCCAGCTATTGTGACAACATCAAGGATCCCAAACAGACATGAGAAGAATGAAAGCCCAGATTTTTGGATGTGTGATAAAAAGAATGAAGAGCCAGCAGACCCTGCAGATTTCCAGGTGTTTCTTTAGTGAGTCTTTAGCACTTTGTGCAGTATTTCATGGTCATGCAGCCTCAGGCCAGCTGGTAAACCCCAGTTCATGTGCACCCTGCTGCTCTGTGGGACTGGGTGCACTGGAAACACCGGGCAGGAATCCTGGAGGGTGCAATTGCTGCTAAAGGGACCCAAAAACTCCCTGACCCTGCACTCCTGAAGGTGCAGCTCCAGCCAAGGTGATGCAGGTCCCCAAGGAGCTCAGGGAACTGCACAGACACCCAAAACAAGGGGGCTGGCTGGGAGGATTGGCCAAATAAACCAAAGGGTTTGGTCTCATCAGCCCCTCTTTGGTGTCTGAGACTGACTTCCAGCTGGGTTTAAGAATCAGTTCTGTAATTGGCATGGCTCTGTGTGGTGTGTGTGTCCTCACCCCTGTGAGATAAAACCCCTGCCTTTCATCCTCTGCAGAGACAGACCAGGAGAAAAGGATGGGCGACTAAGGGTGATAAAAGCCTGCAGAAGCCAAGCAGAGGAGGATTTGCACTTCCTTCATTCAGAAGATGATTAAGCTGTGTATGTGAATCCAGCATTTCAAACGACAGGGGCCAGTCTCCACAGCTGAGTCATCTGAAAGGAACTGGAAATAGCTGATGGTTTCTAACACTCCGAATGCCTAACTTGGAAAACTTCATGAATACAATTACATTTTTTTTTGTTCTCCACAGCTTGTTCTGGAACTTGGCTGATAACAAAGGCAGCACCCACACAGGGTGAGGAGCACATCACACGTGACAAAGTCGCACACGCTTTGCTGAGCAGCTGCAGAACAGAAACTATTTCACTGCTGGGAGTCACCACGAGGGAGACATTTTCAATTTTCCTCATAGCAAGGCTTAGAAGGAGTACTCAGTACAAATCCTTGGCTGGAGAAGTTTTGGATGAAGTTTTCATCCCTGTTTATTTGTCAGTAATTTCCTTATAACTCAATGGTTCTGCTGCCACCCGTGCTACTACAGAAAAAGGACACCAGGCAGAGGGAAAATTTCTGCTAGAATAGGTGTAAGTGACATCACTTTCTGAGGTTCCAGGAGTCCTCCAAGGGCTGGGACACTGCTGCTCGGGAGGACAAAGGGTTGAGGGTGGAGGAGAGCACAGAAGGAAAACCCCACTGTAACAACGTGGGACTTCCCAAGTAAACCCAATTCCTACCCTGCCCCTAAAGAGCATCTCTGTCCATGTGCTCTCCCAGTTCCTGCTCACACACGGCACAAACATGGCAAAGAGAGGCTGCCAGCAGGGATTCCTGGACAGCAGGAATATCTCTTCACTGGTGATGGGCTTCAAAACAGCCATCCATCCATTCATGGCAGCCCTTTGGGGGCTAACAGCTCCACACCCCACCCACAGAGAAGACAAAATGTTGTCTCTCCTGTAAACATAAACACTCAGGTACTCTCCTCAAGAAGGAAAGCTCAAAATATTAAAAATATTATAAGATTGGTACGAGAGCAGCTTGCTTTCACAAACTCAAGAGTCACAGAGCATGTATGTTTTAATGTGCACAAGCAAGAATTTATGCATCAAATCTATGGGGCTATGTCAGGTAATGCTGAGTGTGGGAACATGGTTTTATTACTTAAAAAAAACCAAACAAAAAACCCCAAATAAGTAGGTTTTTGCATTTTTAAATGTATTTATTATTTATATATTTTTATATTTTATTTATTTTATATACTCGTATATTATATTTATTATATATTATATATACTATAGATGATATATATTATATATTATATATTATATATTATATATTATATATTATATATTATATACAATACATTATATATTATATATATTATATATATTATATATATTATATATATTATATATATATTATATATTATATATATTATATATATTATAAAAGGTGATCTTTAAATATTTAACAAATAGCTCCTTTTAAAAATAAATTACAATATATCACTACTTTTGTTGTCTGAAAGAACTCAGCCCATTCCAGCTGAGTCAGCTGTAAAATCAGCAGGCCATAAAATTATATCAAGGACTACAGATGCTTAAACATTCTCTTAAGCAAAATCTAACCAGGGAAAGGCTGTACCACAAAAGGAGCATTAAGACATCAAACATCATGCCTGCATTGTAAATACAAAATGTTGAAATTTGCTGGAAAATTGCTCCTGGAACAATGTGCCCACCAAGCCATAACTCAAGTCATCTTGGTTTTCATGAGCAATTTGGGGGATTGTTCTACATCCCCAGTGGGAATGAATGCCTGCTACTGCAGAGAGTTCAGTAAATTCGCTGTGTCCTCACAGAGTTTCAGAGCTTTCTTGGAGCCCCTGCCCTCGGCTCCTTGTCCAGCACTGCAGGAGAGTGGGGAACAGATTTGGGATCTCCCTCGTGTTTTTTCTGTTTCATCTGAGGTCACTGTAGTTGATTACTTAGATGGTCAGAACTGTATTAATTTCCTTTTAAACTTCAAGTCTCCAGCAGCTGCTTTGAACCATAACCCAGCCCTACCCCCAGATCCAATGTGGAAATTGCCAACAGCCCTCCCTGCACCCAGGGCTCTGCAGCTCGCTTGGGTGGAGGTGAAATTTCACTTCCCCTGTGGAACAGAGAGAACAGGAAATGTGACCAAGGCCGGTTTTGGGGGGGTTCTCCCAGGTTTTAGTACTGTTTCTAGGCACTGCTAGAGTAGTACTAGATCAGAGACTGCTACAGAGTGTTTGTAGCACTCTACTCTTTGATGAACCACTCTCAAATACAGCCAGATACAAACTGGAATTGACTCCATACCCATTTTGTTTTTCCTGTTTTACCTTTGCATGAAACAGGTGTTAACTCCAATGGAGTCTGGGGATTAATCAAAGAAAACCAAATATTTTAACACTCAAACCACTACTTACAGCTTTCACAATGTGAGAGAGCTCATCTCAGATCCCTCACATAAGCTCAACAATATAATGTGACAATTTGTGGCTTTTGTTTGAGGAATCCTTTATTTTAAAAGCAGTTAAAGGCTCGTGATGACAAGCAGCAACAATAACAGCTAATAGAAAAATGTTTGTAATGATCTCTAGCAAGGATAATGAAATAGCTGCTTTAAAATTATCTTCACAGAAATAGCAGCTTTAGTTTCCCATTAAAATGACAGGACAATAAACAATGAATTATGAATATTAAAGACTGACATCTCTAGCAATGCTTCCTCCTAACTAACCTCAGTGTTTTTCTCAGCTCTGAAAATATAATTAGCATGAAAGCATACACACAGTGATGTCTTATTATCTCTTTAACACCTTTTCTGTCCTGACTGGTTAATATCCAAGGATGCAGTGCCCTGCTTAATTCAGAGCTGCAGGAACAGAAAGCCTTTGGTCCCCCTGACTGAGGACTCAAACTTTTGCTCTTGGCTGGATGCAACCATGGATCACCAAAAAATATATCCAGACCTGAAAAGGAATAATTGTGGAGCCACCCAAAAATAGCTTGAGTTCAGAGGCAATTCAAGCCAAGCTGGCCTGGTTGGCTGTGCTGGCTCAGAGATAATCAGGTTGCTCTCCTCCCGCACAACTATCTATGGGACAATTTAACTCACTCTTTGCCACAAAACAGTTTAATGTCACCTGAAACGACAAGGATGAAATTTAGCTGGTCTTTGGTAGAAAGAACAGAATTACAAAATGTGCTCTATCAATGTATTTAATTAGTAAATCTTATTTTTATAAGCTTCTTGATTTTATAAGCATCTTGATACAAGGAGAGTACCTTTTAAAGAGCGCTTTTCTTTGCAGATAACCCAGAGAGCAGTTAAAACAAGTAATTCCAGACTCTTGAGATATATTTATCTGAAAACACAGGAGCAGTGTGTGGTGTAATGGTCACACACATCCGTGTGCACATGTCAGACACCGAGCTGGATGCTAACAGCTCCAAAGCCGTCTCTCAGCCCACAGGACCTCGCAAGGGTGAGAAACCATAGCCCTGAGCCTCGGTCTGCGCTGTGCACACAAACCACACCCAGCGCAGAGCTGAGAGCAGCGGCCCGGCGAGCCAGCTGCGCTTCCTGGGGGCTGAGGGCAGCGGCACCTGTTTATTTCTGTAACAGGAATACACAAAACCAGCAGAACTCGACACAAAATGTGTCCCTGCGGCGAGGATGCGGCCACACGGCATGTGCGGATCCTGCGCCCGGGCAGGGACCGAGGGCTCGGCAGCACCGCGGGACCGGGACCGCGTGTGGGCCCGCACGGCCCGGCCCGGGGTGCGGGCACGGCTCGGCTCGGGGTGCGGGCGCGGCCCGGGATGCGGGCTCGGCTCGGGGTGCGGGCACGGCTCGGCTCGGGGTGCGGGCACGGCTCGGCTCGGGGTGCGGGCACGGCCCGGGGTGCGGGCACGGCTCGGCCCGGGGTGCGGGCACGACACGGCTCGGCCCGGGGTGCGGGCACGGCTCGGCTCGGGGTGCGGGCACGGCTCGGCCCGGGGTGCGGGCACGGCACGGCCCGGGGTGCGGGCACGACACGGCTCGGCCCGGGGTGCGGGCACGGCTCGGCTCGGGGTGCGGGCACGGCCCGGGGTGCGGGCACGGCTCGGCCCGGGGTGCGGGCACGACACGGCCCGGCCCAGGGTGCGGACACGGCCCGGGGTGCGGGCTCGGCTCGGCTCGGGGGCCGGCACCGCCACACACCGAGGACCTGCGGCCCGAACGGAACGGCTGTGCCAGGGCAGCGACTGAGCCCGGGGCAGCGACTGAGCCCGGCTCGGTGCTGCCGGCCCGGGTGTGCCAGGGCAGCGATCCCCGCTCGGTGACCGATCCCTGCCCGGAGCCGTCACAGCGCGGTCGCGGGCGGAGCGGATCCGGGCGGAGCGGGGCGGTCCCGGCGTGGTCCCGGAGCCGGGCGGAGCGGGGCGGAGCGGGGCGGTCCCGGCGCGGGGCCGGGCGCAGCGGGGCGGTCCCGGCGCGGGGCCGGGCGGAGCGGGGCGGTCCCGGCGCGGGGCCGGGCGGAGCGGGGCGGTCCCGGCGCGGGGCCGGGCGGAGCGGGGCGGTCCCGGCGCGGGGCCGGGCGGAGCGGGGCGGTCCCGGCGCGGGGCCGGGCGGAGCGGGGCGGTCCCGGCGCGGGGCCGGGCGGAGCGGGGCGGTCCCGGCGCGGGGCCGGGCGGAGCGGGGCGGTCCCGGCGCGGGGCCGGGCGGAGCGGGGCGGTCCCGGCGCGGGGCTGGCGGCGGGCGCTGCGCTGCGCAGAGCCGGCTGCCCTCGGCCGCAGCGCGCCCCGCCATGCCCGGAGTGGCCGCGCTGGGCGCCGGCCCCGACCCCGAGGAGAGCTACGACTTCCTCTTCAAGCTGGTGCTGATCGGGGACGCCAGCGTGGGCAAGACCTGCCTGGTGCAGCGCTTCAAGACCGGGGCCTTCTCCGAGCGCCAGGGCAGCACCATCGGCGTGGACTTCACCATGAAGAGCCTGGAGATCCAGGGCAAGCGGGTGAAGGTGAGGGCGCTGGGCCCGCGGGGCTCGCTCCGGGCCGGGCCCCGGGCCGCCATCCCCCGCTGCCCGCAGGGACCCGGGCGGCACCGAGCGCGCCCAGGGCCGGGCCGGGCCGGGCCGGGCCGGTTCCGCCCTGAGCCCGGGTAAGCCCTGGCTCGGCCCGGCAGCCCCAGCTGCAGCTCTCCCTGCTCAGGCTCCTTTCCGGTGTGTTTACAAGGCAGAAGAAAGCTCAGCTGGGCTGCCGTGTTTCCAGAAAGGGATGTGCAACTGGCAGATTGAGAGAAGGTTCTTAAATTAGGCATGCTATTATCTTAAGACACTGTTTACAGGGTGTCACAGGAAGTGCCGGTTTCACGGTTCTTCTTCATAGAAGCAATAAACTCTAAATTTGACATCGGCTTTTTTTTTTTTTTTTTTTGCTTTTTTTTTTTTTTTTCCCTTATGCTGGAGGAAATCAGCTGGGTTGTTAAGGTTAGAAAGAGCCCAGGACATGTACCCCATGGATCTGTCCTCAGATTCTCAGTGGCACAGATTTCTCACCCTCTGAGCACAGGAAATGCAAGTGAACAGTGGGGAGAAAATGTTTAAAGCATGTAGGGTTTATAGTAGATGCTTTAAACAGGGATCAGTCCCTTCACCAGCCCCTCCAGGATGGGGTTCTGCAGCTATCCTTACCCCCAGTTAAACTTAAAAGCATTTAATTCAGTCCTCCACTGCCTGGAGGAAGATGATGGAATTGCAAAGCTTTTGGTGGTACACAAATACAGTGATGTGGTTAAGTTTTGGCCTTGTTTGCCAAAGTAGGTGTCAAAGTCCTCTGTTAGTTTTTTCTTGTAAATTAACTTTGGCGAGTATTAAGGTGAGAAAGTGGCAGAAAACAGAAATGAAGGCTGGCATTTTTAAGGAAAAGAGAGGGGTTGGCAGTTGCCTAGCCATACCCTGCGGCAGTGTTTATTTCCTTGTTAGTGTCACACCTTTCCCTGTCACGTCTGCCTGAGGAGCTGAAGAGCAAACTCAGGTTTTCTGTTGGAGCTGGCGGTGTCTCTCCCGCACTTCTCCTTTAAGGTGGAAACCTGCCTCTGTTTAAATGCCGGGCACACCGAGAGTGACAAATGTGTCTGTTCCTGGCGCCAGGGACTGCAGGAGTGCCCCAGGAAACCAGCCAGACTTCCCAGGTGTGCATTTTCATATTGTCACTGCTTACGCCTGGGTATTCCAGGATTAGTAGCCTGGCTGTAACAAAACCCGAGTTATTTCTCAGTGTTTTACAGAAAACAAGGCAGAAAGTTCAAGGTCTTGAAGCTTTCTTTTTGTTTGGGCTGGTCTGTACTTCCACTTAGAAAACAATGAGGAATGCAGATATTGAAGAAGAGTATTTTAAGTATTACTTTGGGGAAATTAATCCAACACTTGCTGATTGACCTTACAGATACTTTTGTCAGCTGCTGGGTCAGGGACACAGCCTGAAAATGAAAGCATTTGCTTGGAGGGGTTTTTTGTTTGGTCAGTTAAGATGTGGGGTGTGTGTGAAGTTTAAATCGGACTTTTCCAGTTGGATTGAGATTTCAGAGCAGCCCATCTAACCTGGGTTAGCTTTGCTCAGCATGCTCTTGGAAACAGGAAATAAGGAAGCATTTCCTTGCACTTTTTGGAGCTCCCCTACACACTCTGCTTGCACTTCTTGCCTCACAATAGCAGGCCAGGTAATTGTCTGCTGCTTTGAGTTCCTTAGGGGTTTATGCTGCTCAAGACAGTATTGTTTTCTATTTAGCAAATAGTGCAGGAATGAGATAATTCCTGGTTTTGTAATGTTTTACAGGCTCATCTCTAGAAATCCCTTCAAAACAAAGTGTCTACAAAAACTTGTCCCACCTCCCCAGTGGCCTGAACTTCATTTTTAATCTGGCTAAGGGAAGCACTGCAACCCAACACTTATTTTGAGATTGAAGCAAGCAATTTAAGGTTAAATGTGCCCCTTTCTGTTTCAAACTTCAGATGTTCCCGTCACAGTTACATAACATTTCTGAAACATTTGGAACCCAAGGATTTTAGGTCTCACTTTCTTTTGATGTGCTGTTTATTTTGGGGTTTTTTTGTTGTTTTTTGTTTGTTTGGTTGTTGGTTTTGGTTTTTTTGATAAGGGAAAAGATGCCTGTTGGAATACTGAAGGTTAAGGTGCTGCAAATAACTTTTTTTTTAAATTATTTATGAAACTTGAGGCTTTCCTTGCACCTTGCAGCTGTGTTCTTTCAAGTGCCTCACGTGGAGTTCCACACACTGCTGGAGCTGACTAAACTTCACATAGAAAGAGATCAGCTTTGTGAAATGTCTGCAGGCTGTCTTCATTTACAGAAATGTTCTAGTACATGCTGTTTGAAATTGTGGCACACTGCTTTCTCTAACAGCAGATTTCTCTGAATCCTAGAGTGCAGACTGTAGAGCCTAAAAGTTGCTCTCGTTAATCACTCAAAAGTGGTATTAATCACTTAATGCATAGTGATTAAAGTCCTATTGATAAAATAATTACTTGTTCTTTGAGTGATAGAAAAAAATCTGGCAAACACAACAAAAATGTTTTATAACTGTTATGCCACTGTAAGAAAAGATATTTATAAAATGCTGGAACCAAGATTTTACATAATGATAGGCAAGGACATTCCTAAGTCCAAGTCCATAAATCATGGTTAATAATAACAAAAATCTTTTTCTTTTGATGAATTACCTCCTGTGAGCTAATTAATTGCCTTTAATGCCTACTTTATGCTGTCATGTCATAGTGTTTTACATAAAGTGTTTTTCCTCTATGCCACAGTTTTTCTCCCTCAGTATAACTTTCAGAAAGTAGCAGGAGAGAAGAACAGTTGAAAACACATTCCTTTTACAACAAGAACTTCTTTATTTGAAGAGGTATTTAAGTGAAGAAGTAGCATTGCACTTTTTCATTTACAGGCTTTTTCAGCCCATATGTTATCAAGATTATTGGCTTTGATTCAGGCCTCATGGCTGTGAACTGCATCCCTTTCAGAATGGCCCAAAATATATTTTGTGTCATGATCTGGCCAAATTGCCACTAATACAGAATTGTGTCTTGTTAAGGGTCCCGTCTCCTGACTGGGAATTTAATGACTTTGCTGCACAGATAAAAGCAGAGCTGTTGGAAGCAATATTCTTTGATATCCAGAGGAAAATGTACCTCTCTGTCAACTCCTTTCACACTCAGAACCTGCAGCAAATGGGAATACTACATTCCCAAAAAAGAGGGATTCCTCATTCTCTGAAAATTGTGCAGGGAAACATTTGAATGGGGCAGTTTATCCTGCCTGCCCTATGGATATCACTTTAAATTGAAATACCCTGCCACAGAGATGTTACTTTTGGCAGAAACTGCCTGGATTAAGTTGCAAGGCTGTTTCAGTAAATGTTTTTAGGAGCAAGTGTTGTGATTTGCCAGCCTACAGGAATGTATGTTACTGTTTGCCCTTTGAGATGACAGGACTCAGACACAGTTGGTTAAGAGTCATTTAGCACAGTCTTTAGATCCAGTTTCACTGCTGGGAAATTTTATGGAATTTTGCTGCAAAAATGACATTTTAATTTTTATTTTTGCAACGGAAGGTGTCAGCTGGAGGATGCACTTAGTCTGTCATTATTTATGCAAAAGCACACCTGAACTGTGGTACTTTAGAAGAATCAGAAAAGTACTTAATAAATTATGTAGGAAGTAAGGGAGGGAGAAATTATTTACTGTGTCTTGGGGCCATCTGTTAAGCATTAACCTTTGATAAAGAATATGTTGATCAATGCAAGAACAGCCACACTGGCCCGTTTGATAATGGTCATTTACTGTGCTCTTTGGCCAACCTGCCACTCACCACCTTCAGCATTTTCTCTGTCCCTCTGCTGCCTGTAAGCCTGAGCAGACATCCCAGAATGATCTCCCAGGGAACCTCCATGAATGTTTCCACCTTCTGTTTTCCTCTTACCTCCAGCTGAAACACTCCTTGTCCCAGATTTTTCTGGGGTCTCTCGCTGTCCTTTATGTGCCACCTTGAGGAGTGTGACTGTCCAAAAGGTTCCAAGCTGAGAGGAGATCAAAATAACCAGCTTTAGTGAGTAAATGAGCATCCAGTAGTGAAACAATTAACATTTGTGAGTAATTGAGTATTCGGTGGTGAAACAATTAGTGAAACAATGACAAAGGTGGCTCCTTTATTCTGCCATATTCCTTCTGAACAAGGAGTATTTATTTATTCCCTGTTCTCTTCTGTTCCTACCAGTGGTCCCCCTGCCACCAATCTCTGATTTCACAGGTGTTCTAATGAATTCAGCACAATTCTCCAGCAATCCCAGCTTCTCTCTTTCTTACACCAAAGGAGTTGCCAAGTAATTACAAAATCAGGAACAGCTTTAAAAGGTTACTGAGTGACAGACGTGGCTGCCATCATGTTATTGACAAAGCTGAAGCACTTAAATCAAGGAAATAAGTAATTAAATATTAAGTGTTATTATTAAGTAATAATTAAACATTATTTATTAGTAGTATTAATTATTTATTTTTAAAATAATAAAATTTATTCATTAAATTTATTAAAAGAAATATTTATTTTAATGAATCATATTCAAAATTAATAATAATTATGTCATTTACAACATATATCATACACTTGTACAATACAAAAGAATACATGAGCATATCTTTTTTGGTAACCTGTGGCTAGTACAGTTCTTTTGGTATTTAACTTTTAACTTAAACTGAGGGACTTAGGAATGAGAAATACTATGACTACTTTTTTTTTTCATCCAAAGAGTTTTCAATTGTTATTTTTTATCAAGAGTTATGTGCTTGTAAATATCCTTTAACAGAAGTACTATATAAAACTTTTACTGTGCACGATCTGGTTAAAGTTATAGTTGTGATTGGTATTTTTTAATAGTTGTCATGGTTCTTTTTCAGTAGAATTCTGTGAAATTTATCTTTGTAGACATGCTGGAGAAAATAGTGTTTACTTAGGATCAGAACTGGTATTTTTGTAATTACTTAAATTATATTTTTAACCATGTATCAGACTGATTAATGTTACATGAAAATATTTTTTCTTAGAATTTTCTAAAGATGCTGTCACACAAAGTAGCTGTATTTTTCCTTTAGAAATACAACTTGCTTTACATTAAGTGAGCTGGTTCATAATACCTCCTTGCTGTGTCTATAGTGTGTATTCTAAATGCTAGAAGACATTATTCAAATTACAAACGATGTGCCCAGACAAGGTTTTCAAGCTTCCAGACTGGAGAGAGGGTTGTTCTTAGCTCAATCACTCTGCACTTTTATTTACACCACAGGAAAAGTGTAAGCCAAAACAATTTCATTTCTTAATTCAAGTGTTTCCAATTTGTGTGCACAGAATCCCTCCCAAGAGTTGGGTAATCATCATTAGCCCTTTCTAGCACTTGACCTAATCAGGTGCTGAGATTTAACAAACACAAAGGGCTGTGGGAGACCTGAGTGCAGAGATCACCTAAACCTGCTCCCAGTTTCCTGGTCCCTGCTAATTGCTGCTGACTGCTCTGAGCCATTATCTGTTTCATTAATAACCATTGCTTCGTGGTTTTCTGAGTCCATTACAGTCCTTCCCCTGCTCTGAGAATTCCTTTTTGCTGGGATTGATTCCCTCTCAGATGTACATATATCAGCTGGATCTGAGTGCTTGCTTAGCACAGGAAATGAGATCTTATCAGCACAGCTTCTTCCAAAGGGAAATTTAGTGCTCAAAAATGCAGCACAGTCAGAAGATGCTAAGAAAACACTACTGTGCAAAGAAATAAAAGGAAAAATGCTTCCATATTATTTGGTATAAAATAGCACTGGCACATTGTGTTAAAGTTGCTGACAACACTTCAGAATAAGGAGGTTCAGAGAGAGGGGGAACCATAAATAAAAGGTCCATGCTATGGGAGGATTCAAAACCCCAGTAGTATTTGCTGATGTCCTGATTCAGTGGAGATGCAGAATACAAGGAATGGCACAAAAAGACAAGCAGTGGCCTCCCATTTATCAGTTGGGGATAGAGAAGTGAAAGTGCAGCAGAACATAAATTCATAGCAGGAAGCTCTTTCATTTCAGTGTGACTTAATATTGAAACCAAGAGCTTTGGAAGATTCAGAAAGGATTAGAGATTTATACTGAGGATGAGGACATCCACAGTTACTTTAGATTAGAAGATCCTGGAATATAAGCCATCATGTTCCAGGACATCAGACAACCTATAAACCAACAGGATTTATGAAGAACTTCCCTACGAGCAGCATGTGTTTGTCCACTCTGAATTATTTGGTTTCTTCCTCTGGAACATCTCGTACTGGGAACTCCAACTCTGATACCAAACTCAGAGTTCTTATACTGCTGGGATGAGGCAAAAATATTTAACCAAGCATTTCTTCTTCCTGCCCACTTGTAATGTGTGTTTTACCACCCAGAAAAGGACAGGTGATGAGACTGACAGATCCTTCACTGGCTTCATTGAGACCCAGGCCTCCTGGCATTTCGTTTACACACTCTTTTATCTGTATTCTTTTCATTGTCTGATATTTCCTTCTAAAGCAGCCTCAGTGCTCTCAGATTATGTGACCACATCCTGCTCCCTTTGTTCCTGCCCTGCACAGCTGGCAGAGCCACAGATGGTGTGGTGGCCAAAACCCACCTGCAGTGTCAGTGACACAGCAGGTGACCTTGGCTGAGGCTGGCACCCTGTTCTGCTGCCAAGGGTGACAAAGGGCTGGGCACACCAGAGAGTTCCAAAATCTGCCACAGGAGGAGCTTGCTGGCAGGAAACCAGGGTGCCAACTGATGCAGGTGCAAACTCTGAGCAGACAAGTTCTCAGCATAGATTATATATATGTATATATATATATAACTATATATATATATAGTTATATATATGCATATATATATGTAGTTATTATATATATATATATGTAGTTATTTTATACATGTCTGTATCAAAGTTCTCAAGCATATGTTCTCATCCTTAGATCATGTACAACAGGCTAGATACACACAGGGCTAGAATGCATTGCTTAGACAGGAGATTTGGATCAAGGCTCTTGGATCAAGTCCTCTCCCTCTGGCAGGAGAGCAGCTGCTGTGTGTCACTGTGTGTCACTGTGTGTCACTGTAGCAGTGAATCTGAACCACTCAGACTGCAGTGTGCACCAGCCATCCCCCTTGTAACTGTTCTTACCAGAATTTTCTCAGGGCCCTCTGGAATTCATCAAGGTTACTAGGACATAGACTGTGCTAAAATAATAAATAAGCAGCTAAGAAACTGAATTCCAAGACCACAAGAAAGAGCAGAGAGCTGTGAGCCACCTGGGCTGTGACCAATCCCATCTTCTGAGAGGTGCATGCAGAACACATGGACAGGCAAAGGCACTGATGGGAAATGTGTGATCAGTGTGTGCAGCAGGGTTAGTGCATAATGCAAACAGTAAATGGCTTCTGCTTAATCACAGTGGTCAGTTGTCCTGAGTTCCCCATGTGTCCCTGTGTGTCCCTGTGTGTGTGGTTATCAAATATTGTGGTGTTGTGAGGGTCCCCAGGACAAGGTGAGAGATGAATCTGACTCCATATTTCTTAGAAAGCTGATATATTATATATTATTATATTATATTGTATTGTATTATATGAAAAATACATACTAAAACTACACTAAAGAAAGAGAAAGGAGACATCAGAAGGCTGGCAAAGAATGCTAATAAAAACCCCTGACTGACCAGAGTCCTGACACAGCTGGGCTGGGATTGGTCATTAATTAAAAACAATTCCCATGGAACCAATCAGAGATGCACCTGTTGGTGAGCAACCTCCAAACCACGTTCCAAACAATCAGATAATTATTATTCACATTTCTTTTCTGAGCCTTCTCAGCTTCTCAGGAGAAAAATCCTGGCAAAGGGATTTTTCATAAAATATGACAGTGACATGTGTCCCTGTGTGTGACCCTGCTGTGTCCCTGTGTGCTCTGTGTGACCCTGCTGTGTCCCTGTGTGCTCTGTGTGTCCCTGTGTGTCCCTATGTGCTGTGTGTGACCCTGTTGTGTCCCCCAGCTGCAGATCTGGAACATGGTGGGCCAGGAGAGGTTCAGGGTGTCCCTGTGTGTCCCTGTCTGTCCCTGTGTGTTGTGTGTGACCCTGCTGTGTCTCCTCAGCTGCAGATCTGGGACACAGTGGGCCAGGAGTAGTTCAGGGTGTCACTCTGTGTACCTGTGTGTCACTGTGTGTCCCTGTGTGCTCTGTGTCCCTGTGTGTCCCTGTATGTCATGTCTGACCCTGCTGTGTCTCCTCAGCTGCAGATCTGGGACACAGTGGGCCAGGAGAGGTTCAGGTTGTCCCTGTCTCTCCCTGTGTGTCCCTGTCTGTCCCTGTGTGCTGTGTCTGACCCTGCTGTGTCCCCCAGCTGCAGATCTGGGACACGGCGGGCCAGGAGCAGTTCAGGGTGCCCCTGTGTGCCCCTGTGTGTCCCTGTGTCTGACCTGCTGTGTCCCCCAGCTGCAGATCTGGGACACGGTGGGCCAGGAGAGGTTCAGGGTGCCCCTGTGTGCCCCTGTGTGTCCCTGTGTCTGACCTGCTGTGTCCCCCAGCTGCAGATCTGGGACACGGCGGGCCAGGAGCGCTTCCGGACCATCACGCAGAGTTATTACCGCAGCGCCAACGGGGCCATCCTGGCCTACGACATCAGCAAGAGGGGCTCCTTCCTGTCCATCCCTCGCTGGATCGAGGATGTCAGGAAGTATGCTGGCTCCAACATCGTGCAGCTGCTCATCGGTGAGTTGGGAATGCCACTGCTTCTGCAGTGTGGCCTCAGGTTTGGGTTCTGCGTGGAGTTAAGGTGTGTGCAATAAACCAGCTGGAAATTGCACCAGAGGAGCTGATTCACTGCAGCAGAGGTGTTTTGGTTGACTTCTGTTAAGGAGTAGACAGCTTTGAGCCCTTTGCATCTCATTTAATGGAGAACTGAGATGCCCAGGATTTCCCAGTTCTGAAGCACAGCTCCTGTGGAGTTCCCTTCCCTTCCCTTCCCTTCCCTTCCCTTCCCTTCCCTTCCCTTCCCTTCCCTTCCCTTCCCTTCCCTTCCCTTCCCTTCCCTTCCCTTCCCTTCCCTTCCCTTCCCTTCCCTTCCCTTCCCTTCCCTTCCCTTCCCTTCCCTTCCCATGTGTTTTGGTGAGTTGGAGCACACACCCACTTGAGCAGACAGGGAATTTTGAAAGGACTTTGGGGCAATCAGAGTTTGTCAGTTCTGTGCTAGAAGTTCTGCTTTCCAGCCCAAATGTTTTGGGCTGAGTTTTGGACTCAGATGTGGCTCTTAGGGCCCGCAGAGCTGCTAACACAAGAGCAGTACCATTCTGGATGTCCCTGGGAATCAGCAAACAGCTGCTGTTTTCACACAATGGTTTTAACTTCAATTTCTAGCCTGTTCCCTTCTGTTAGGGTCTACAGGCACCACTCTTCAGTTACTTTTCCTGTTCTTTATGGGTAACACAGAAATACAGGTTGGAAAGGGCTGGGGAGGTTATCCAGTCCAGGCTCCTGCTCACAGCAAAGCCAGTCAGGCTGGTCAGGGCCTTTTCAGTCACATTTTGAAAATCTGCAGAATGGAAATTCTTCAGCTTCCTTGGGCAACCCAAGACCCTCCTGCCAAGCCCTTCCTGTGACACAAACAAGCAGATACAAATCCCTGTGTTGTTCCCTTTCCTTCCAGGAAACAAGTCTGACCTAAGTGACCTTAGAGAGGTTCAGCTGGAAGAAGCTCAGAGCCTGGCTGAACACTATGACAACATCATCTGTGCCATAGAGACCTCAGCAAAGGACTCCAGCAACGTGGAGGAGGCCTTTGTGAAGATGGCCACAGAGCTGATGATGAGGCATGGAGGGCCCATGTTCAGTGAGAAGAACACTGACAGCATCAAGCTTGACAGCAAAGACGTTGTGGAAGGCTGGGGGTGTGGTTGCTGATAAGAGCTAGCTGATATCCCTAACTTTACTGGAGTTTAGATGGTGCTTCACCCTAATGCTGAGTAGCATGGTAGCCATATTCTCCTCCTCCTCCTCCTCCTCCTGTGAAACCAGCAATTTTGTAGAAGTTAGACACAATCCTGTTTGCTTTAGTGTCTTATTTTTAAAAAGGGACTTTGGAGAGGTGGTCCTAAAAGTCAAACCCTCTGAAAAACCTACTCAACATTTGTCCCCACGCTTTTATTTTCTGTAACCTTCATACGAGTTACAAAAATGGAGGAAACTCCTTTGAACTTGGTGTTTTGAGGTGGGAACACATTTGGTTGGGGAAGAGACTGATGCAAACCCAAAGGTCTGAGCATTTAGCATGGCACTGGTGGCAAAGGAGGTCACTTTTGGAGCAGGCAGTCTTGACAGGATCTCTTCAAATGCCCAGCACTCCAGCAGTGACCAGGCAGTGTCAGTGATAATGGTATTTCAAGGGCCAGAAGAGCCAAGATTTTGATTACAGGACCAAATAGCAGTCACCTGTCCTAGGGTATAGGGATTGCTAGTTGCTGTTGGAGCAGGCCCAGGTGGGGGAGCTCCTCTCAGGTTTTGTTACCATTTGAAGTTTTAACAGAAAGCAAAACCAGCCTGAGCACTGTCCCTGGGCCAGGGTGGTGATTTAAAGCAGCCTTGAGGAGAGGGAAGATGCATTTCATTTGCCTGTTGTTTGCACAGTGGTAGCTCCTCTTTCCAGGTGGAAGCATCTCTGAGATTTTGCCCTCAGGTCTCACCATTTCATTCCACAGCTCAAGCCCTGCACCCCTGGAAACAGGAGCTGGAGAAAGCTTGAGCTGGCTGTAGCCAGGATCTCCTGCCATGTGCCTGATGTCAAACACATTTGTGTCAGGCATTTGGTGTTACATTACCAGAGTGCATCAGTGGCATAAGTGGATATGAATTTTTTATTGGTTTTGTTTTTTAAACCATCTCTTTAAATCCTGCATGGGCATATAGTGGGAAAGAAGACCTCAGAATAGCTGAGAACTGCATGAGTGCAGCTGCTTGGCCGTGAGAGACCAGTGTCTTTTGAGTGATTCCCTCCCAGCTTTGTACCCAAATGTTCCCCTCTCCCTATCACAAGTTACCAGTTGCTTTTCATTTCTTTAGAACACTCAGAAGGAAAAATACTTCATAGTGGATCAGAAGTCTACACAAAGTAAAAGAGATTTCATAATGCAGCTCTTTCAGCTGCAGCTCTGTAGATCCCTTGTAGATGTAGCTGAGGTACTGATGGATTCCTCTGCAGGGACACTCTCAGGCACCTTACAGAGGTGGATTTGCAAAGAGAGCAGGAGCAGCAATATTTTAAATTCTGCAGGTAAAGCAGAGGTGTTCAGGTGTGGCAAGGGAATTTTGCAATCCTGGTAATTGGAAGGAGTCATTATCAAGAAGCCCCATTTGAAGGGAATGCCTTGTCTCTTTGAAAAATCCAGGTCAAAAAGGAGACTTTTAATTGTTTTGCTATGAGAGCTGCACCAGTTCAGTCATCCAACATATCCAGTGTCATGAAATTTAGGAAGATTTAGGAAAGGGCTAATGGATACCAATTTTAATCCTATTCATCTTCCTGTAGCAAATATTGAACCAATCTCTGCTCTTTCTGGTTTTTTAAACTGTGAGGTAGATAACTGAGGAGTAATGTATGCTTTGTAGCCTGTTTGCTTCTATTTAGGGGGTTAGTTTTTAAATTTTATAGCTGTGAGAATGAAAAGGCCTTAAATTTTTCAACTAGTATAGTTTTCACAATTCTGGTATTTTCTGCAGAAGGGCAGGCTGAGCTGCAGTACTTGGTAGTGGTTTTGGATGGTTTTCAGGATATTCCTGCTTCCAAAGATAGTAGGCAGTAAATGCCCAGTTAGGCAGTTGGGAATTTGAAATTGGCAGTGGGAATGAAAATGGGAATTTTCCAAACCCTGGAGCTGTTGGTGTATTCCCTATGTTCTGCTCTCAGGAGAAACTGTGAAGTCAGTCCAGTTTATAACTGAGTGCTGGTGGCTGCTTTTCCTGCTGCTGGGGCCCTTCAGGCACAGAATGTTTGCAGACATTTGATTTTCTGTCATGACCCGTTGCAGTTTGTACCTGTAGGGCGTGGTCCTGCAGTTCTGCTGGAGCAGGGAGCCCCAGATGAGCTCAGCCCCACTTCCTGCAGCATCAGTGCCAAATTATTCACTGCTGAGAAAAACCCATTTGCATTTGAGAAACAGTATTGCTATTTCTCAGACTGAAATCCATAGTTTACATAGCTTAACTCATCTTAAAACTGGAACAAGAAGCAAAATGAACATAAACCCCACTTCCAGTACAGCCAGTGAGTGATTGTGATTTTACAGTAGATGAAGAACTGAGGAATTATTGATCCATTTTCTTCTTTTTGAGGTTTGTTTAGTGAATAAGTAGAATTAGACCAGGCACTACACTTTTCATTACAATTTGCCTGGATTTTTCTCTTAAACTAGGCTTGAAGGGTGAGGCTCTGTCTGCAGGTCAGTCTGGTTCAGTCAGAAAATGTGCAATACAGCAGCAGAGATTTGTTTGCTGTACTTTAAATGAAGGCACCAATTCCAATTAGTTTGCAGTTTCCTGCAGAAAACTAAAACCATGGCTTTAAATCAGATTTGTGTTTTAACTCTTGGCTCTTCTCTCTTGTAACAAGTGGAGTACAAGTTTGCATGCCCTCCTAACTGAACAAAAGAAATAGAAGACTTGGTTTATTTTTAATTTTTTTTTTTTTTCAGAAGAAACCCAAAGACCTGGTTTATTTTTTAGATTAGCAGCTGGTGGTGCTTGGGCTGTGAGTAGTGAAAGTTTCTTTTGATTACCAAACCCTTCCTTTGTTCACTGCCCACTAGGCTGGGAGCTCCTTGACCAGAAATACACAGAAAATGTGGAGCTTTTCACTGCTCTGCTGAAGGTTTTATCAAACCTGGGACCCTCACCCAGCTATGGAATTCAGGCTTTAGGAATTAGGTTGGTTTAACTCCATTAATCCTATTGAAACCAAAATGCTACCTGGGTGGAGAGAGTGAGGAGCAATAAACCTGAGATTTATGGGTAAAAAGCTGAGTTTCACCTCTCAGGGTATAAATGGGCACTGATGGACATCAAGTGAATAATTCAGTAGTGCTTGTTCAGGGTTCACAGCATAAACATTTGCCAGGAAATCTGTTTACTGCCAGTTGAACATTAACAAGGCTATGGTGCAGTAATTGCTTTTGAGCAGATCCCCTTGGCTGATCATGAATTTGCATTAGCATTTATCATTTCTTTTTGGCAGTACCAAAGTGTGCAAAAATATTACAAAAGCACAGGAGGGGACATTGATCTCTGCCTTGTAGCACTTGGGAGTGGAATGCAGAGGCAGATACTGAAATGAAATCATCAGCAGAATGTGGTTCCCAGGAGCCTTTGTTACCCTTTGTATTGATTTTAAGCTCATTTTATCTCCAGTTTCTCATCCAGTCCATCATCATGGATGGAACTTGTACAAATATTTATAATTACATCAATATAAAACCAAATGTCAGCCCAGAAATCTGCTAGTGTTTGCTTTGCAAAACAAAATTTGAGAAAAATGAGAATACTGAAGAGCAGAGGAGAAGTCCTGATGATTTTCTTACTCTCACTATACTGGCAAGCAGGTTTTCAGGGGGAAAAAATCCAAATTAAGCCCAGCTAAAACCACTAATAGCTCTTCTGTTAGCTAATGCTGATAGATTTCCAAGAACTTCACCAGAAGTGGAATTTCTGCTCCTTTTGGGTGCCTGGGCTGCCATATGTGAAAACAAGGGTTTGGGAGCATGTCCTTTGGACATGGCATGCAAACTTGTCCTGAAAACTTGAAGACATTTTTTAAAAGTGAGCCAGGAGCTAAATTGACACAGACAGAAAGCTGCAGGCAGATGCCTCCCAATGTCTTCAAAAGCATCTCGGTACCTTTGCAAATAAAGCACAAAACTTGTGGGGAAGTGGTTTTGCACTAAAGGAAAATAATTATCAGAGAAAAAAAAATCATTAATGTGAAAGGCAGAGCATCTTGATTATTCTGCATTTTTCATGTTCATTTCCTAGTTCAATGCTGTGCATAAGTAAGATTTTTCCCTTTATAAATGATATTAAAATAGATAAAGTGTGAAAAGTAGTTTGATACTTGACAAAATAAATGCTTTCTTAGGAGAGTGATAATATTGATGAGGAGAATAACTTTGCTGATAGGGTTTGGTGGTGCAGTGTCAGGGATTCCCCACAGAGTTGTGTTGGAATGATGTGAGACACAAAAACCATTCCCAAAACAGGGGAAGCCACTGGGGGACACCAGACCCTGTCCTGCCTGCCAGACAGAAAACAGATCCAGGCTGGTACTGAGCAGAAGGTGAATTTAGTTCTTTGTAACTGTTTTTAAAGATTTCTGTTTCAGATTTCTGATGGGCAGATTTTCCCTCTCCTGTGCCTCACTCGCTGAGATCTGCCAGGTAAAAACCCCACAGGTGCAGAGCAGGGAGCATCCCAGCCAGTCTGGCTCACACACACCTCTGGGGGGGAAGGAAAAAATCTCTAATTCATATTGAATTCATTCACTGCATTCCAAAATTATTTGAGGGGTTTGGGTGATAACAGTGTTAAAATGGTTCTGCATTTTCTAGGACAAATCTGTTGCTTTTCAAGGTTTCTTCGAGAGATGCAGGCTGTACATTTCTAATCATCAGTAACTGTTTTGCTTTTAAACTTTCTTATCTCAATACTGACTAAATGATTTGGAATATGAGGAGACAAGGGAGCAAGCTTGCATACTACAGTAATTTTTTATACTTTACCTTCATCTATTTATGAATTTATTATGAGAAGTATTTTTAAACATGAAACCTGCTTTTGTTGTGAATTTTAGCAAAGTAGCGGATACATTGTACTGAGTATCATTAAAAAAGGTTTAATTAAAGTACACATCTGGCAATTAATACCTTTCGTTGTTATTTTATGAATGTACCTTGTGGTATATGATCAGAAACAAAATCGATTTTAACAAATTCTGTATTCTATCCTACAGTGATGTATGGTCTGCTTTTAGCAAGATATGACCTAATGTACTCTTAATTAAACAAATGGTGCTGAACTCACTTCCTCTTATCCTCCAAATGTCCATCACTCCAGCAATGCATGCACTCCCAATTGTTCCACTTAGCAAACTCTCCAGCAGAGCTGTCTGGAAGATGAAGAATGAAACCCCAAATGCTCAGTGTTGGAGAAGTGCAGATAACCCTCCCAGTGCTTGCAGTTAAGTGTGAACAATGCTGTACCTCCCCAGGGGAATGTTTAGATCCTGGACTTGATTGAAGTGCTGTTAATTAAACAAAGCAACACCCCTTGCTCTTTGCTTGGCTCTTTAATTTGAGCGTCAGCAGATGGGAGTTGGTGATCCACAGGAGCCAAATATTGAATTTCTTGGTTTGCGTTGTCTGCTGCTTCAGTGACAGCCTCGGGTGCCAGAGGAGGAGTTGTCAGTGCAATGGCCAGGCTCTAGAGCTGGCTCCTCAGAGTGCTGCTGCAGCTGGATTTGTCACTTAAGTCTCTCTAAGGATGATTTTTACTGTGACTGCCCTGGCAGGGTGTGCTGGAGGGGACCAGTGAGAGAGGGAAACAGTGCAGGTGTCATGAGGAACATCTCCTGCTCCTGAAGGGACTGACCTGCATTTTCTCATCTTCTACACATTAAACTGGAGTTTCTAAATCTGTGTGAGCAAAACCCCCAACTTGTAATAGCTTGTTATAAGTGCATGTAGTTCCCAGAAATGATTTCCCATTTCTGGGAACTCTCCCCGGAATTCTCCAAAACTGTGAAATAGTTTGGATACAAGAGATCTACACACACTACAACCATTTTTCATTGGCTGTGGTGAACTGACCTTTCACTATGTAGTTTGCACCTGCAAAAAAAAACTTCCTGTATTTTTTACAGTTTAAGTTCACTGAATATTTTTTTCTTCACATTTATGGGCAGGAAGTTAGCTGTTAAACTAGCAAAAAGCATTTTCCCAGATACAATTCCATAAAACAAGACACCAATCCCAAATCCTATTGAAAATCAGATTCTGAGATTCTTACCTGTACACCAGGTGCTGCTTCTGCTTCAGGAACAGATCAATAAATAAAGAACTCACCTGCTGGGTGTTAAACTGTAAGGAATGTTTAGCATGATCCCAGTACTGAATTCTGAGCTTGGCATAAAAACCAACACAATGCAAGGAGGAGAGGTTTTAGTTAAGACCTGCTGAGTGCCAGGTGGTCTGAATTAGACAAATTCAAGCAATCTTTACACAAAGTAAACCCACCTGTGCTGTTTGGAATATGCACTGATCTGTTTTACTCACAGAAACACTTTGCTGAAACTTGTCAGTGTGCAGCCTGTTTCTGCCAACGTTGGAAACAGGATTTATTTCCTCACCCCAGAACTCATCCTTGTCCAGACAGAAGAGTTGAGCACAGGCTGTGTGAGATGTGCTGTGGTATCTGTTAGTCTCCATTTCTGTACAGAGCATACAGGGCACCACTGAGTTCTGGAGAAACTCCTGTAATCCCAGCTTCTCCCCTTTACACTGATGGAAGGAGATTTCCACCTCTTTTGGCAGCTGCCTTCTGTGTGTAGTGTTACCCAGGTCACTATTTCTAATAATTTCCTTTATTTCCTTTTCATCTGCTGTTTTTTCAGCATTCTGGCTTTTTGAGGGTCTGCCACTCACCAGGCTGGAGCTCATCCATGGAGCTGGAGAATCTGGAATCCTTGAAGGGTTTTAGATTTTACTGGTGATGTGACACAGAAAAAGGGACTGTCTTCCTTTTCTACAAACACATTTTATGTTAATGTTTCCATGAGGGATGAGATTTAAGAGGTCCATATACAGTTCCTTCATGAACCTTTTCATGAAGGTTCATCCTCATTGTAGAGAAAAAAAGGAGAAACACACAGAACCTTTTCTGTTCTTCAGCAACTTCCAACGTTTTTATTCCTTGCTTCACCAATTCTGGTAAGGTTAGAGAGTTTTGCAACATGCTTTAGTACTGAAACAATGTGACTTTAAACCATCCTGACCTTACAGAATTACAGTCTTTAGATTTGGTGTTCTTTGCAAATACTTGGTATATGACAGGAAAGTGCTAAAGGAACAGGTCGATATCTGTTCACTGTACCAATAAAAAGGCAAGAATGTGCTGCTGTAAATACTTTTCCAGTGAAGAAGCAGGAAATGAACTGTTCAGGGCAGTGTCCTCACACTGCATGCAGTGAGACACTGAAAGCTACTCAGGAAACACTGCAAGAGATGAATCAACAATGCTGGCAGTGCAGGGGGATCACAGTGCTCTGCAAACAGAGGGAAAACACCACAAAACCTGACTGCACAGCAGCCCTGGGCTCCCAGAGCTGCTGCTGGGGGAAGGAGCAGGGAAGGATTTGGCCAGGAATTCATTCTGACAGCCCTGCAGGAACCTGGGAGGAATGAACACCCAGGCTGTGTTTGTACAATTTCTGATTTGAAAAAAAAACAAAACTAAAAAAAACCCAGTCTTAAAACCTGACTAGTCCCTAATGTGGATTGATCTCTGTGTGTAAGTTGACTTTGGTTTAAAACAATTAATTGGGTTATGTTTTCCAAGCTTATGTGTTATAACAAATAACACAGAAATATTTTCAAAGGCATCTTTGGGATGAAAACTTTGGAATTATTTTACAAAAATAACAAAAAATAAATTACTCTTTCTTTTTAAACAGCTATAAAATCCATGAACCAAACAACATATAACATTGACATGAGATGAAATATATTACACTAAAGGGCAGTTAATTACCACAGTGGTATGAGGCTTCAAGTAAATTAGGAGGCACTTTTTGGCTGAGCAGTAGTCACTGATTCAGTGTAAAGTCCCAACTCACAGAAACACATGAAACAAAACTGCTAAAGCTTTCTAAGGTAGAGAAGAGAAGAGAAGAGAAGAGAAGAGAAGAGAAGAGAAGAGAAGAGAAGAGAAGAGAAGAGAAGAGAAGAGAAGAGAAAAAAGAAAGTGCTTATAGAAAGGCAAAGAGCAAAAAGGCCACAGAGGGCACCCAGGTCTGCTGCTTCCCTTCCTGGACTGTGAAGTTCCAACACAATTAAGGCTTCACACAGCAGAGAGGAGCAATAAAACTCCAGGGACGTGGGAGAACAGACACAAGGAAAGGCAGCAGCAGGTCAGATGAGAGCAGGTTCAAAGTGGAACAGATTGAACTCCACTCTGATTGAAGGGAGCATTCAGTACTTGCAGAATTCCAGGCATTAATACTTGTTGTGCTCTGTACAGCCCACGTGGAATGGACTGAGTGACCCCAGCACCACAATCTGGTATCCTCAAGATCCTCAAAACTAAATCTTCCAGCAAACAAAAGGAGGTGCTGTTGTGGAGGGATTTAAGTACCAGTACATGAATAAGTTACTATGAAATATTGCTATTAAAGTCCCTAACATAACAAAGAGGAAGACAGTAAAGGGTAACTCCAGCCATAAATTACATATTTAGAAGCACTATAAAAAGCATTATTGATATTTAATATAATTACACACACATGTACCTACATGTACTACTGATAACCATACCTAATAGAAGATTGTATTGATTCAGAGGTTAAAAAATTTAGAAGGCAGCACTTTGTGGCACTCCTGTAAAGCACAGTGTGTTTGGGCAAGAAAAGCACAGCACTGAGTGGTCCTTAAGAAATCCTGTCACCTCAACGAGGTGCAAAGTTCTCCAGCTGGAAGACCAGGTCTACAGCAGCATCCACGTCGGGCACAATGTGGTCTGGCTCCACCAAGGCGGGGTCGAAGCTGAAATCCCGGTGCCCGTGGAACACGTTCTCAGCCACGCTGTCCCTGCTGGGCAGGGCCACCTCGCTGTGGGGGTCGTACACGCCGGTACAGACCAGCACAGACCTGCAGTGGGCAGCAGCTGCGGGTGCCAGCTCCGTGTGCCAGCTGAGGCCGGGGGCTGTGCCTGCAGGGGCCGGCTCCGTGTGCCAGCTGAGGCCGGGGGCTGTGCCTGCAGGGGCCGGCTCCGTGTGCCAGCTGAGGCCGGGGGCTGTGCCTGCAGGGGCCGGCTCCGTGTGCCAGCTGAGGCCGGGGGCTGTGCCTGCAGGGGCCGGCTCCGTGTGCGAGCTGAGGCCGGGGGCTGTGCCTGCAGGGGCCGGCTCCGTGTGCCAGCTGAGGCCGGGGGCTGTGCCTGCAGGGGCCGGCTCCGTGTGCGAGCTGAGGCCGGGGGCTGTGCCTGCAGGGGCCGGCTCCGTGTGCCAGCTGAGGCCAGGCTGGAGGCGCTGGGGGAGCCGGGACGGGGCTGTGCCTGCAGCAGCCTGGGCCTGCCGGCGGGCTCGGGGGCAGCGGGCCTGCAGGTAGCGGTTGTACAGGTTGGCTCCGTACACATCCGTCATCACATTGTCCCTGCAAAGCACAAACTCAGTCAGCACCTCAGCTGCAGCTGCCAAAGGCATTGTTACATTTCATCATTTTGAAATAGAGATTGTTGCATTGCACTCAATAGTTTATTTAGTTGTTGTTTTGTTGTTTAGGGTGATTGGAAACTCGTACTGAGTATGGTATGTCACGTGGATTGTTATTTCCCCTCTCCATGACATGGTCTCTCCCTCATGCACCCTTCTGCTCTATCCCCTTGTGGTCTGCCCCCCTGGTCTCCCCTCACTCCTCCTCCATGGCATCCCATTGATGTGGGCTCTTCCCCCGCCCCTCTTCTCTCGGGTATAAAAGGCCCCTGCAAGAAGGCAACACCCTCTTTTCCACTTGGGAGGTCACCAGAGTCTGAGGTGTCCCTTCCCAGGCCAATGAACGGGACACTGGTCCCCATGTGGAGAAGAGTTTCTCATCTTTGGCTTTGTCCACGTGAGACCATGCGAGCCAGGGTCCATAGCCAGCCAGAGTGGGCTCAAACAACAGCCCGAGAGACACAGATTCTTACAAGAGATTTTTGGAGTTCACCTTAGTTAGCAATATGAATTAAGCATTTTAATTTTAGCTTGTAGAATTATGTTTTGAATTTTGACCTTTTACTTAAGAAACCTCTGCCATGATACAAAGGGCATAGGAAAATGCAAATTTCTGAAGCGTCTTGCATCAAGAACAATACCAGGAGAAGACCAAGGGATGCAAGAAACCCAGATAAAGGGACTCCTCTGTCTCCAAGCTGATCAAGGCCGACAGACATACTCAGATAAGCACCAAGGTGTAGGGGGATACAGGATGGGTAAATGAAGGTGGTATAGAATGTAACCTTATCCCCTAAAGAGTTGCAGCTGAACCAATTACTAAAGATTAGGAGCAGGCCTGATGTTAACAGGCCACAGCTGTAGGCAATCAGAAGAGTGGTATAAAAGAGTGGATTGGTGGAAACTGGAGTCAGTTGGCTGCTGTGAGGATGAGGAAGAGGCAGTGCCTGGAAGAGCTGCCTACAAGAAACATCAAGGAGGTGCAAAACTCTGGTAATACAGAACCCTTGCAATGTAATGACAGTAGAGCTCGTGCACTATAGTGACAACAACAAGGGACCAAAGCACACACGCAAAGGAGAAAAGTTCAGAAGTTCAGTCATGAGGAAGACCACAATCTTCGGCCTCAGAGATCACTGAGAGACCCCCGTGTGACCACCACAAGGCATGCCCAGAAGGACGTGGATCTGATTACCATGCGAGGCGAGGACAGGCAGGGCCAGGGGTTGAATATGCATGGCAAGGTTGTGCAATGTAATGAATGTGGAACATCTTCCAGAATGAAGATGTGGGTCAGAGAGAGGCTCAGGGCACAAGTTTTCATGAGAGCTGTCTCGCTTGTGCCGGGTGCTGACAATACATACCCACTTCACAACTACATCAGACTGTGGAGTCTATTTATTCTGAGTATTGCTTCAATTTCATCTAACAGTTTATTGTATACTTTACACCACTTTGTGTGGAATCAGGCAGACAGGGAGAAGTCCAACCCCTCAGCTATTTTATTGCACTGTTTTCATAAAGCATGATAGGATAAAAATGAATCACTCTCCATACTGGGGCAAGGGGAGAGAAAATCAAGGTATGAGCAGCCCATGAATGAGCTTATTATATTGCCAAACATCTTGGAGATTCTGAAACAGTCTTTAATACAATGCAGCTTTATCTTCTTCTCTGAAAAGGATTCTATGATGTGGCAGCACATGCAGCAGCATATGACCAACCTAAATGACCTCAGAGATAAAGTCTAGGTCTGCAGTCTCTAACTGTCCTTTGCTCAAAGGCAGTTGGTGTTACACCACTAAACCTAACAGAATAAACACCCAGGCAAACCCTTTGTGTTAGATTCACACAGCCTATTTCAGAAAAAAAAACTAAATAAAAAATCAGGAGAAATCTTAGTTGCATATAAAACACCTTTTGTGCTTCTGCAGAAATTACACGTAAAAAGAGCAAAGCATCATTAATCTTTAAGATTAGAAATGTCATGAAAGATATACCATAGCACCAAGAAAGTTAGATGGTCTTAATGGTAGGAGAAACAAGCTGGTAAGAGTTGTGTGTTTTCCTTGGCTGGCATTTACACTGTGAGTAATTTCCCGGTGTATTTGTCAGGCTCAGCACACCTGACCCCACAGCACAGAGGGTTTGGGATTTCCTGCTGTGCCTCTGGGGCTCAGCACAGAGAGTTTGGGGTTTCCTGCTGTACCTGTGGGGCTCAGCACAGAGAGTTTGGGGTTTCCTGCCGTGCCTCTGGGGCTCAGCACAGAGAGTTTGGGGTTTCCTGCTGTACCACTGGGGCTCAGCACAAAGAGTTTGGGGTTTCCTACTGTACCTGTGGGGCTCAGCACAGCTCACCCCACAGCACAGAGGGTTTGGGATTTCCTGCTGTACCACTGGGGCTCAGCACAGAGAGTTTGGGGTTTCCTACTGTACCTGTGGGGCTCAGCACAGCTCACCCCACAGCACAGAGGGTTTGGGATTTCCAGCCGTGCCTCTGGGGCTCAGCAGACCTTACCCCACAGCATAGAGGGTTTGGATGGGCTGCTCCCAGCTCCTCTGCAGGGCCTGGGCCCGGATCAGGTGCTCTGCATACTGGTATGTCAGCCTGCTGGGTTTGCCCATCAGCGCCTCGTACTTCAGGTCTTTGCCAGTGATCTTCTTGTAAATGTTTTCCAAACAAACCATGAACGTTCCATGCCCAAACCTACAGAGATATAAAACCAAACCATGAACATTCTGTGTCCAAACCTACACAGATATAAATCCAAACCATGAATGTTCTGTGTCCAAACCTACAGAGATATAAATCCAAACCATGAACATTCCATGCCCAAACCTACAGAGATATAAAACCAAACCATGAATGTTCTGTGTCCAAACCTACAAAGATATAAAACCAAACCATGAACTTTCCATCCCCAAATCTACACAGATATAAAACCAAACCATGAACATTCTGTGTCCAAACCTACAGAGATATAAAACCAAACCATGAATGTTCCATGCCCAAACCTACACAGGTATAATACCAAATCAAATTACATTAAGCAGAGATTTAAAACATCAAACTAGGCTTTTTTATTTCATTATTTTTTAGGAATAAATTGTGTCCTGCAACTACCAAATTCTGCTCAGCATGCAACATTTCTGCAGCTGGTTCACTGAAAATTAAGTGCTGATTAACTGAACAACTGACACCACAACAAACCCACATTACTGGGATGGCACAACCATCTATCTAATTTTAAAATTGCTCACTGGAGGTATCCTGGCTGCCTTACTGCAGCCTGAAGCCATCACACAGATATCTTTTCCAGTGTGTTAATTAGAGATGGCCTCTGCTTCCAAAGACATATCTGAACAGATCTTTGACCCAGGACTGAGGCAGCAACCAAGTCACAGTAAGAAGTTTCTATTTCAAATTACAGACTGAGGGGAAGGGAGGGGAAACAAACCTATTAAAGAAGTACCTTCTATTAAAGCCAAATCAAACAAAACCACTCTAAGAGGTCCTGGCACCTTGTTCTGTGTGTTCTGCTTGTTTTTCCTTGTGTTCCCTAAAGAGCTCACTGCATTGTCCTCAGCTCAGAACCACTCACTGCTTTCACCCAGCAGGGTCAGCTCTTTACCCTACCAGGAAAAGAGAAATACCAAAGAGGGACCTAATGAAATGAAACAATGGCCTTGATAATTTTTTCATTTTTGCCTTTGAACCGAGGCTCTGAGGCCCTCAGGAAAAAACCTCTCTTTCTCCATTGTTCTGGGACTGAGGAAACAAAAGGTTTAGAGCTTAAAAGCAGCTTTTCTCTTGAGAAGTGATTTCCTGGATGCAATAATGCAGCCAGCAAACAGGCAGCATTAGCTGAAAGTGCATTAGAGATGTTGCATTCCAAGCCAAGCCATCAAGCATTCTGTAGTCAAGTGCTGACTCTGAATCCTGCTGGAAAAATGAGGAAGCCCCAGATGAATCCCAATGACATGAATAAAGCACTTACCTTGGGGACTGTGCCTCAGCCACCCACATCAGGTCCATGTTGCAGGCCAGCACAGGAATGTGAGGGTAGTTTTCCTGCCCATAGGGATTGCCAGGATAGCCACTGGTCAGCAGAACATCAATTATCAGCTGCAGGCTGGTTTCCCATCTCACTGGCTCCCCAAACAGCACCACAGCTGGGAGAAGCACAGGCAGAGAACAGTCATGGAATTGTTATCAGAGCACTGAGGCCTAAAACTTGGCCTCAAGAGACCGAACAAGTCATTTAAAATAACCAGGAACTGATCAAACAGTCACATTAATTTAGGGGCTTAATATATCACATGCCCATCCAATCACAGAAACTCAGAAGTAACAAGACCCCACTGCAAAATCTACAGGTTTAGGAATTTTATTTTACAGGTGAAGTTTCTCCAGAAATTACAATATTAACTTCTAAATTGTATTTCTAAATCTCCCATAACTTTTGAGTTCCCTGTTTACATGCAGTATTTAAATACAACACCAGAGATGTTGATTTGTTCACCTCAGAGCACAATTTGGATGTTGTTTTTAAAAATTGCTTTGGTCTCCAGCAATAACCTGACATGGATATTTTTAAATCCTAAGGTCCAATTTCTACTTTCTTGTAGTTCAGATGAGATGAGAGTGAACACAAGACCCTTCTCATACTACAGCTGATCCTGACTACTTGTAAGAACAAGATTAATTATTTCTGAATAATGAACATCAGTTCATTATGAAAGGAGAGCAACAATAGTCTGTTAAAGGCAGATGAAGAGGAAAGGAGACCTCAAATACCCTTCAAACTTCAAAACCCAGTGGCTGAAAGCTGCACACATTAAAAAACAGCTTTACAACACATGATGCTTTCAAATGAATGACAGATGTCATTAACAAGGAAATTTTAGGATTGTATCAGACAAATTTTCAAAGTGCCCAACTATCTAAAAAATAATTTCTTATAATAAAATAAAATAAAATAAAATAAAATAAAATAAAATAAAATAAAATAAAATAAAATAAAATAAAGATATTTCATTTATTAATGGATAGATGCAAATTAAATAAAGATAACTGACCCTCAATCTTGGGAAGCTCCACAGCAGATGGGGACTGCAATGAGAAAAAAGGGAAAGTTTTCTACAAGATGAAACACCTGTTTTTAACAGAATAAATTCCAGCTCAGCTCCCACAGCTGTCTCCTGCCACTCCAAGAGGAAATGCACTCTACATTGGTATATTCCTGACATCAGTTCACTCACTCATCACTTGTGTTTCCTCTCTGAAGTGACAGCTCTGGCACAGGGACAGCAGTGACTGTGCTCTACCTGCACCTGCCTCCTGCTTCTCCTCAGCTGCCTCTGGAGTTTTTTAACTCCAGTTGTTAAAACTACTTGTGTTGTGATTTCAGTTGTTTAAATTACTTGTTTAATTAGTTGTTTTAACTACTTGTGTAGAAAAGTATGGATGTTTATTTTTCCACAGGAGTAAGAGGCTTCCAGCAGTACCAAGACATTTGAAAAACAGTTTTTGAGATGTTTTTCTTTAACACTTCTAATAAAGAATGCACTGTATAACATGTAATATATTTGCTAAACAATTAAGAGCCTGACTTCATTATTTACTCTGTGTGGTGACAAACACTTTAACAGGCTCTTGACCTTCCATCCCCATGGGTGAGGAGCCCAGCAAAAGGTGCCACAGCTGAGCTATGATTCTGTGAGCCACAGAGAATGTGTTTATTACAAGTGAGGAAATCCACTCTGTAGGCTGGCCCTGAGCATGTACAGCACACCCAGCTATTCACTTCTGCTTTAATTCTGGACAATCCAACTGGAACCACTGTAGCCACTGCTGCCTTTTAAATAGTGCTGTAAACAGCAAAGGGAGTCCTTTGAGGGAAAATTATTTTCTTCAAAGCATTCATTTGCAATCAAAGCAGCCTTGTGGGTTAGAAACAATAGCAACACAACCATATATTCAGGGAAAAGCTTATGTTATCTTCCACACCTTCTGAGGAGGCTAATCAGCTTTCCAAGGCAGATTTTGCATTAGGTTTCTGTATTAGATTGTGAGTTTTCCCACAACAGCAGGCTATAAAATAAAAGGCTGAGTTAAAGAATTACTACTGAGAGAAAAGAGTTGTTCTTGAGAAAAAGAGTTGTTCTTGAGAATGTTGTAATAAAACAAATAAGGAAGCAGAAGAGCAAAGTCAAAATACAATGTAAGAACAGCAGCAGTTGCTTGGTAGTTAAATATTGATCCCTGTTATAGGATGTCATGCAAGGAGCAAACAGAGAGGTTTGAAACACAAATCTCACTCACCAGGACATTGGGTCTTCTGTCATGGTCAACTGCATCGAGCAGAGGGCGTTTCTCCCTCAGAGTGTCTATGGTGATGGGCTGGCAGAAGCCAAGGCTGGGGCAACCAGCTAAGGACACACAGCTGCTCACAGGGAAAGGTTTTCTGACTGCTCATTCCACCTTAACCATTTAAAGGTATTCAACTGACAAATTGGTTCGCAATGAAAGCAACATCAAAGACAGAATTTCCTTCTGTGAGACAAAAAGATGATCTGATAAATGAGAGACCAAAGTTCTCCTGTTTTGTTTTCAGTCCTCTCATCTACTTCCCTCTTAGCCAAGCCTAATGAACTTTGAATTTAGAAATGCATTTCTAAGAGACAATACCTTCAATACCTTTTTCTCAAGTATGTACTTCAAATAGAGCTTATGCTTAGAAGTTGTATATACATTTTTACAACTTATTATTCACACCAACTTCAATGAAAATCCCACTGCAGGAAGAAGTGCAGAAGGGACTTAATGGAAGCCTGAGCAAAGTTTATGCAAAAGTTAAGGTTATTAAGTTACAGTTTGAGATTTTGATACCACCATATCAATATTATTCAAGTCCTTTGGGCACTTGGTATAAAACCACATTAAAACATAAATTTGGCACCATACTAGGAACTATCATCTATTTATTACTGCATTTGTAGGGTTGAAATATTTGATTTTCATTTCATCCAGAGGCTCCCCTGAACCTGATTAAGGAAAACACTTTGGCAGAAAGTTGTTGGCTTTTTTAAACTCTTTTTTTAAAGATACTCTTGAGCAATATCAAGAAGGGGTCCTTGTCCAGATACCAGGACACATTTTTTATGATAACGCTTGAACATCCGCAGGGGACTGTGGGACATCATCACTTGATCTTGGGAAATCTGTTTGGGATTTAAAAACAAAAGGACTCTGTTGTATTCCAGAGAAGTTGTTTATACATAGATTCAATTAACAGATGTGACAGATTCCAGGAATTACATAACAATCAGCATTTTCTCCTTTCACAAATGATGTATTGATAATATGCCAGAAAAAAATACCTTACTGACAAGTTATCACACATCCATCCCCCTTTCAGCTTCCAGCTCAATTCAACATGAACAAACCTTTCTGTCCTGGTTTTATAAAATCACCAAATTCATTTGGAAGCAAACAGGGAAGGAGAATCAGAACTGGTTCCAGTTGTGGGCCCTTTGCTAAACTGTAGCTCTGATTTAATTGTACCAGATTACCACCTTCTTTTAGCTTATATATCCCCACCCCTTCAACAGGACAGGTAGTAACCAGTAAGACTATTATTCTGGAAAGATACTCCTGTGAATCACTACCTACCATCTTTCCAAAGAAATACCTTTAGCTTTACTATTGGAAAAACCAGTGCCTTTACCAGTTAGTTTTGGACAGCACTTTTTACTTTCAGCAAAGCAGGTCAGGGGGCTTAAGGGAAAAGCAGCCCTGATGAAGTGAGCAGCATTTAATGGAAGATAACACATCTGACACATCCAACAGGCAGTAAATGGCATTGAGGTGACTCACTGGAACCCCCAGCAGGTGGGACAGCTGCTCAGCCTTCTTCTGGCGCAGGCAGTTCCCAGCGTTGGTGACAAAGACCACGGGCACCAGGAACTGTCCCTGAGGGTTGACCAGCTTGCCAAAGGCTGCTCTGGCAGCAGGAATGGGGGTCCTGCCTCGCACCAGCACCCCATCAATGTCAAACAGGAATCCAAAGGATGGCAGCACGCCGGGCTGGGAGGGATGAAATCAGAGGGTACATTGGTTATGCATGTCCTTACACATATTTAATAGAGTTTACAGCAGCTACAGCCCCCTGAGAACAGGCACCTCCAGTGACAGCAGGGGAGCCATAACCCTGCACATCTTAATGCTAAAAACATGTTGACACAAGCAGCACCACAACTCCCTCTGCCTTATGCATACAGACTCATGAGAGCTATTTTGCCTTAGAAATAGTTCCAGATTATTTCAGAGGATAGGGAAAAATTAACTTAAACTGATGCCAAGAGGTACAAAATACATGCTGCTGTGCCAGTGAGTCACACTTCAATGGCTTAACCCCCACAGAATACTAACAAAATATGCAAAAGTAAATTTTTCAGCAGTAGGCAGGTCTTGGACACAAGTATTGTACTTGGCTGCTCCCTTACAAGGTGTTTGTAGTAAAACTGTTCTGTTCCACAAGAGTTTGATTACAGCCAACAGCCTGCTGTGCTCCTACACATGGCTTCAGTCCCAGTTTCACACAGGGCAGGCTAATTGGCAAAGTCAGCACCTCCTTACACCAAGGTGCTGCTCGAGTTACTAAAATGCATCTCCTTGCCTGCCTTTGGGGCGGTGAGGAGCTGGACTTGGTGAGCCCCGGCAAGGAGAGTGAGCAAGGATGAGCTGGGGGATGAGGGCAAGGAGCAGAGCCAGAGAGAGGAGTGTGAGCAATGAAACTGTTACTGGATCAGGCTGGAAAAGCACGGAACAAAACCTATCATCTAAAACTCATCTCTCTCCCGAGCCTAAAGCAGGAACCAGGGACCTCGGGATTTATGGCCAGTGATGAAAAGGGAGGGGTTAAGGGCCAGGGCTGAGCGCGATGGGGGAACAGGCACAGAAAGGACTGCAGCCATGGGAGCTGGGACAGACTTTGCTAACAGGCACAGACAGGACTGCAATGATGGGAGCTGGGATGGCCTTTGCTAACAGGCACAGAAAGGACTGCAATGATGGGAGCTGGGACAGCCTTGGCTAACAGGCACAGAAAGGACTGCAATGATGGGAGCTGGGACAGCCCTTGCTAACAGGCACAGACAGGACTGCAGCCATGGGAGCTGGGACAGCCTTTGCTAACAGGCACAGAAAGGACTGCAATGATGGGAGCTGGGACAGCCTTTGCTAACAGGCACAGAAAGGACTGCAGTGATGGAGCTGGGACAGCCTTTGCTAACAGGCACAGAAAGGACTGCAATGATGGGAGCTGGGACAGCCCTTGCTAACAGGCACAGAAAGGACTGCAATGATGGGAGCTGGGACAGCCTTTGCTAACAGGCACAGAAAGGACTGCAATGATGGGAGCTGGGACAGCCCTTGCTAACAGGCACAGAAAGATCTGCAATGATGGGAGTTGGGACAGCCTTTGCTGCCGGGGCTGGCTCAGGGCACGCACCCGCAGCCGCTGTGTCTCCTGTGCAGGAGGAGAAGGGCACTTTGCCTACTCGAGCAGCACTTTGTTGCACATCAGTTATTCACACACCACGTTTTTCCTGCAGTGGGCACAGCCCAGGGACAGGCACCGCTGGGAATGGGGTGCAGCTCAAACAACAGCGGGAATCCGCCCCCCCAGGCAGCCCGGGTTAATAACGGCAACACCGTAAATAAATCGCATTCCCATTCATTTAAATTAGGCTGGGGTTTTGTCTTTACATGCAAGAACTCCCCCCGAAACCTTGTCCTCTCTCCTCTGTACAATCATCACCCTTTTAAGAACAAAACCCCCGAAGTCCTTGTCTCCACATGGCCTGCACCCGTTTCAGGAAAGCTAGATCAGAAATAACCCAACTGCTGCAGAGATGCTGCTAAAGGCTCGCTAATAAAAACAAAGTCTTCCCAGGCTTTGTGAATGGGTACCTGAAACTGCTGAAACTACAGTGGCATTGGAATAATTTTGTAGCAGATGCGATCCTTTACGTTAATTTTGCGACATATAAATAGCAGATGTATAGATAACAGATTACAATGGGAATTTCACAGTGAGTAACACGAGCAGGAAGAAAAAGAAAGGGGGGAAAAGCAATAAGGAAAGAACTGAAGATATATATATGATAGATATCAGGACAGATAGAGGTAATGAAGTCGGCAACTTTGTTTCCCTTTTGACCCCAAAAGAAATTGTTGGTGGCAGGAGCGCTGTGCCGCGCTGCACAACCAAAGGGACAGAGCCGGCAGTCGTCGGAAGGAGTTTCCCTGGTTCTCTCTGTAAGCCCAGAGCACACGCAGCCCCGGGACAGGAGTTGCGGCCGGCAATGCCCGGGAAATCCGTCCCGGCGTGCCGGGGAAGCGAGGATACCCCCGGGCATCCCCGGGCACGGCGAGTGGCCCGGCTGCGCTCCGCCGCGCCCCGCGCCCGTTTCGCTTTCGCTGCGCCCCGGCCCGCCCGCCCCGGGCCCCGGCCCCGCTCACCGCGCTGTGCCCGCTCCGCCCGGCCGAGGGGCCGCGCATCCCGCGGGGCGCCGGGAGCCGCGGCGAGCGGGCGGCCCCGAGCAGGGCGCGGAGCGGCGGCAGCGCCCGGCGCATGGCGAGAGGAGTGCGGGGCCGGCAGCCGCCCCGCCCGGGCCCGCGTCACTCACGGGGCAGCGTCACCCGCGTCACGGGCCGGCGTCAGCCCGGGCAGCGGAGCAGCGCCCTGCGACACCGCCGCGCCCGGCGAGGGCTCCGCGCCCGCACAGCCCCCGGGGCTCGGCCCCTCCGGCGCACCGCGGCTGGCGGCACTGCCCAGAGCAGTCAGCACAGCAGCCCGACCCAGAGATAACTGCTGTTCGATTCAGCAACAGAGGAACCATTCTGTCTGAGTCTGCCTGGCCAAGGGATGAAGGGACTGGAGCATCTCTCGTCAAGGAAAGGCTGAGGGAGCTGGGCATGAGAGGGAAGCCAAGAGGATGGAGCAGGATCTGCTTGGTGGTGCCAACCATTTGGACACGGGAAATGGGCAGGAACCGATGCCCAGGAAGAACTTCTTCCCTGTGCAGTGACTGAGCACTGGAACATTGTCCAGAGAGGGTGTGGACTTGTCTCACTGGAGCTACCCCAGAAGTGTCTGGACAAATCCTGTGCCCTGTGCTCTGGGATGGCCCTGCTGGAGCAGGGAGTTTGGAGCAGATGCCCCACAGTGGTCCCTTCCAGACTGACCCATTCTGTGATTAATTTTCTAGGAAAAAGCCTAACATGCACAAACACCACAGTCCCTCAGCTCTGCACCCCTGCAGCTAAACTTGAAAGTGAGACAAGCAGCACAAAATGTCATTAGTTAATGGATCCTCTGCAAAGCTGTCTCTGTTTATCTTGCTCATCTGCTAATGCAGATTAGGTAAATCCACTTATTTCCAAGTGCTGCCAACAAATATTCCTCAGCACCCCTGTGACTGTGAGGAGAAACTGATCCTTCAGGGACTGCACTGCACTCACCAGGACACAGAACAAGGAAGGTGCCTTCCATCTGCAGCACTGACGTGGCTGGCATTAAATGAAACACACAAATGCATTTCTAAGAGACAAAAGCAGACCCAAACCGATGCAGCAGACACAACAATTAGAGAGTTTATGCCCTTGCTCAAGCCAGGATAACACACAGGGCAGAACTCTTGAGCACACATGTAAGAATACATCAAGTACCTGTTTTCTAAGCTGGATGTGCTCAGGGCTGAGGCATTCCAGAGGTGGAATGAGCCATAAGCCTGGCACAGCTGCACTCAGAGCTGAGCCTGCCCACTGCTCCATTCTCCAGGACAAACAGGAGCCATTTCCTGGCTGTGACCACAGCAGCTTCCCTG
The DNA here is from genome assembly GCF_037042795.1 of Molothrus aeneus. Lineage (NCBI taxonomy): Eukaryota > Metazoa > Chordata > Aves > Passeriformes > Icteridae > Molothrus > Molothrus aeneus. Next base: position 19,446,712 of record NC_089657.1, on the reverse strand, counting down.
CCCTGGCTCCACCAGCAATTCCACACCCTGGCAGGACACAGGATTTTGCTATAGGCCACTCTGGGAAATAATAACTGTGCAATTTGTTCCCTCAAATGCAGCCAAGAGCACTCAGCTCAAAAATGCTCCACACTCAGAGCTACAGAGAGAGGATCTGGCACAGCAGGGCCAGGCAGCAGCCAGTCTGCCTTGCAGTTACACACAGCAGCTCTGTGTGTTTATTCCTTTTCTGTGTTGGCTGGCAGAGATCAGCCCTGTCTATAAACCTGCCTTTTACATCATGATGTTGGTCACACTCCTTTGAACATGAATGTAATTACAATCCTGTTGATTTTTTCCCATTCTTTCCATGTATTCTTCTTTTGTATTTGTTATCATCACCCTGTCCCTGATCTGCTTTTACCCTTGTGTGTTCTTTTATCTTATAAATTCATACACTGACAGAAGGATCTACCATTGGTATCACCAAGCCCTCAGACTGTATCAGGTCATAAGAATCAGCTGGTTTTTCCCCTGCTTAAATCTAGTTTGGTTATCTCCAGTCTACACTTAAGCAAATCTACAACAAATTATCATAAGCCATAAGACATTGTTTGCTGCTTTCTTACAAAGCAGAGAAAACTGCACTGCAGCCAGGAAGAGAGAAGAATGTGTTTGTGATGTTAGTTGTCTGCTTGCTACCAATAATTGAGCTTTTGATTTATTCTGGGGTTGTTTTTTTTTAGTTTTAATTTGGCAGCTATGCTTTCCACTTTTTCAATTCCTTTTTTTTTTTTGTCTGATCACTTCATCAAGTAACACAAAGCTTGTCTCTATAATTTAGAGCTTTAATTGTTCTGGAGTGGATTATTCACAATAGATTGCAATAGATAAATCCTGAGAGCATTCAGAAATGCTGAACAGTCCTAGACCTGGCTGTTCAATACTCTGTTCCTTAGACAGAAATCCTGCAGGGCTGCAGACGTCCACCTTCAAATGCCATTCATTCAGACCTGTACAACAGCATTAGTCATCCATAAGACTTTGACCAGGCTCTACCTTGCCTCCTGTCCCAGGATTCACAAGCCAAGACCAGTAGGGGATGCAGAGCTTCAATCCCTACAGGGATGGCTGTCTATGATCCCAATCTTTGGCTACCACTAGGGAATCATCACAATCCTTTGAGCTAGAATAAAACAGACATCAGGTTGTAAATAAGTTTTAATAAAAAATATTTGAACAAAGTATTGCAAAGTTTTTTACAGTAGCTGCTGGAATATCCAGCATTTAAGCAATTCATCCGGGCACAGTTACAAACCACAAAAAAGGTAACAGGTTTTAGACATTGCAGGTGTTTTAGAAAGCATTAAATCTGCTCCAAGGTCACTCCTAAGATCTGCCTTCAAGGCCGCTCTAGACAGGTTCCAGGTTATTCTGGCAAATGAAGCAAGTGTAATAGTGTGAGTTACTTCTCAGCTCAACAATACCCAGCATGAGAAGAAGTGCACACTTACAGAGCAGACAGGATGGCAGGAACACCATGGGTTTTCTTCCAGGATTTAGGAGCTCACTGGTGTGGTTCTATCTGTAGGAGGCCCCACAGCACAGACCCTGTCCCAAACTGCAAGTACTGAAGGCAGCTGTTAGATGCACAGACGAGTTCACCAAGGTTTGACCCTTTCCAGCACACCACGCTGTAATTCCAGCAGCCTGCTCCACATCCAAAGGAACTTGCAGAGCTAAAACCCACTGCTACCAGAACTCAGGAGCCTGCTGCTTTCAGAGGGATTCCCCACAGAGCAGGACACTGTGCACTGCTACAATCCCAGCAGTGTCTTTGCCTCCTCGCTCTGGGCCAGGAGGGTTTCACTGGCGTACTTCTGGAGCAGCTCCATCTTCTTTCTTCGTACAAGAGCTTCCTCAATCTGCAGAGATAAAAACAGGGGGGATTCAGCTGAGATGCTGAATCCTCAGATACTCAGCTATACCACAACACCTCCCAATTTATGGAATACTTAGGAAAGTTTTGGAAATTCATAGGTCAAAAGGGTTATAGCATTTGCAAGGGGATTAAACAGCTGCAGAGTCAAGTCACAGACATCACAAATTTAGGGCCCTTTCACTGATGACCTGATGTAAATTAAGATGTATCTTGCAAAAGCCAGTGTGCATCTCTGCAGCTGAGTGCTGTTCTGCCTTACCTCCTGTTGAGTTGGCACTGGAACATGTGCAATAAATTTCTGTTGGCCGTCTTCACCTTCTCTCTCCTTGCCACCTTCCTCATCAGACTGAAAAGTGAAAAAATCACATCAAGGTTATTTTCTATAGAGGTCATAAAAACCCTTTTTCACTTGCTTTGCCAGAAGAAACAACACAAGATCAACACTACAACACAGGAATGAGTGAAGAGGACCCAGCACCAAAAGAACACAAGGATCACATGCACACCCTGCTCCTGGACATTTTCAGCACTACTGCTTCCATTTCTCATATGGCCTTTGCTCTGCTGTGGCATGGCCACAGATGTAAAGCTGCATTTCCTCCCCTTCCATAACTCTGGGTGCCACAGCAGAGCTGTGAACAGAAGAGGAGCCAGCTAAGCAGCAAGTGCTATAAAAATATGGGTACCACTTCCCTGTACAGCTCTGTACTGCTCTGGTCCCACACCCAACAGCTGGGCTCACGAACCATGGGATTCTACAAATAAAACAGGTACTGGAGGAGCCACCAGATCCACCTGATGGATTGTCACAGACACATTGTATGAAAAACCATTTCCTTAGGATTTTTCCTCCTGAGAAGCTGAGAGGCCTCAGGAACAGAATGTAACCAATGGTTATCTGCTGCTGTGGAATGCAACAGGTGCATCTGGGATCTGTCTCATGTGGTTGTTTCTAATTAATGGCCAATCACAGTCAGCTGGCTCGGACTCTCTGAGACACAAACCTTTGTTATCATTCTTTCTTTTGCTATTCTTAGCCAGCCTTCTGATGAAATCCTTTCTTCTATTCTTTTAGTATAGTTTTAATGTAATATATATCATAAAATAATAAATCAGCCTTCTGAAACATGGAGTCAGATCCTCGTCTCTTCCCTCATCCTGGAACCCCTGTGAACACCATCACAATGGATTCCTCCTTTTTATTCTTGTGCTTAACCCACCTAGATACAGACTGAGAAATGAGACCTTGTTTCCAGTACCCTTCTCCAGATCTCACTGGGAGCAGATCTCATGTCAGAAGAAACAGCCATGTCACAGCAGTGACAGCAGCACCAGCAAAGCCCTGCTGCATCATGATCCAAGGGCAAACAAGGCCCTGCAGCCCTTGGGTTTTCACACAGTGGCAGTGTGACATTCTCCTGTCCCCAAAGCTGCTTGTGCTGTTACTGAGGCAGGTTGTGCTCAGGAGCCAGACTGAGCAGTGTTACCAACACACCAAGGACAATAACAGTGCTACTGAGATCACAGCAAGGTGTTTCTCACTGCAGTGAAAGGTCTGTCCTCACCTGCCAGCCCCCAGCACTCCCTAAGCTTGGGCCAAGAGCACTCCCCTGCTACTGATTCTGACTAAACTGTGTGGTGGCCAGGTGGGGAGAGGGCCAGCACAGCAGCAGACAGGTCCTTGGCAGAGTAATGCCATGTCCAAGAAGGAAGCACAGAAGTCACATGAAAAGTCACAGCACCTGAGCCACCCCTACCTCTTCCTCATGGACAGCATAGATGTTTTCTTCCTCCTCCTCCTCACCCCTTGCAAGTCGTGCTTCTCTCTCCATCTTCCATTTTTCCACTGCTTCTGCTATAACTGGGGAGCAAAGGAAAATGGCAAGTGTGGCTGAGAGCCAGTCAGAGCAGCATGGTCTTATTGCCAGAGCTCTTCCAATGGACTTAAACCCTTTGCCTAAATCCTCTACATCAGAAAAAAAAGGTGCCTTCAGTTCAGAGTGCATCAGCAGCCCTTGCTGGGCTGCTCTGTGCAGGTTTGGAATCTCACATACCTTTCTTCTCATGCTCCTGCTCCAGGGGCTCCAGAATCCCATCATCCTCATCCCTGTAGCCATAGTACTCAGCATCAATGTCCTTCATAAGCTCAGCCCGAGTCTTCCGTGGGGGTGGCAGGGCTGCAGGAACACCACTGTCACCCACCAGGCCACCTCCATCGCCTGCTCAGTGTCCCCAGGTGTGCCCAACCTCACAGCACCACAGCTGCCTCGTGCCAGCCAACACCCAGCACCATGGAGCTGCTGCCAGCACTGGGAGCACTGGTGTCACCCTGTGGCCTGCACAAAGCAGTTCCAGTACATGACCCAATGGTTCCCCCACACCCTGGAGTATTTCCCATAATTTGTCTCTGCCTCACTTTCAGGCCCAAGCAATTGCACTCATTTCATGACAAAGTTTCATCCCCTTACCTCCAGTTTTTCATTATGAAAACTCATTCCTGCTTCAAAAATTATGCTCAACCCAACTTTCCCTTCTTCTAGTCCTGAACTCTGAGTACCACTTACAACTTCTCACTGAAGTTTGCCTCTTATGCTGAAAGTTTCTATATGACATCAGTCCTTACCATGTGGAATTCCCAGTAGGAACCAGTCTACTCCTTACTACATTTCCTTAATTGCAAACAGCCCAAGGTGCTCTAGCATTTAGTTATTTATGTGTGCTCATTGTTTCACTGAGCTGGCCTAAGACATTCAGAAATGCTGTTACCAGCACTCCCCACAAACTACAACAGCATTTTACTCAAGACATTCTACTGCACAGATTCATGTCTGGGAGGAGCTGCTCTTTACTTACGTTCCTTTTCAAAAAGTTCTCTTACTCCTGGCAAATCCTTTGCAGCCCCAAAGTATTTGTAGCCTCTGTTTCCTGGGACCTCTTTCCCTTCATGATCTAACATTTTTGGGCCAATCCTCTGGAAAATAAACAGAGTTCATAGTTTAAAACTTTCTTCTAACACAGCCAAACATTTCAGGGGCTAAATTAAAATAACACTGGCCAAGCCATCCATGGCTAACTAAATGTTACATATTTTTCTCAGCAGTCACTTCACTTGTGAGCAGAACCACCATGCAGTACAAGACATTCCACACTTACAGCATAATCTGGACCTCCCAGCTCCTTTATTCTGTATTCCCAGTGTCCTTTCTCCCTCAGGAGTTTGTTTATTTCATCGTTCAGGTCCCGAATTCTGAATTCACCCAATCCAGCTGTTAGAGAGGAAAAAATCCAAAAAATTAGGAAGCTCAGAGAAATACCAGAGGAATTTCAGAATTTATTGCAATGGAAACAGTAGAGTTTACATGAAATGGGATTTTTACTGGAACTGCTTATGACTGGATATTCAAAAAATAAAACATAGTTAGAAAAATCTTACCATTTTGGATCTGTGCCACTTTCTTGGAAATCTCCCCAATGATCTAGTCAAATAAGAACACAGAAATTAATTTCTCAATCAGTGGAGGGAACAAAGAAGAGCAAGATTGTTTGAGAAGTGCATGGCAATAGGGCAAGAAGCAATAAAACACAAGTTGAAACTGGAGAAATTCTGATTAAATTCAAGGGGAAAGAAATCTTTAGGAAGATAATCAAACACTGGAACAGCAGCTCCAAAAACCTGGAATCTAAATCCCTGGAGATTTAAAGACTCAGCAGGACCTGGCCTTGCAGCAACCTGATGTGGTAGGAGCTACTCTTAACACTGAGCTGTACAATCTTAGAAAATGTTCTGTGATTTAACTGTCAGGGCACTGCAAGTGTGGAAAACCCCTTGTAAGCAGGCTGTCTAAGCAGGAAATGTAAAGTTCTACTTCCTACAGAATTAGAAAATGCACAGGCTGGCATTACCTGTCTCCTCCATTTCTCAGCTTTGGGCAGCTCATTGCACTCTGAGGCAAGGAAAGGCCTTCGCTCCTGTTGACAGAACAGCACACACATGGGATTCAGCTGAGCACTGACACAGCACTTCACACAGGCTCTACTGCTCCATTAATGCCAAATCATGCTACCAAGCTCCAGGGCCTTCTGCTGCCATCGAGTTGTAGTAAGTGAAGAACAGTAATGATTTACAGCCCTGACAAATTAAACTATCACAGACTACAAACACCTACTTAGATCCACTTTATCCAAACCAAAATCTCTCACCCCATAATCCTTTCCAATACAACAAATGTTATATTCAGGACAGTTTCACCATTTTCAGCACACACCACATTCTTAAGGTTAAGCTTTTCTCAATGCTACTCCTAAACAATGTAATTTTTTCCAGTTTATACAGAGTACCTTCTTCCCAACCTTCTTCACATTCCATTGGCTTGCTTATACAAACTGATGCATCATCTTGCTTCTAGGGTTTTGTGAGCAGTTATTTTGTCCCCTTCCCCACAGTTCTACCTTTTATTAAAAGGCTCTACCTTTTTACTAAAAGCTCCACCTTTTATTAAAAGGTATTAAACCCCTTTTCTCTGCAAAATACGCAATATGAAACAGAAAAGTAAAAAAACTTTGGAGAAACTTTAGTGGAGAATTTTCCTGCCTGTGTGAGTGTGAAATACAGTCAGCTGAAATATTTTCCTTCTAACTGGAGTCAAGCACAGAATACCTGGGCTCTGAACAAGGCCTGCCTTGAGCTACCAAACCTCCAGAGCTTTTACACCTCACCTTGACTTTTCCTTCCTCCAGCTGAGCTTGCCGAAACCTTGCCAAGGCCGTCCTAAAGAGAAGAAAGCAGATTTACTTTCACAAATCCACATTCCAACAGGAACAAGCTTTGCTCTGGATGTTTATTATGGACTCAATTACAGTCTGTAAAAAACAAAGGCCTGAACACATTCACTGAGCACCTCCAGCTCTTCCAGCTAATGACTTCTCACACCCAAAATCCTCAGTGTTCATTTCTCAAGTAAAGCAATGCTGACTGATTCCTCCTATCTGGCCTGGCATCTCTGTTGCCAAAATGGGAACTGCCTAAAACCACAAGGGTACCCTTTACAGCACATTTCAGTGTACTCATCCCCCAGCCTGCAGGAGGACAAGTACATTACTACAGGGTCTCTCCTATACAGAACCACCCAGCACAGCTACAGGAGCTGCACAGCACCAGGTACATGTGTGTGCAGGTGTCCTCCAACTCCCACTGCCTCTGGGCCAGCACACGCACAACTAAGTACCCAAAAATATCATTAAACTGTTGGTGCTTTGAAAGAGGCTGAACAGTGAGTTCTATGGGCCAGCCAGTCACAGATGTGTGTTCTGTGGGCCAGCAGGCACAGGTGTGTGAGATCGGGTACAGTCGGGGCCAGCAGCCACGGATGTGTGAGACCAGCTCTGAGCTGAGCCGGGGCTCGGAGGTGTCTGCACCGCACTCACATGGCCTTCTCCGCGTTGCGAGCCTGCAAGACACAAACAGAGCGGCCTCAGGCACCCCTGTCCCTGCCCTGCTCCTCCAGCGCTCCCAGCCTTTGGCTGTTCCCCTCCGAGCCCCTCACCGGGCAGTGGCACCAGAGGACAACAAGTGCCGAGTGGCCCCTCAGCCCTGCGGTCACCATGGTCCCGCCGTGCCCTCAGCCCTGCAGTCACCATGGTCCTGCCATGCCCTCAGCCCTGCAGTCACCATGGTCCCGCCGTGCCCTCAGCCCCTCAGCCCTGCAATCACCATGGTCCCGCCGTGCCCTCAGCCCCGCACTCACCACGGTCCCGCCGTGCCCTCAGCCCCTCACTCCCCATGGTCCCGCCGTGCCCTCAGCCCCTCACTCCCCATGGTCCCGCCGTCCCCTCAGCCCCCCACTCACCACGGTCCCGCCGTGCCCTCAGCCCCTCAGTCCAGCACTCCCCATGGTCCCGCCGTGCCCTCAGCCCCTCAGCCCCGCACTCCCCATGGTTCCGCCGTGCCCTCAGCCCCTCAGTCCCAGCCCCGCACTCACCATGGTCCCGCCGTGCCCTCAGCCCCGCACTCCCCATGATCCTGCCGTGCCCTCAGCCCCCCACTCACCATGGTCCCGCCGTGCCCTCAGCCCCTCAGGCCCGCACTCACCATGGTTCCGCCGTGCCCTCAGCCCCTCAGGCCCGCACTCACCATGATCCCGCCGTGCCCTCAGCCCCTCAGGCCCGCACTCCCCATGGTTCCGCCGTGCCCTCAGCCCCTCAGTCCCAGCCCCGCACTCACCATGGTGCCCTCAGCCCCTCGGTCCCGCCGAACGCGCCGTGCACGCAGCAGCTCCAAGCCCCGGAACTGAACCCGGCCCCGCTCCCCAGTGCGCCTGCGCGCCCCGCTCGCGCAGGATCGGGTGACCCCACTTGGCGCATGCGCGCTGCCGGGGGTGGCCAGGGAGGGCCGGGTGCGGGGGGCCTTGGGGACACCGCAGTGCCACCCCTGCCACGGCACCGACACCTCCCACTGCTGCCCCGGGCTGCTCCCAGTCCCGTCCGGCCTGCCCTAGGACACTGCCAGGGATCCTGGGGCAGCCACAGCTGTTCTGGGCACCCTGTGCCAGGGCCTGCTCACCCTCACATGCAGAGAAGCTCCTTCCAATACCTGATGTAAATTTCCCCTTTCCCATTTGTACCCATTGTCCTTTGTCTGGTCCCGACAGTCCTTCTCTGTAACCACTTCATGAGTCTGCCATAAGGAATGAGGAGATGCCTCAGTAGCAGTGAAAAAGATCAACATGAAATACATGGAATTGATTTTTCCCATGTCCCACAATGTATGAAATCACCACTTGCTTGTCCAGCTCCTGTTCACTTGGGAAAACTGACTATGAACAGCAGCACCAACGTCCTCACAGAAAGATGACCAAGGAAGAGACATCTCCTTTTGAAGTAATTTTCTTCTTCTGGAACTTACAGCCCAGTTTGTGTTCCTCAGCTTTTAAATCTTGTTTTGTTTGTATAAAAGTATAGATTTTTTTAGAGGAAAGCATCACTTTGTAGTTGTCATTGAAGTCCCAAAGACTTCCATGTCTTTGTAATCAGAGAGGTCCAAACTTTACTGCTATTTAACTAAGACAATTGTGTGCAAAGACTCAATTTGTCCAAGCCTAGCAGGCTGAACCACCATGTGCTATCTGCACTATCCCAGGAGAACCCAGACATTTCACTGATGCTTCCAAAATTACCAGGAACGCCACCCTGACAGTAACTGTAATGATAACAGAGTGCCAGGGCCAATTCAGCTGTCTCCAGCACAGCTGCAGATGCCAGTCTGGCACTTCTCCTGCAGGGAGAGACACCACAGCCCCCTTCTCACTGCTACAGCCCCCACAGCCTTTGGGACTGGACAGGAAAACCTTTAGTGACAATTCAAATGTGAGTCCAGCACCCCATCCCTGCCCCTAACTGCAGATTGCAGGGAGCTGCCAGAGCTGGAGCACAGGCAGCAGCTCAGGCACTCCGGGCAAAGCCCAGTCCTCACACCAGCGGTGAGCACCCCCTTCTGCAGCTGCCCTAGGGTGAAGCAGTGCCCAGCCCAGAGCCCCTGCACGCTGACTGCACCCACTGAGGGCATGTCAAGAGCCTCTCTTTATCAGCTCCTTCCTGGTCACTGACCCCCTGTGAACCAGCACAGGGACAGGGCGAGTGCAGGTGCAGAAGCTTTGGTTCTCAGTGCCACTGTGGCAGCTCAACCACCACTCTGACCTACTCAGAGAGTTTGGAACTGCACCTCCAGCAGCCTCCTCCTTCAGTGGTTTTCCATTAAATGCTTGAAGTGCACCAGCACAGATGCAATCAGCCCCCATCCAGCCCCCACTCCCATGAACGTGTGCAGACAGGACCTCAACATGAGACAGCAGAAAAGAAAAGGCCAAGCTGAACCTCCACATACCCCTTTTAATATGTTGTTTTGCACTGTGTACAGGAAAACCAAAAATAAACAAAAGGAACTTTAGCCAAACTCCCCTTCCTCCTCCAGCTTTATTGATAGTTAAAATTACATTTTCTATGTTCTAGGACTTCAATTGCTCTTACCATCTTACTTTAAAAACCGATTACAAGCAAATGAAACTCAGTTGTCTAAGTGATATAGTATACAAAAATAACATCTTGATTTCTGTGAAAATGCATTTATTTGCAACTCCTGAATAGCTCCAAATTGTTTATGCTATGAGCACTGATGTCTGGGTTTCAGATTGACTTTGAGATATTTATTCAAAAGCTTCCCATTGCGTTCTGTATCTCCAACATTAACATTCACTGACTGAATTACTGTTACTTTTAGATTTATTTCAGATTTCTCTCTCTCTCTCATGGCCATTAACAGGCATGTGCATCTTGTTTGTTTACTCCCACTCAGCTATATGCTCTAGGTAGGGCCTGATGCAGATATCACTTGGTGTTAACAGCTACTGAGGTCAGACAATCCAAGGCCATTGTAATAAAATAAAAGTTATGAGGAAGTTTAGACACTTCCAGAATTTCATTCCTCCTGCATAGGATCACTTCCCTGTAACCCAGAGAGGGTTTTTGCTGGTCTGACTCAACTCTTCCCACTCATCAATCCCTATTCACCAGTGGCACGGAAAGGGGGTTCTTTAACAAAGCATTATACATAACACCTCTACCAAACTAAACATAAACATTTTTGTAGTTAAATGCAGAAAGTTGATTTTTCCACCCCTTTCCTCCTTTTACACGGCAAGTAAAGCTCACTGGCCTGGGAGTAGCCTCTATCTGCCAACCTTTGGCCAGTGAAGAGGATTCAGAGAAAAATAATACAACCATCAATCAGAAAAAGGAGGGGCGACAAAGGAAAATAATTAGGCTGTAGCTTCAATTGTGCATTCCCGTGCAAGGTGCCCTGACTCGCCGCAGCGGTAGCAGTTGACTTCGCTGGTCTTGCTGCAGTTGATGGCTACATGGCCAGTTTCACCACACCTGCAAAAAAGCAAAGGTTCTGTCAGAGCAGCCACAGCACCCACAGGAGCAATCCTACTCTGCCCAGGACACTGTCTACTTCAGTTTCATGCAAGCCTAGTCCTGCATTCAAGGCTTCTGTTCCACAACTCTCTGACATGAAGCAAGTTTGTCTTCAGCAGTCATGAACTGCTCCCAAATGATCAACTCCCATTAATCACTGTACATCAGCTTTGTGGGATTGCAGGGTTTTTTCCCAATTATGTCTTGAGTTTTGCCTGTCCCCAACACTTATGCTTGCAGTTTAGCCTTGTTTTGAGAATAATTAGTTTTAACTCAAATACACCATGTTCTCTCTCCTTCCTCCACAGAAGGGAATGTTGGTGGGGGTGAAGAATACTGCTCTCAGGAACGTGCTGTTTCTGGTATATGCTGCATTCAAAAAGCAGACAACACTCTGAAGAAGATGGCATTTCAAACCAATTTAACACCCACTTCTATTCACTGTTCCCATAAGCAAAGCATCCTCAGTGTGCTCCTGCTGGGGCTGGCTGTGCCAGTCAGCTGGGCAGTACAGCTGGGGTTTGTTAGCTCTGGCAGAAGACACAGGGTGCCTACCTCTGCTACAGCCAAGTGCCTCCTGCCACCTTCTGCAAAAGGACAGGACCCTTTCTGCACAGCTGCAATGACTGAGCACCTGCATTGGGTGGCCATGTAGAGATACAGCAGGGAATCTGTACTCCACCTTGCTAGTAAGTATTTAAGCCTTAGCTCTGAACAACAGTGGCTAACTGTTCAAACAAACTGTATTTACTAACCAAAACCAGACACAGAACACATGCAGCACAAGAGGTGCATCTCACAGCTGCCTGTCAGTCCTTACCTATAGCATTTCACTTTGGTGCAGTCTTTTTGAATGTGCCCAAACTCTCCACAAGAATAGCACTTCTGCTCGTCTGCGTGGTCGCAGTCGCGGGCCAGGTGGCCGGGCTTGCCGCAGTTGTAGCAGCACTGCTCCCTCTCCCTCTTGGGCTCCTTGCAGTCCTTCGCAATGTGGCCACCTCTACCGCAGTTATAGCAGGCTTCCACAATAAGAAAAACATACCAAACAAGACTATAAAACCTTGGTAGAGCGAGGGGCAGCACGCTGTCAACAGGGCACGTGCACTGCCTGCTCCCAGGGAACCCCAGCCCCTTCTCTTCAGGCACACAGCTCTGCCTGTGGCACTGAAGAGATGGAATATTTAGTGATACTTACCATCCTCCTGAAGGTCACAGTCCTTGGCAAGATGGCCAGACTCACCACAGCGGTAACAGATATCCGGCAGAGACGAAGACATGAACTGGAAGCCTGCTTGAAAAGGGTTAAAAGAAAATAAATAGAAGTAAGTATTACATTCAGAATACTTTTAGGAATCAATCACAAACTGAATTGACAAGTTTGCTTCACTCCCAGAGCCCCTGGCCAAACTCTTAGGTAGAGGCAAGTTTTCCTGGTTCTTATTATCAATGAGATTGTCATCTTCCCTGGGGTCTGCCAGAGGCTGGCAGCGCACACAGCAGGCAGCTGGAGCTGAGCTGTGCACAGGAACACAAGGGCACAGCCCCCACACACTCACTCACCTCTGCCACGGCTCCTCATGCCACGGCCACGGCCCATCCCAGTGGGGCACTCCCGGGCCCAGTGCCCGGTACGGCCACACTTGAAGCACTCGTTGCTGCTCATGGCTGCAGATCACCTGTCTGAACAAGAAGGACATTTCTGAGCACCTTCTGCTCCCCCAGCCCAAGGCTACATGAAAATGAGAGATTCAGAGGCTTCCCAGCCCCTCAGCAAAGGCAGTGCAAACCATACAGGACTTCCAGCTAAGTCAGTCCTGTCCTGTACAGTATCTGATCATGACCACTGAAACCACCGCAGAGGATACAAGTTTGCCTCCACTTTGCTTTCAGTAAGACAGCTTTGAACAGACAATGTGCTATGTAACTTTTCCTCTAAGTATTTTGCAGCCACCCTTTACTTCAAAAAATTCCAAAATGTTCAGAGAGAGGGAAAAAAAGAAGGAAATCCCTTTAACTATTGTAGTAGCAGCTTTAATATCATTATCCCTTTCAGTAAAGCACCTTCTTGCTGAGAGTTAAACTCAAAAGCCAGAAACTTAATCTCTACAAGTTATTTCCTCCTGGTACTTGTTACATTTTCTCTTAAAGGATCTGCCTAGCAGCTACTACGTTTACTGACTGGAAGCCAAAAATAGGCAGTATTAAACCTAAAGCATTCAAAAGCCCTTTAGCTTAACACTTGAAGATTTTAGGTCTTTTATGACCTAAACAGCAGTTTAACTCTGAAAAGCAAAACTACGACTTGTAATTAACCTTTAGCTCAGGATGCATATTCCACTCCAGGTATACACGAAAGAAAATGTTTTAAGATGTAAAGACAGCAGCTACTTGCTAACTATGTAGAAGGCTAATGGGGCAGAACATCCTTAGAATGCTCTGGAAGCATCAGGCAGGCAGTTCTGACAGCCCCAACTGGGAATGGAGCATGAGCAGAGGCAGCCTGCACAGCCCCCAATGGACAGGGCAGGCTCCAGACTGTGCTCACTCTGCCACACCTCCCCTGAGCTGCAGGACACTCACACAACACCTCCAGAGCCAGAAAGAAAAGAACAAGGAAGTTACACATTTAAACTGAAGTCTTTTTTAAAGAGTGCTTGAAGACAAGTTTAAAGTACACTGGTCTAAAAATACACATGTCAAGCTTTGTTTTGATGAAGTCTCCCGAAGTTTTAATACCTCACATACGCTCTCCCAACTCATTATTCTTTACCCAACAGAAGTAGAATCATTATCTGGCATCTTTCACAGTTTACCTGATCCCCCTTCCAGGTAATCCCCCTGTAACCCTGCAGTTTATTCATGTTACAGAATGAATCCCCTCCTCCCAGACCTCCAGCATCCCAGACTACAGAACTCCCACAAGCTGAGCCTTGAAGAAAGCCACTACAGGAGCAGTAGAACAACACATGACCTCCAGAAGGAACCAGATTTAGTTCTTAAATACAGAGTGTGCATCTAAACATGAATTGTCATTTAGCTATTTCCAAAGTACCTCAATGTTTCACAAATTCAGTGTGGCTTTTTATCCACTACTCCCTCAAAACAGTTCCTCTCTCTGATGGTCTTCTGAACAGAAATGGTTATTCCAACCACAGTAAAAGGGTAAGAATTTAAAATACAAGAGGCCTATACTCTAGCATGTCATCTCTACAGCCCCACATCTAACCTCCAGCTGGACTAGATGATGTATTTTACCCTCAAAATGAAAGATGGCCAGGTTAGAGGTTAGGAGTGAAAAGCTGCAAGAGGACCTTAGATACATCTAAACAAAGTGAAACCAACTGGTTGTTGGAGCACTTGGAGAGATTCACTTGATTTCACACTAACTCAGTGCTCGATTTGCAGCGCCCTCTGAGGGCAGGCAGGCTGAGCACTGCCCGCTCTGCTGGCAGCAGCTGGCACTCCCTGTGCCATTGTTTATCCCTGCTTTCATAGCAACCCCGTTGACACTGCACAACAGGAAAAACACAGCACGGCCAACTGCAGGAGCTGGGCTCAGGCACCGCAGTGGATGCTGCTCCTCATCTGCGAGAGGGCCAACATGGGGTCTCTGCATTTGAAATCTATCTGTTCTTCACTTCATTACAACAGTCCTCACACTAAAGCATTATCAAATGGCAACACAAACTCTATTAAAAAGAGCAAAATAATAGGCACCAGCTGCAAGAGACCTGCAGCACATGTGAGAGGCTTCACTCCCAAGCATGAAGCCGAGAGTCCAGCAGGAGGTGACAGGACTGGGACCTGCTGGCCGTGCCCCACAGGAAGCACTGACAGAACCAGCCAGGTTAACAGGTGGCAAAAGATAAATGTGTGACAGGTGAGCCAGACCTGCTCCAGATACACAGTGGGGAGCTTTTAGACCAAGATTAATGGCAGCCTACAGCTAGTCTGTCCTCCTGCCAGTGCAGGTCAGCAGCTGCAGGAGGGACAAAAGCTCACTCCTCACTGCCCCAAAGGAATGTCAATACACGAGTTTTACATCTGATTCAGAGGTTTTTTTTCCTTTTTAACTGCCCCCACAAAGGGAAAACCTCAAGTTTCTCCTTCCTCTGCTATACAGCAAATTGGTAAAGATTACACAAACTGCAGCAGAAATCTAAAGCCAAACACCAGTCTCTGTGCAAGGATCCTTCCAGACTGAGATTCATTCAAACACCTCTATCTTCAGAGGCCCCTCTGCCCACCCTGAGCTCAACAGCAGTGGAAGGTTACAGCTGCCATACAAAGGTGATTACAGAGCAGGCTGCTCCATCCTCAGATTCCTTTAAACACATCCAAACAGTTTGCCTGAAGTTTCTCTCCACCAGTACTTCCACGTTAAACTTCTGCATCCTTCCTGTCAAGGATCTGGAACTGCAAATGAGTTCACCAGTGAGAGGTGGCTGCAGCTGACACTGGTTTTATTTGCCTGCATCCCAACAAGCCTCACACAGGACAGAATTCCCCAGCAGTGTGAGCTGTAAGGAGTCAGTTTTCAGAGAAAGCCAACAGCCACCTTCAAGGAGCAACATCCAGAAAAGGCTGGTTCAGAAGACAAGCCCTTAAATGGAGAGCCTCCAAGCACTCTGGACACCATTGCAGTTTTCAGTTACTTCCCAGAGAAAAAAATGAGCCCAGTAAAACCACCCAAGTTCAAACACTTCTCTGTTAGTCAATACCCCTCCATTTTGTCATCACAGGCAAGTTTCCAGCAGTTCCTTTTATCTGTCAAGGCCACCTTAAGTAAGCCTTCTGTAAGAAAGCTACCTAAGTCTTCTTGGAAAGTTTTCAGTCCCAGCTATCACTGTTTTGCACAGCTCAGATGTGTTACACAAAGCAGCCTGTCCTGTCTGTCCATGTGTCATCGTCCCCTCCCTTCTTACAAACCAGAACCAGATTTTTACCTCACCAGGGCAGGAAAAGTGGTAATGGAAAAGAAATTACAACTACAGCCTCATCTGGCATTTCTGAGACAGGTCAAATTCTGCAAGATACAGCAAGGCACTGCCTCCTGCATTAGCTCCCAAAACCCCTCCAGAAACTCAGGTCTAGTTGTGCTTCCTCACCTCAAACCTTACCTCTCTAGAGAAGGGAGTTCTTTACCTAAACTCCTCCTAAAGACCTCTGTAACTGCAGCTGGAAGCTGAAACATTATGAAGAATGAATTTTAGACCTTGTTCTGTGTGGTGGCCATACTGCTAAACAGCAGGGACTGGTGACAAAGATCCCTGTGGCACCACAGTACTTTCCTAGGATACAGCTGAAGTTCTTGAGTGCAACTTGAGCACCAAACTTTAAAGTGAGAGTTTCTTGATGATTCTATTAGTTGTAGGAGACACCTCTGACACAAGAAGTTTCCTGTCTCATACTCTGTGTTTTTCTGTGGCTTTGCAGTTAATGCATATTCAAGACTCTTAGAACAGGAGAGGTGCTATTAATCTCCAGCCTTCAAGCATGAGATTCAGCAATATTCAGCTCTGTTTTAGTAGCCCCTTTAGACCTGATGATGTATAACACTGCCACAAAGCTCCACTGTAAACTCCTCATTTTATAAGGCTTTTAGCCTAGATGCCCTCCAAAGAAGTTGTCTTAACAAACTAAAATACAACTAACTTGGGCTCCTCATAGCAAAAAGGAAGCTGAGCTCCACCTCTGAGATTACTCAGGATTGTTCTGGATAGCAGCAGCTCCTTAGGATCCAACAGCCCAACAGAACAGGGGTAATTCTCTTCACTCTACTTCAGTGCTTCTTGTGCCCTACAAACAGCACAGTCCCACCAGCAGGACTTCACTCCTTCAGTCAAAGCACAGAGCAGAGGAAGCCCCTGCTCCAGCCAGGCAGCTCCAGCAGAGGCACCCCTGGGAAATCAGCAGGGCCTTCCCAGGCTGCTGTGAGCAACCCACAGCACCACACCTGAATGGGACAAGCCAGAGCCCAGCATGACGAAAGCCCACGGTGACAGGAAGCACAGCCCTGCCGTCCTCTGGAGCACTGAGGAGGCACAAAGGCCTGCTAATCACAATTTCGTTTCAAAAGAGAAGTCAAAGCATTACTCATTTTACAAGAAATACCACCTGGGAGTTTTTATTTCCCAAGCAACATGTTGTAAGAATTCCTGAACACGTGACTGTGACCAAAGCCACTCGTATTTAGCAGTTTATTTCCACAGTGTAACCTGAAAACCTGCTACAGCAGAGTAAGTGATGCTCTCCCTCCTCTGTTCTCACTAGAACAAGATACAAAATTAAGTATTCTGACCAGCAGGTAATAACACCCCAATTCTGAAATAAACTAGCCTGAAAATTCAAGGAAACCTGCCGAAGTGAAAAGCTAATCCCTATGCTCCATTTAGGACCCCTCAATTCATTTCACAGCCAGGCTGACCCAGGACTGCTTAACATTAACTAAGACTCAAGAGAGGACAGAAATCAGGCCAAAAGGACATCATGACTCCACTTAGACGAGTAATTCTCAGATATCTCTGTTGACACAAACAAGAGAGAGAACAAAAGTTCATCAAGGAGTGACTCACTAGCACTTTCTGCCTATCCATACTAGTTAATATGGAAAGGGCTAAACCCTATTGAACAAATATGCACATTTTACCACCTTCCACTTTAATTTTCCTGTCTATCTGTATGAAATTTTAAATTTAAACACCACGAGCAACATGTGAGACTTTAAACATACAATTCAACCCAGACGTTACCAAAGTCAGTTGAAATGGCAGGTTAAACCTGTGACTCTCAGGACTGGTGCACAGCTCTAGTGAACCTATTTAACCTCTTCCCTTTGAGGACGGATGCAGGATTGCTACTCTAGGCAAGTCTGCACTCAAGAAGGAAACAGGGCTAGGCAAGCCCAAAGCCGCGTGGCGATGGGATCACGTTGAGCGCACACAGGAAATCAGAAGTCACTATTAGATTAATAAACGTTGTGACAATGCCGGCTCCTAAATGACTAACAGCGGTTACTTGAGAACTACGCCAGACAGGAACTCAAATAAAAGGCCGCCCCGCAGCCCGCGATCTGCAGATGGCACAGACTATTTTTCCTATCCATTTATAGGTCACATTTGGATTTAGAGCAGGCCACCATCCGTGCCTGTGGCAGGAGCAAACAGTTGCGACACCGCGACCCTCCGCTCTCCGGCAGCGCCCCACACGTGGGGAACCACGTGGTGCGCGGGCCGCGGCCCCGCCGACAGGACTCCAGCGGGGACTCAAAATTAAATTGAAAAAATAAAAAGAAAAATAACAATTTAGTGAAGAAAATATTTAATACCAGCCCTTCTCCGCAGTCCCCAGGCTCACAGGACGTTCTTTTCCCCAAACTCGCTGGCTCACGGGCGGGCCGGCCGGACTCCCCCTCTCCACGCCCAGGCGGCCACGTGCAGCGCTGCCCCGGCCCCGGCGCCCACCACCCCCGGCCGAGAGACCGAGCGCGAGGCCCCTCCGGGCCGCGCCCGGGCCGAGCGGAGCGGCTCCCCCCTCGCCCAGCGCCCTGGCCTCCCTCCCCCGAGCGGCGCAGGCTCCCTGGGCGCTCCCGGAACCCAGACCTGACTCACCCGCCGCCGCCCGCCGCCCTCTCCAGGCCCGCGGCCCTCACGGCTCTAGCGGCCCTCACGGCCTGCCCAGGGCGCCGCAGGGCCAGGAATGGCGCCGGCGCCCGCCCGGCCGTACTTTCCCGCGCGCTAGGCCGGAGTGCGCCAGCGCCATCACCGTCCCGCGCAGTGCCCTCGCTGCCGTCTCGGGGCCCTGCGGGACCCCCGGCCGTTCCCCTGCGGTGCCCTCGCGCCCCCCCGGCGGTACCTGCGGTCCGGTTCCCCGCGGCCGCAGCCCCCGCACGACTCAGCTCCGCTCGCCCGCTCGGCCCCGCCGGTCCCGCTGCCTGCGCCACACGCGGTGTGCACACGGCCCGTCGGCTCACCCTGCCCCGCCGCTGTGCGCACGGCTCGCCGGAGCCCGCCTCGGCCAATGGGAGCAGAGCGCCGCTGCGGAGCAGCCAATGGGAGCGGCGGACGGGGACACCCAACCGTGGCGGCCGGAGGGTGGGCGGGGCGCGCCTCCCGCGCGCTGGACGGGGGCGGGCGGGGAGGCCATGGCGGCGCTCGGTGCGCGCTGCGTCCCCGTGACTCACCGCCCGCTTCTGCCCGCGCCGCGCACAGCGCAGCCCAGGCACAGCGCAGCCCCGGCAGTGGTACCGCACACAGTCGAGTGGCTGTTGGGAGCGTTGGAGCCCTTGCCCGCCTCACTCCCTCCCTGTCGCTGCCCGGCCTGGCCTAGTCCGCTCCCCGCGGTGACTCCATGTTGTACGGAGGAGCCCCGCTCTCCGGTCCCGCACGGGTTCCCGCGCCGAGCCGGGCAGCCCAAGGCCTCCAGCGGGAAACCCCGCGCGCCACTGCGAGACCTGCCCGGGACTTGCCGCCTCCCCGTCCCCCGGGCAGCCTCCCTCAAACTTCCGTCCCGCTCCCCGCGCCGCCCTGCCCGGACACCGCCAGGCGCCGGTGCCGCGCTCGGCAGAGCCCACGGGGCTGGGGCGGCCTTGGGGCCGGCACGGGGCCGAGGGGAGCGGGCAGCGGCCGCATCCCGCCCTCAGCCGGCCCTCGGGCGCCGCCGCCATCTTGGCGGGATGCGGGCGCCGCCGCGGCGCAGGAAATGGAGGACGCGGGGCCGGGAGGGCTCGGGGCTCCCTCAGCGCTGAGGGCTCCGCTCGGGCTCCGGGACAGCCCAGACACTGCGGGGGGAAAAGTTCTTCGAGTTGCTGAGCAGAATTTGCTCTCAGCCTGTACGCGTACGCGAAGCTCAGAAGTAATGTTAGCGCTTAGTTCAGCGTTCTGAGGATGTTTTAATAAATCTCCCTTTTGCCTGGGAACTTTATAAGTTAATTTAGGTCAGTTATTGCCCCAAACTGCACTCCTGCGTGCATAGTGCATCAAGGTCAACGCACCAGCGTTACCCACAGTCATCGTTTTGTTTAAACGTCTTTTCCTTCCTGCTCATCAGGTACAAGAAACCCGCACCGAGCACCCGGGCTCAGGAATGAAATGTGTGAGAGGCAGATCTGGAGACGCTTTGGATTGACCTTTCCTCGAGCTGTAAATCTAATATTATAGCACTGTTAAGTTTCTTTAATTAGACTATGAGTAACAACGTCTGTCTTTTCCTCCCTGTTAAGTGCAGCTCATTTAAGATGGACTTGGGTTTATTTGTGTTTTGAGTGCTGTGTTTGCGTGTCTGTGTGGTGTGGTTTATTACATGCTGTATTTTCTACAGAACTTAACCCATCCCGAGTTGTGAAAATGGATGAGCCTCTCAGAAGACATCAGCGTTGCCAGCGGGCTTTAAACTCGTAATAACATTTTCCCCAGTAACAGCATTTCTTCCCATTAATTACTTTTTAAATCTCTACTGTCATAGTCCTAGTCCAGCATAATTTTCATGGCCTTTGGTTGCCTCGGATACATTACAGTCCTATTCACAAGTAGTCCCACTTTTCGTTTCAATCAATTACTGCAGTTTTCAGGTGATAAAGGGAGGAAAAATAGCATGTGGAGCTAAGGAAGTGCTCAGAGCTTATAAATCCTCATTTTTTTCACTTCACGGAAAAACCCAAGCAACAGATCAATGTCACTCACAAAGGCTGCAGAAACATCATCATTTTTTTCATCAAATCTTTACTTTTTTTTAAGAAATAAAACCTGGTTTCTCTCTTAGTCTTTGTAAGAGGACTCAGGAATTTCAGACTGACAAACCTCTTGTGATAAAACTTTTCTAACTTTTTCTTGTGTTTTGCTGGTTGTACTTCTGGGACTGTCCATGACCCCAAGAAACTCCAAGCTTAGTCTTAGTGGCAACTGTAGACTTACTGTCATAAAAAGCTTTTGTGACTGATGCAGCTGATAAATTGCCCTGAGCAAATCAAAACTCTTTATCTAAAAGAACTTCAAATCATCCCCTGGACTCTCCCTTAGCTGAAGTGGAACCAGGGTGCAGCAGTGAGTGAAAATGCTTTACTCAAGAAGTGTTTCTGCTGGTGACCCACCAATTTATCATTCTCTCTAAGTGCACTGCCTCACGTTCAGCTCCAGTGTTCTTATACAGGATATTTTTAGCTATGTTTCATTGTAATGGAGGAAATTCTCCCCCAGCAGATAGTAAGAGAGTCTTTCAACAGCACTTAGTTTGTGTACTTGCCTCAAGAATTAATTTGGCTTGCTGTATCTTCATAAAACTTGTAATTCTTGTTTTACAAGTTTCTCTTTGATATTTAGGCAAGGGATAATCTTGCAGTTAGAGAACAAAAGTGAGGAGCATGGCATCTATCCCTGGCTCAGTACTTCCTAGAGAAAACAAAGGAGACAGAAAACAAGGTGGAAGCACAAAGTGTTTGCATTTCTTGCACACAAGGAAAATGCAATTTTATGTCAGGTCCAGTGTCTGCCCCAGAAACCCCAAGGCTCCAGAGCAATTTGTGAATAGCTGTGCTCAGAGGAGCTCCAGTGCCCTCCCTGCTGAGGGCAGTCTGTTGTTTCAGCAATACATCTTTCCTAACACAGTCCTTGCAAGTAGTGGACAAAGAGCCAAATCTTTTAAAGACCAAATAAAACAACAAATCCAAATTTGCAACCCATGTTGCTGCACTGTTTTCCTCAGAGTGGTTGGAGCTGTGGGTAGAGAACTGATGCAGTTGCTGGCTGATTGTCTTTCTTGAGAATGTGTCTGTACTAAATTAGCTATAGGAAATCTTCTAGGGCAAAATGAATCTGGTTGAGGAGAAGCAATCACACT
The DNA here is from genome assembly GCF_037042795.1 of Molothrus aeneus. Classification (NCBI taxonomy): domain Eukaryota; kingdom Metazoa; phylum Chordata; class Aves; order Passeriformes; family Icteridae; genus Molothrus; species Molothrus aeneus. The sequence goes on along the minus strand of NC_089657.1, from coordinate 19,424,988 downwards.
GACTGATTCCAGATGCTTAGTCCATTTTGATTTGTTGTAATTAGCTGATGAGATTTCCAATAATTTCTTATTTTGTGCCTATAATAACATGAGAGTAATGAGCTAGCTCATGACAGATACCCACATTTAGAACCAGGCAAAAAGAACTTCCTTTGCTAACTAAGAGCTGCAGCTACACAATCATCCCTCTATTTCTCTGAAGAGATTGAAGTCAGTTATTCAGGAAGTCCTGTGGAATGAAGAGGTACAAGGGGGCCCTGGAGCACAGATTGGTGTCCCAGGAGAACAGGAAGGTAAAAGTGCAGATAAAGTCACCATGAGGCCATACCTGACATAACCAGTGTGGAGAAAGTGTCTCAATCAAATGTCCTCAAGCACATTCTGTGACATGGCAAGAACATGCAAACCTCCTTGTGCTCTTCTGTTATTTTTAAAACACCCTATGGAGTTACCTGCTGGCTGGGATGCTTGGGATGCTGTTTTTACCCTGTGTCATTTCCTTCCAGGTGTCATTTCCTCTGGTCACAGGGACAGCTCAGCCTGAGCCCAATGCTGTGGCTGTTAAGCTGGCAACGTGTTCAAATCCCAGCAGCATTTCATGGCCTGTGGCACGGCAAAGACCTCTGCTGAGGGTGGCTCTGACACCACACACCCCCAAATATTTTAGGATAACCTCCAAAACCTGAGAACAGCAGAGATGTTGATGTGCACAGTGCTGGTGGAGTTCTGGTGTCCCTCTAAAATGGGAGATTCCACTGGAGGGCAGGTTTGCTCATTCTGCTGCCTCAGTTTCTGGGCAGTGCCCTGCGGTTATCCCGGACAATGGATGTGCCGGGATTGTCCCCGGAGTGCCGGCTTTGTTACCAGCGGCTGCCCTCGGGCATCTGCCGCAGTCAATCTGCAGCCCCGGCTCCTCCCTTGCTCCAAATGCTTTTGTCACTGCCCCCAGCCACTTGCACGAGTGATTCCAAACTTGGAGTTTTCTTGATGAGGAATCAGTGACCAGCAATGTCTATGCAGTGTTTATGCAATAAAAAGTATCAATTCTTAATTTATCATTCTTGGACTGGATAAACCCAGCCTTCCATGGTGTTGCTGAGAGCACTGAATGCCTGTGGCATTCTGCCGACTCTGGCAGGGCATGTCCGGAGCTGTGACTCCAGAGGGGGATCAGATCCCACAGCTGTGACAGTGATTGCAGGGGTCCCAGCATGAGGGAAGAGATGAGGATCTCACTCCATGTTTCAGAAGGCTGATTTATTATTTTGTTATATATATTGTACTTAAACTAGAAATTATTTTATTTATATGTATTTAAACTATTTAAATTATTTTATTGTATATATTGTATTTAAAAGAATAGAAGAAAGGATTTAATCAGAAGGCTGGCTAAGAATAGCAAAAGAAAGAATGATAACAAAGGCTTGTGGCTCAGAGAGTCCGAGCCAGCTGGGCTGTGATTGGCCATGAATTAGAAACAACCCCATGAGCCCAATCCCAGATGCACCTGTTGCATTCCACAGCAGCAGATAACCATTGGTTGCATTCTGTTCCTGAGGCCTCTCAGCTTCTCAGGAGGAAAAATCCTAAGGAAAGGATTTTTCATACAATGTGTCTGTGAAACACAACCAAACCTCTTTGCTGGGCAGTCCCACTGGGCTGGGTCAAACGTGTTTTGGAGCCTCCACTTGAGATTCACAACCAGCCCACCTTGTATCAGTGAACATTTGACATTGAGCAAGTGTTCCTTACACCAAAGCTTCATCTTGTTGAGGGGCCATCCCCCCATGACTGTTCCAGTTGTGAAAAATGTGTATTTTATGATTGGTTTTTTGCAAATATTAAAATGAATATTATATGTGTTGTGTTAGAAAGTAATGCTGTATTAATTCTCTTAAGTAGTGTGGTAAATATAGTTATAAAAATGTTAAAATAGAAACTGTGCTATATAGGATACTTGTTTTAAAGAAAGGACTCACAGTGAGACAGCAGCCACAGGACACTGAAATCTTTCAGAGAAAAAGAATTTATTGCCCTCTTATCAGAAGAAATGAACTTCTTCCTGCCTTGAAGGCGCTGCTAGGATTTAGAGGGAGAAGCTGACATGACCAGACAGAATCCTGTGTTTGAATGGAATTTATGCATCATGTATGAGATGTATGAACATGCAACAGGTTGTTGTTTTTAAGGGTTAATCCTCTGTTAACATGTGTTCTTTTTTCGGGATTATGCTGCCCAGAAAAAGGTACCCAGATGTCTGTAACTCTTTGTTTCTATTGTCTCCTATTGTCCTAATCCAAATTGTCCAAATTAGTATTACTCTAACTGTATTACTATTTTTATAACAATTTTATTACTATTAAACTTTTCAAATTTCAAAACCAAGTGATTGGCGTTTTTCACACAGTTAACTCTGGGAAGGAAAGAGTCTTAGGGAAAAAATAGTATGTCAAGAGGCAGTGGCAGGGCAGAGACAGCCAGGTGCTGGAACAGCTTTACCGAGTTTTCCAGAGCTGGAAGCAGAGGAAATGGCCTGGTCTAGGCTGACTGGAGTGAGGAAAGTTGAAGGCAGAGCTGCCTTGACCTCTCACAGTGCCGTGGCTCCCAGCAGCAGGTTCCTAACCTAGTTTGGCTGCAGCAATGCTCAGTTGGGATCCAAGGCTGAAATGAGCTCTTTATCTGTACTTGACCAGGCTCCAAGTGATTTCAGTAAGAGGAGGCTGAGTCAGGACTTGGCTATAGGTGGATCAGAGCCTTTGCAGTGTTTATTTATTAAATATCTCCCATCTGGTGTCCTGTTTGCAGCCTGCCAAAGCAAAAAAGGATTAAATGCTTGTCCCCCCCCAACATCTTATTACTGAAGGAATGAGTAGAACTTTTTTTCCCCTCTACATTATTCCTGGAATAAGCTGTCAAGCAAGCAGTTGAGTTGTTGCACCTTACCACAACTTTTGCCAAGAAAGATTTAGCAGCACGGTAATTTAATGGAAAATATTATAGCCACATTCCTTTCAGACATAAATTCTCTGCAAAAAGATAGATATCTAATGGGAAAAAAATCTGTTAATATTACAGTGGTTTATCTGCTTTATTGTTTTTTCCAGTGAGGTGTTTCACCCAAAATAGTGCAGAGGATACAGGAGAGTGAGCTAAGTGAGGTTATCCCACCTTTGATTGAAATGTGGATATAAACCTGACAGCATCCTTTCAGCTGCATTTAATAATACATAGAAGTACAGAAATAATGATGAGAAATAGTCTTTAAAAAGAGATGTTCACCTAAAGCTGTGCAAAGCCATGTTAGGGATAGGCCTGTCAGGAAGGAGCGGTGGGAGTAACTCACAGGAGAGGAGAAATTATCTAAGAAATGTAAGCATTGCCAGCAACAAAAAGATAACTGAATTCCATGGTAATTTCCACCAAGCAACAAATGAAAACAATTGGCCTCTACCAACAGAGATGACAAACAGTTCTGTAGTTCCTAGAATATTTGTACGTGCTAAAAATAAGTGTGGCTCACTTTAATTGCACGAGAAGCTACAAGCTGAGGATGAGTAAAAGGTCATAGAAAGGTGCTGGCTTGGAGGTAGAAAAGCACAGGAACAGGCATCTCACAATTCCCAGTTGTGACAAAGGTGTGTGTGTGAGATATGCTGTAAATAGAGTTGCTTTAATTATATCATAGGCTCAAAGTTGGAGCAATAATGCAGCTGAGGCAGTTTTAAAGATTAAAAAAAACCCCAGATACTGTGGGGTTCCCCAGCAGTGCAAACATTCTGTGTTTGGAATTGTAAAGGTGAAAATTTACAGGTGAAAACTCCTGTAAGTTGCTCTCACTTTGACTCTTTTTATGTCAACTCCATATAGATTAAATAGAAATGAAACCTTTTTCTCCTCATAATTGTATCATCGCATAATTTTTCAATGCTAAATTTACAATGCTAATTGTTATTACAATACAAAACAATTACAATATTGGTTACAATTTTCAATGGTAGTTGTTTGATTCAGCCAAATACAAAAAGTCCTCAGCCTAAATGCTCTTGGTAAGTGACAACATCCTTAACACATGAGGCAGCTTTTTCTCCTCAGTGCACACAGCTCGGCCTTGCTCTTCTTCTCTTGGGATGTTCTCGAGTTGTTTTAAGGATTTCAGTCCCAGAAATGGACATTGCAAAACCTTTCTGACGTTTTGGGGTTTCACTGGTTTAAGCAAGACTTTTACTTAGGAAGGAACTATCTCCATTTCCTAGGCTTCTCCTCATTTACATGTGTAAAGTTTAACTTAGTGAACAGCTACCAAAGTCTTGAGTCTCAGAAAGGGATTTATTCATGAGCACATATGGCCTGCTATATAAATGCATAGTTCATCATTCATAAGAGGTGTGATCTTCCCTGTATAAATAAATAATTTTCTTCTGTTTTCCAGCTTTTTGAATTGATTACTTATAAAATCTTGTGGTGCATTCTTAGGGAATCTAGGAATAGCTCTCTCTGGCACAAACACTTAACACTTTCACATAAACTCTGATTTGAGTGCAGAAGGGGCTCCCTTCAACCTTTCAGGATACATTTGCAGTGCTCTGTCACCTTCCAGGTCCTTCCCTCGAGTGCTAAATACCCCCAGTTCTACTGCTCAGTGTGAGGAGTGGCTATTTCTATTTTGTAATGTTGTACACAGCAGATTTTGCTTCCCCTGATGATTTTTCTTCCCAAGTGATCTCTGGAGTGGCTGGAAACCCACTTACATGTTTTGTGTGACTTCAGAATTACATTCAGTGCAAAACTCTTTTTTTTTCCCCCCAGGAAGGCAGGCTTTATTTTAAAATAAATGGCTACACAAAACCCTTCTCCAAAGTACCCCATTTATGCACGATCCAGGTGATCATGCTGCTGCTTTAATTATTATACAGAAATGTCCCATCACAGAAAGCTGTGGGAACTCAGCACATCACTCCGGATGTCCAGAGTTACCGAGAGAACCCTTGGGGGTCTCAGAAACCCTGGAATGTTGCCAGGAGTGTTTGGTGGCTTGATTTTGATCCATCTACGGAAGTGACAGCAGTTTGAGGACATGAGAATCACTTGGGAGTGATGAGTGCAAGAAAGACACATTTATAAGGTGAAATATAGATTTTAGGGTTTTTGGTACAGGGGGGTTATGGAGACAAGATGGAGGGATCAGGGCGTGTCTCATCCTTCTTCTTTCTTCTTCTTGTCATCCATTTTCTGTGGTGATGTTGGCACTTGGGGATTGGTTCATGGTGAAGGTGCACTTGTTAATATGGGTGAAAGGTATTGGGAAATAAAGGTAAATATCATGTACGTAGATATTAGTATAAAAAGACATGACCGCCCCGTGAGTGGTCAAGAGTGCCCTTGGCTGCCTTGCAGATCAGACCTCTGTTGGGCAGACAGAAAATTTTGTAGATAAGAAACAATAAACAATCTGAAGACCGAAAAGCTGAAGAGTCCAGACTCGTCCTTTGAAACGCGTGCCACCCAAGAACCACCCTACCCGTGTCGGGGCAGAGACAGACAGCCGAACCAGACAGAAAGCAGCTGTAATTGCACTCAGAATCCATTGAACAGGAGGATGTCCCTCAGAGTCCAAAAACCAAGTTTGATGGCAAATGTTTCACCCAGAGCAGCCTCTGCATCACAGTGAGTGCACTCAGTGATTCTGCCCTGAAAAACAAACCTGAGGAGGGTGTTAGAGCCAAGCACAGCCAGAGCAGCAGGCTCAGACCTCCAGGCAGGCCATGGCTCTGGGTGGGAAGGGTTTCCACAGTCTGGTGTTATTTCCCAAACTTCTAACAACCTTAAATGAATGCCAAAGCTGACAGCAACTCCAGCACCAAGTGGACACCAGTTCTGCCAGCAGAGGCAGAGGCAATGACCAGGAAGAGCAGCACCACCCACCCCTCTGCTGCAGGGCAGAGGAACGAGTGCAGAGTCACCACTTGCAGCTTGCTTCTGGGGACCCTGCAGCTGCAGGTGGTGCCAAAGTTGGTGTCCTGAGTCTGGATGCAGTGCAGGCAGCAGAGCTTCCCACAGCCCTGCTTCTTCCACTGGGCAAGCGGGTTTTTGTCTCCTCCTTGGTGCAGTACCCATATGTGGTATTTTCATGGAGCCCCCATGAGGGGAAGAGGGATGAATCTGACTCCATGTTCTTAGAAGGCTCATTTATTATTTTATGTTACTGTTATATAAAAGAATACTATACTAAATTATACTAAAGAATAGAGAAAGGGTACAGACAGAAGGCCAGAAACTGATCAAAACTGATGACTCTTTCTCCAGAGTCTGACACAGCTTGGCCCCTGATTGGCCAATGAGTAAAAACAATTCACATGAAACCAATGAAACACTCACCTGTTGGTAAACAATGTCCAAACCTCATTCCAAAGCAGCAAAACACAGGAGAAGCAAATGAGATAATATTGTTTTCCTTTTTCTCTGAGGCTTCTCTGTAGCCATGATATTTTCTGAAAAATCCTTTCCTTAGGATTTTTTCTCCTGAGAAGCTGAGAGGCCTCAGGAACAAAATGTAACCAATGGTTATCTGCTGCTGTGGAATGCAACAGGTGCATCTGGGATTGGGCTCATGTGGTTGTTTCTAATTCATGGCCAATCACAGTCAGCTGGCTTGGACAGAGAGCTGAGACACAAGCCTTTGTTATCATTCTTTCCTTTTCTATTCTTAGCCAGCCTTCTGATGAAATCCTTTCTTCTATTCTTTTAGTATAGTTTTAATATAATATATATCATAGAATAATAAATCCAGCCTTCTGAAACATGGAGTCAGATCCTCGTCTCTTCCCTCATGCTGGGACCCCTGTGAACACCACCACACCTCTCAGCTTCCCAGGAGAGAAATCCAAGGGATTTTTCCAGAAGATATGATGGTGACATAGAGCTCTCTGCTGATTGCTTTCCTTGTGTGGAAGGGATCAAAGATCTACCAGGTTTTCTGCTGGTGGAGCCTGAAGATGGGCCAGAGGGACTCCACTCTCCTCTTCCCTTTGTGTGGCTCCATCTCTGCTTCTCTCATCTCCTGACCCAGCAGGTCCCAGACATCCAGGGGACCCTTCCTGCTGCTCCTCACTGGGGCATTGCCTCAGGAACCAGAGGGCCAGGGGAGCTGCCAGCACCCCCCCAGAACCACGGCTGCTCGGTACCCAGCCCATGGCTCTCCTCTCCTCCCTAGATTATTTGCAGCAATTCATTTGAAGTTCTTAGCTAAGCCCTATAACCTTGAATTTTATCTGCAGCAGTTCTTTAAAGTTTGGAAATAATTAGCTCACCAAAAAAAAATTTTGCTCCTCAAGCAGACAAAGTTGTTTTAATCATGCACCTGGTTTATTGGCACAACTCTAGAAATTTATATATCTGAAAGTGTTTGCAGTGAGTAATCTTTGATCTTCCATTACACCCGAATCCACATTATATAAACTTAAAATGGTTTATAGAAAATTTAAATGGATTTTTTACACCCTTTTCAAATCCCTCCAGAAAAATCATTCTGTTCACAGATTGTCTGCAGATTTATTATTAATAAGAATAAGCAAAGTTAAGGTCCAATATTGTGAGATTTGAGTAATACTAAGTTCTGTTAATTTGATTAAGGATGGGTTATCTTCAGTTGATTTTGTTAAGTTAATCTCTGTTAAGTTCAAATGTTACTGAGTTTGGACCATGTCCTGTTTAATTGTTCTTCACTTTAAGCTATTTCCTGTTCTATTTCAGTCTTGTTGAGACTTATTTTCAGTTCTGTTTTTATTTAGTGCAAATTAGGTGTTGGCAAAATTACATAAAGTTCAGCCCCAGTATTGTTAGATTTGGAGCAATGTTAAGTTACATTCTATTAACCTGATGTCATTTTGCTGTGACAGGTACATGACTGTTTGGAAAGGTGTTATCTCAACTTCCTAAGGCAGTTACTCTGATATATTGATCACACGAAGAGAATTTACTGATTTGATAATAGGCATTATTCACAAGATGTTATTACTGTATTTATAGCCAGCTCCTTATATACTTTAACATCTCTTTGTGCAATTATCTAAAAGACTCATGTTGTTTCAGGATCCTTCTTTTTTGCTCTCTAGCTGCTTATGCATCTGTTAGACCAGCTGAGCTCTCTGGCTGGTCCCTGCACTGGCTCTGGGGTTTGACTCAATGCTATCTCATAATTTTAAGTATTTTTCAGAGTTCCAAGGAAAGATCACTGAGCTTTATTGAAAGCCTCCTCTGAATTGCTGGTCCTGTGCTTCTCCCAGTTATTACTACAGAAGCACTCCAGCAGTTTGCTGTGTTTGAAGCATCTCTATCCTGAAGGAAGCCTCAGAGGGATCCAGCTACTAAATATTTTGATTATTCTTTAACCCCAAGGCCTTTACTCATAGCTGCTATTCTTAGGAGCCTTGTTGTAAAATGTGTTTAGGGAATTCCCTCCCAGTTGGAGCTTGGGGAGTGGCCAGACCTTGGGCCTACCTGGATGGAGAACTTGCCAACAAACCCAGATGTTTTCTGCATCAAAATTAGATTCAAGCCACTTTGACTTGGCAATTTGACCCTTTATATGTGACAGCTGAACCTATTTTTAGAGTGAGTTTGGGAATTATTATCCAGAAGTAATTATCCAAGCCCTCACTAAACTGAGGTTTGTCAACTTTTACAGACTGTGGGGTGATGGCACTGTATTTTAGTGATTACTAATAATCCAATTTCACATGTGTTATTAATTAGGTGTATTGTCTGAAATATTCCTAATTGTTGTACCTGACTTATTCCTGATTGCTGTCAGTTTCTTGTTCCTCTACAATATTATATTATAACAATACAATATATTGTTTTGTTATTCCCTTCATGTTCTTAGTGAGAGCCATACATGCTGTTTTTAAAACAAAAAGAAAGGGGAATTAACTCAACCATTTGGACTTTAAAACAATGGCCATTTATTTCCATTTCCCTAAGAGACATTGGACATGATTTTGTGTTTTCATGCTGTAAAACCCTGTGTCAATGGCATGATAGAATTTGATGAGTTGGTCTTTTATGTATCTTATCCCACATCTAACAGATAACCTTAATGAGATAATGCCCTCACAAGAGTGAGCTGTTTGCACATCAGAACATATGAGCCATTTTTAAATTAATGAAAAGGGGGAGATGTCATGGTCAGGTTGAAGAATTATAAAAGCAAGGCCTTATGAAACCAGGGAAGTTTTGCTCTGCTAAATTGCCAAAGCTGGCCTGTCACTTCTTCTAAGAGCAGTTACAAGTTCCCATGTGAAGCTGTTTGGAGAGTGAGAGTTCATTAACACAACAATCTGGTCTGAGGGTGAAAAACAAATGCACCTGCAATAACAAGGGATTTGTCCTATGAGAACCAGTAGAAAAAATTATATAAACTAACTAAAAATACAGAAGTTTGATAGATATGCAAAATACCATGTACTGACCAATAAACCAGGAGTAAATGTGCTGTGAACCAATCAAACATGACACAGGGCCTTCTGATAACCCTATAAAATATCACCTATACAATAAATATTCAGCTTTCTGCATGAAGAAGATGGAGTCTTGGCTGATTTATTCCAACACTTGATGACTTTTTAATACAAAATAGTGATTTTTGGAGATCTTAAGGACTGATGGAGGAATCAGAGTAATTCCAAGCCCTTTGGCACATGTGGAAATGCTGTTTGAATTACCCCCACACATCAGCAATGAGACTTCACCTTAAAGGCATTTTTCCCCAGTATTTCATGATTATTTGACCAATTTTACACTACCTTGGGTGTGGAATCAAAGAATCACAGAATGATTTAGGTGGGAAAGGACCTTCAGCATCCTGAAGTCCAACCATAAACCCAGCCTCCAGTGCCACATCCCCAGAAGAAGAGAAAGAGAGTATTTATTTAATATTTGGTATTTACAGAGTTTATCAAATTGTGTGTATGGACTTCAGAGCTGCAGCCACTGGGCTTTCAAACCACCCCTAATTCCTGGTGGATGGTACAACACTTATTATTTAGGACTGTTTTGGAATTCATGTCAACACTCTAAAAGCAGATACAGTCACCTGAGAGAAGGATTGCATTTGGTCCCAGCATTTGTTATTCAATAAAATGTAAAGCTTGTCATGGCTCACAAGTATGGCTTGTTTTTCCTCACTGCTGTCCTATTTTGATAATACAGTAGTTAAATATGCAATAACTCATCTGAGACTCATATGACTTAATATTATCACCAGCTTTAACAGGCATGCTTCATATTAAAGTCTTTAAAAAATTCTTCCTTAAAGATTCAGGCAGCTGGAAGCCCAGTCATCATTATATCATCAATATCTGTCTCCAAGGTTAGTCCCACTGATGAAAGGAGTCATCCAGAAGGATGTTTTATCCATGGGAGCCTGAAAATGGCACAAGACTGGTATCTAGCAAAAGATAGGGAAAAGGAGGTTGTGTGTGAAATTAGGAGAAAAATCAGCTGTCCCTGAAAACTGAAGAATAAATAGAATTATTTGGGTTTTTTTCTTTACAGAAGGAAGCTGTTATTTTTCATAAACTATCACTTATTTTTGTCTTCAGTGTATACCAGGATAAAACACATTATCTGCTCTGGTTATTTTCCTGGAAGCAGCTCTCAGTCAGCTTCAAACTGGGAGCAGTGATGGAAGCAAAAACAAATGGAAAGCACCTCAAGAATGTGTTTTCATATTTGGAGCTGGGAATGACCTTGGGTGTTGGCTGCTGCCTGGGCTGTTCCCAGGTTCCTGCAGGGAGTGAGGTTGACACTGCAGCCTTCAGAGACAAACACTCCCATTAGCAACCTGACGAGCAGGTTTGTGGGCAGGAGCTGCACTGAGTAATGAACATTTGGGCTGTTGGGGTGGGAACAGGACTGAGCTGCAGGGAATGTGCTGGGGGGGGGCTGCAGCCCAGGGGCTGTGCTCCCCAAAGGGCTCTGGGCAGCTTTCCAGGCTGGAGGAAGAGCCTCAACGAGCAGCTCCTTGCTCCTCACCTGCTGCCCACAGGGATCCCTTCCCCTGTATGGGTACCAGGGGAATGTCTGAGCCCACTCCACGAAATTGTCATTGAATGAGATGGAACCTCCTGCCACAAAGGCAGGGAAGGGGCTTTGGGCCAGGGCCTTGGTGCTGGTGATAAAATGGTTAATTCTTCCTCATACCTGGGCACTGCTACACCTGCAGAGTGGTGGTGAAGCCTGTGAATTCCCAGAAAAAACAGTTATTAGAATACATCAGAACACAGATCAAAAGTGGGACATGCTAGGGTTAAGTTTGTTTTTACAGCCTTAATTTAGGAACTCTGTGGGCAGACTTACAACAGCCTTCAGTGAAATAGTTCAGGGCTGATTTTCCCCACCTCCTTGGAGTCAGCCAGGGTTGTTTGCTGATGGAGCATTCACCTTGTTGGAAAAGCTGGGAGATGCACAAGGAGACTTGAGGAGAGGGAAAGGACAAATTCATGGCTCAGAGAACCAAAGCCTGTCAGGGTGACTGAATTCTGTCCTTGTCTGTGTGATGGGTCTCAGGTGGGATGGCACACAGAGCCTTTCCCAGGTGCTGACTGTGGGTTTGTGCCCTCTGGACTCCAGGGGCTCTGCATGTGAGACACTCAGCAGGCAGAAATGACCACAACTGGCAGCAGCTCCTAGCCCTGAGTTATCCCTGGAGTTAGCAGGAGAAAAGTCACAGGAACTTCTTCTGAGCCAAGGGTCAGCCCTGGAAATGGCTGAATCTGTTTGATTTGGTTGTCTCATTGTTAGCTGAGTGTGTGTCTCACCATGTGGGGGGACACATTCATCTCAAAAAATGTGTGAAAATGATTAAAATCTGGGAGAGTGCTGAGCAACCCAGCCCAGAGCCTTCCAGAGGAGAACATGGGTGAATAATCCATGGTGCTCTGTCAGTCCTGGCCTGCCTGGAGCCAGGGCAGCCAGGGCCAGAGATGGGACTGAGGAAAACTCCTGCCCTCCCAGCTGTGAAAATGGGACACTGCTGCAGCACAGCCTGAACAGCAAGGTTTTTAATGGAACAAACTTCTCCCACCAAAACTTCTCCCCCCAGTGTCTCTGTGCTGATCATTCCTCTGGAACAGGGGCTGCTCCAGGGCATTTCTGCCAGCACCCATCCCAAACCCCTCCAGACGTGTCCTGCAGCTCCAGGCAATGCTCAGCTCTCTGTGCCCCCACCCCATGGGGTTCATTCTGAATTCCAGCCAGGCCAGCAGGGCAGGGGAGCTGTGCCAGGCCCTGGGCACAGGTGAGGGCTCCACCCTGGCACCCCCAGTGACCCTGGGCACAGCCCCACGCCCTGGCCATGTCCCTCCTCCTCCTCCTCCTCCTCTTCCTCCTCTTGGCAGCAGCAGCCTCAGCTGCCCCAGTGAGGTGTGAGAGCCCAGACCCACCTGGGCTGGGCAGCAGAGCTCAGAGTTCACAGCCAGGAGCCCTCTGGGGGCCTCTAATTGTCCACCCTGCTGGGGGATCTCACAGCCTGCACAACTCCCAAGGCTTGCTGTGTTTCCCTTTCTTTTTAAAGGATAACTCAATAGGAAAATGGAAAAATATTATTCTTTAAATTACATTTCATTTAAATGAATTTTAATTTTCGTTTTAATTTTAGTTTTAATTTCAATTTCAATTTCAATTTTAATTTTAATTTTAATTTTAATTTTAATTTTAATTTTAATTTTAATTTTAATTTTTTAGTTATTTAAAGAATAACTCAATAGGAAAATTATTGTCGAGTACTTGGAGACTGATCAGGTGAATTACAAGTCAGTGATGCTCTGTCTCTGTGTTGCAGTGCAAGTGGAAACACAGACTCCTTGGCAATACTGAACTTGTCAAAATCCAATCTGAACCTCCTGGTTTGTTTTTCTATTGGACATCTCTCTTTCTGGGTCTTACACAGAAACTTAGGGAAAAAATGCTTGTGGAAAGATGGTGAGTGAGAAGTGCTCAAAGGTGTTAGGCAGAGCCAGGGGATCCCTCTGCACAGATCACCCTCCTCCTGTTGTTTCTCTGAGAACAAGACCACTGTCCACATGTCATGCCCTCATTTTTGTGCTGTCTCTGAAAACAAGCAATTTATTTCTAAAACAGCAGAGGATACTGAGATAAAGACTGAGGTAAAGACTTCTTTAGCCACCCACTGGCTTCCCCATCTTGAAAGAATGTAAGCATTTTAAAATTTAAAATCACATCCTGTTTGAGGGGTAACTTTAGGAGAGTTCCCCTTACACACAATCCAGCTTCTTTTCATTATTATATCCTAGAAAGCCACTGGTCTAATTTTGCACTTGGGACTGGGACTGGATGAGGGGAGCAATTCTGTATGTGAGTTGGGGCCAGGCAGAGCCCGAGGCACAGGATGTGACAGAGATCCCTGCAGGATGGAACCCAGGGAGTGCAAGGGCCCTTTCCACCCTGCTGGTCCCACAGAGAATGGGATGTGTGAATTCCAACAGATCCCATTTCAGGTTCACTCCATATTTAAACTCCTGGTGCTCATCTGTTCCACCAAGCAAAGATCATCTGAAAAATGTGCTCCCTGTGAGCAGTGGCTGAAAGGCTCATTCAGCTCAGCAAGTGGAGCAAGCAGAACGCTCCTGGCAGAAGCAGCAGCTGTGAGCTTGACCTTTCCCCACTGCCCCTTTCCCCCTCTGCTCTCAGGAGCAGGCTCAGGCATTCCTAGGAGCTGTGCATTTGGAAAAACAGAGCTATTTTTATTCACCCTGTGGTTTCTCAGCAGAGAGGTCTTGGGGAATATTTCCTTTCACGTCAGTCCCTTTAAACATTTTACAGAGCAGAGTCTGTTCTGGGAAGTCAGTAAATTTGAATTCATGTTTTGAAGTTTTATCATGGCTGGGAATATAAGGTGCAGGAGGCAGCCAGCAGGGCTGATGAATAAAGCAAATGCAGGCTGTGCAGTCCTGCTCAAGCTATTACCAGAGTATTTTACATTTGCTGTGCATCCAAATTAAACCCTTTACAGAAGCAGAGCAATCCAAAACCATCTGGCACTAGAATTTGGGATTTCATAATGCCTTAATGCAAACCATGTGAGCGGGATGTCCACAATGTCTGTGTCAGTGGGTTGGAGGAATGGATGGGGAGAGGATGAGCTTTGCAACAGTTGTGTCCATTTCCATGTGTGCTGTCAGTGCCCACCTTGCACCACTGGGGCTGGGCAGGGACAGCCTCTGCTCTGTCACCTGTCCCTGCCTGAGCCTGGGCACTTCTGTGCTCCTGGACACAGAGGAAAAGCCCAGATCAGAGAGGAGGAGCCAGGGGCACAACTCCAGAATAAACTGAATAGCCACAGGAGGTTTTCCCCTCTTGACACCGAGTGACAGCTAGGATTTGTTATATAACAGCTGATCAAAGCCCTCTTTGGCCCTCATGATGGGAGAGATGCTTCATCTTCTGCCAGGGCCCTGCTGAGGTGCTTTCCCCCCGTTCACTGCAGTGTCACAAGCAGGGCAGTGATGGTGGCAGAGGGAACTCGGGGTCCCTGGGCATCCAGGGCCCCTCTCTGCCCTCTCAGGGCTCAGTGTGGGCAGGAGCACCCTGGGCATGAGGCAGCCCCTGCCCATGTGCTCAGGGCAGCTCACGCCCAGACACCTTCAGCCCCTGCCTGTCCTGCCTGTGCCTCTCCCAGATGTGCTGCAGGAGGCTCTGCTGTCCACCTTTGCCTTCCTGGGCTCCTTGAGGAGCCTGTGGGCTCTTTATCCTCTTCCCTGGGTGGATTCTTTATTGTTCCCTGTCAGATTCAGCTTTTTTCTGACTCAGAGATGGGGTAACTGAGAGGTGCTTTAAAAACTTTTCTTCTATTTTCAGCTTCTTTTATCTCAGAGTTTACATACAAATACCTACCATGTAAACCTTCTATCAAACTTGAAAAATTCATTTCCCACACTTCCCTAGATGTTTTCCTTGAGGGCACTGCCAGAAGAGCCCTGCAGTGCTGCTGACACTGGTGTGGCCCTGGGGACAGCCCTGTCCCTCAGCCATCCTCAGCTTGGGGCACCCTGCTCTCCTGGGAGGAGCTGGATCCTAATGAGATCCATCCCTAATGAGAAGGAATTGGAGATGCCAGGTTCCATTGGCACTGGGGAATGTGCACAGTATGGAATGGGCAGATCATGGAATCCCAGACTGGGTTGGGTTGGGAGGGACCTCAAAGCCCACCCAGTGCCACCCCTGCCATGGCAGGGACACCTCCCACTGTCCCAGGTGCTCCCAGCCCCAATGTCCAACCTGGCCTTGGGCACTGCCAGGGATCCAGGGGCAGCCACAGCTGCTCTGGGCACCTGTGCCAGGGCCTGCCCACCCTCACAGGGAGAATTCCTTAACATCTGATCCAAACTCTTTATCATGGGAGCCTGTGGGACCCCAGCACATCCCCCTGGCTGTCCAGGATGGCCAGGACCCTGCCAGGGGGCTCAGAGACCCTGGCACAGAGCCCAAAGCACCTGGGGGTTTGATTGTGACCCATGGAGCAAATTACCAACCTTAGATGAAGATCAGCAAGCCACAACAGTTTAGGTAGAATAATAGTGAAGTTATCATGGGGTGGAAAAGTAGATTTTGGGGTTTTAGAATGGGGGTTCAGGGGGCAGGATGGAGGGAACTGGGTGTGTCCAGCCTTTCTCCTTCTTCTTCTTGGCCTCCATCTTCTGCTGTGATGGTGGCACTTTGGGACTGGTTTAGAGTAGAAGCTCAGTGTCTAACATGGGTGATGGGTATTGGGAAGTAACTGTAAACACTGTATGTGTAGTTTTTAGTATAAAGACACAACAGCACCCTGGGGGCAGGCAGAGTGCCTGGAACTGTCCTGCTGGATGGACCTCAGCAGGGCAGGAGACAATTTTTTATAGATAAGAAACAATAAACAACCTTGAGACCAGGAAATGAAGAGCCCTGACTCCTTCTTCAAGTGCTGGGCTGGGAAAAGAGACTTTGGAACTTTTCTTGGGGTCACTGTGAGCAGCGAGAGACCCCGACAGGAGCCATTCCCCCTTTCACTCCATCCTGTGTGAACCATCTCTCTCCATCTTCCCTGAAGCTCCTTCAGGCAGTGCAAGGACACAGTTTGGGCAGCCCAAAACTTCTCTTCTCCAGGTGAACAATCCCAATTCTCCCAGCCTTTCCTCACAGGAGAGTGCTCCAGGCCTCTGAGCGTCCTGCTGTCCCTGGATGGAACAGACACCTCTGCCCTGGCAGGGTGGAGCAGAGGACTCACCTGGCACCAAGCCTTTCCAGCCAACATTTTAAATTAAAAGCCTCAGTGACAGTGCCAGAAAAATAATCACAGCAGTTACATTTCTTTGGGATGGCAGGACTGAAGTCCTTATGGCAACGTGAAGCCAGGAGAGCTGGAGAGGGACTGGGGACAAGGATGGAGGGACAGGACCCAGGGAATGGCTCCCAGTGCCAGAGGGCAGGGATGGATGGGAGATTGGGAATTGGGAATTGTTCCCTGTGAGAGTGGGCAGGCCCCAGAGCAGCTGGGGCTGCCCCTGGATCCCTGGCAGTGCCCAAGGCCAGGATGGACATTGGGGCTGGGAGCACCTGGGACAGTGGGAGGTGTCCCTGCCATGGCAGGGGTGGCACTGGGTGGACTTTGAGCTCCCTCCCAACCCAAACCAGTCTGGGATTCTGTGATTCTGTACCAGCAGCCAGTACATTATCAATTATATGGTGACTTCACCAGCAATGTTTACTGGTAATTTAGTAGTTACACATTATTCCAAAATGTGAAAAACACCAATCACTTGTTTTTAAAATTTTAAACGTTTAATAGTAATAAAATGGTTATAAAAATAGTAATACAATTAGAGTAATAATAATTTGGACAATTTGGATTAGGACAATAGGAGACAATAGAAACAAAGAGTTACAGACATCTGGGTACTTTTTCTGAGCAAAATAAGCCCAAAAAAGGACACACGTTAACAGAGGATTAACCCTTAAAAACAACAACCTGTTGCATATTCATACATCTCATACATGATGCATAAATTCCATTCAAACACAGGATTCTGTCTGGGCAGTGTCAGCTTCTTCCTCTTCATCCTAACAGCGCCTTCGAGGCAGGAAGAAGTTCATTTCTTCTGATAAGAGGGCAATAAATTCTTTTTCTCTGAAAGATTTCAGTGTCCTGTGGCTGCTATCTCACTGTGAGTCCTTTCTTTACAAAAAAAAAAAGAATCCTACATAGCACAGTTTCTATTTTAACATTTTTTATAACCTAAAACTATATTTACCGCACTACTTAAGAGAATTAATTCAGCATTACTTTCTAACACAACACATATAATATTCACTTTAATATTTGCGAAAAGCCAATCAGAAAATACGCATTTTTCACACCAAACGATTATAAATTCAGCTTGTCAAATGAACAACTTCGATTATTTCGCAATTCTCTCTTCACAAAGCTGTCTTTCTGATGCAGGAACACAGCAACAGCCGCCGGTTCCGTGTCCCCGCTGCCGGGGGGGGCTCGGGATGGGTTTTTGGGGCTCTCCCGGCTCGGGATGGGTTTTTGGGGCTCTCCCAGTGCCCGAGGCCGCCGCGAGAGGGAGGACGCGCCCCGTGCCCGGCTGGCTCCGGCGCTGCTCACGGGAAATTCTATTTTAAACCAGGGCAGCCCAAATCCCTGCAAGATGTTGGCTGATATTTGTGGTGCAGTGCAAGAATAGCTTATTTTGGGTTGCCATAAACACATCCCGAGCTGACATAAACTAAACGAAGAGACTTTACAAAGTGTTTATACCAGTTTCACTGGGCTGGTTGGGACCTTTGTGTTTGGATAAACACTGAGCCTGAAATGCACTAATTTAGCTCAGAATGGGCATGAAAACCTCTGGTTTATCTTCAGAAGTAAACGGTGCACTGTATTCAGCAGCAGCTTCACAGAACTTCTTGAAGAAGACACTCCTCATCTGTATTTCATTGTTTCTTTTTTGAATATTTTGTATTATTTTTGTTGTTGGTTCTGCTTCCAGACAATCTCTTACCACTGGGGCATTCTGTGAATGCAGCCACTTTCCCTTGTCTGAGGACAAGGGAGAGGAGATGTCCCACCACTTGGCTGCTGGAGAACTTTGTGTTTTAAGCAGAATTTGTAGCTGAAAAATTCACTGAGGATTTGTTCTGAGGATGGTGCTGAGGCTTGTTTGCTCACATGAGGGGGAAATCACTTTTGGAGTGGCTCAGGTTTGAAATGCTTGCATCTGTACAGTATCTTCCCTTCCCAATATTTTCCCCTTCCCTTGCTTCTCTCAGTTGAGATCACCTCGTTCCTCCCTTTCAGACACTTCCTCCCGGGCTTTGCAATCTCCCTTGCCCAAGGAAATGCAGCTGTCACGATGGTTCCCAGATCAAAATTCAGCCTTTAATGCAGCTGGGGCTTGATCCATTAACCACTTTGAAGATTATGACCAAAGCCTGTAAGTGGCATCTGAAATATGAGCCGGCAGCAGGAGTTAATGAGGCCCAGGGAGCTGCAGAGCAGCTCTGCTGTCCCAGGCAGGGACCCAGGGAGGGACCAGGGCAGCCAGCCCTGCTGCAGGAGGGGCAGCGGGGCCAGGGACGGCCCCAGGCACCCCAAACAAGGTCAAAAAGCACTAAATTTGGAAGTGAGAAGGGGGTTTTGGCTGTGGTATTGAACGGACACAGAAAGGAGCAAAGTGTGGAGAGAGGAGCGATGTGGCTGTGCTGGGACTGCCAAGCCAGGGAGCAGCACCAGGGGGACCAGGAGCTCTGGGAGCAGAGGGAACACGGGGAGAGGCTGCCCTGGGAGCAGGAGGATGCACGGGGGGCTCCCAGGATGCACAGTGAAATCCCAAAGGTGCTTAGTGAGGTTCCCAGGACGCTCAGTGAGGTTCCCAGGATGCTCAGTGAGGTTCCCAGGATGCTCAGTGAGATTTCCCAGGATGTACACTGAGGTTCCCTGGATGCTCAGTGAGATTTGCAGAATGCTCAGTGAGATTTCCAGAATGCTCAGTGTGATTTTATCCCAGACTGCAAGGCAAGATGGATTCTATTTGCCATCTGTATGGCAGCTGTCTTCTGTTCATTGGGCAGTTTTCCTTATCTCTTCCACAACCAATCCTCCCTCCAGAGAGGACATCTGCTGATAACAGCTATTGAATGTCACTGCATGGCTATAACTACAGCATCCCAGTGTGAGATGCTCTGCTCAGAGGGAGGAGCCAAGCATTGCTACCCAGATAGAATCTGGAGATTCTGGAACACCAGCACGCTTCTCCACTGGATTCCCCAGAGGAACAGCAGCTGCCTCTTCTTCCCCTGGATCTTCAGAGGAGGACTACACCCTTTTCTACAGGATTCCTGCTCCAGCAGAACCACACCTAACACTCCAGGAGGGCTGCAGCCACAATTCCAATTGGACTGATACCAACACCCTGACCCACAGGGTGTCAGGTTGTGTTCTGACTCTGTCAGTGTTGTTCTAGTGCACTGCATTGTTTATTTTATCCTTTTATTTTCTTCCCTATTAAAGAACTGTTATTTCCTGCTGCCATATTTTTTGCCTGAGAGACCCTTAATTTAAAATTTATAACAATTATAAACAATTCTGAAGGTGGAGGGGTTTACATTCTCCATTTCAGGGGAGGCTCCTGCCTTCCTTAGCAGACTCCTGTCTTTCCAAACCAAGACAGATTTCCAGGATGCTCAGTGAGGTTCCCAGGATGCACAGGTGCCACTTGCCAGAGGAAGGCTCTGGTGATGTAAATGGCAATAATCCAATTTATACACTGTGCAAACCCAGGGCACCGGGAACATTTCTCTGTCTACTCTGGGGTGTCCTGACCCCCAGGGAAGCTCTGACTTTGACCCTCATTCATGGAGAAAGTTTCCCAGACTTCAAAATAAACCAGAATCCACAAAAGTGTGAAATAGATTATAGAGAGTAGTGTAGTTATATCACTTGGTGAGAAATTTAGTTTTGGGATTTTTAGTGTGTTGTGGATGGAAGCAAGATGGAGGGCACAGGGTGTCATCCTGGGTTTCTTCTTCATGCTTCTTCTTCCTCCTTCTCCATGGGTTTGGGTGGCATTTTGTAATTGGGCAGAAAAGTCTGCATTGCAGCTCTGTGGGATCAGTTCTTGGGTTAAAAGGGAAAATAATCCAGGTGTCAGCTCTTAATTGGATAGCTCAGTCTTAAAAGACCTCGTAACAAGAGACTGTTGGCCATTTTGTGCCTTCTAATGAAAAGCTGCTGACCTCACAGTAATGAGACTGTTTTACTGATAAGAAATAATAAACACTTGAGTCTGAACACGAATTACTGTCTCAAGTGCCTTCAATCCAGACCCAGAAAAACCAACGACTGGTACCCCCACAACACGCCCTTGGTCCTGTCAGCTGAGGGGAAAGGCAGGGAAATAACCCACACTGAGCACTGACAAGCCTGTGTTCACATCTGGGAGTTTCTCCTGAGTGAAGAAAGAGCTCCAGTATTTAAAACTCCTGTTAAAAGTGAGCTGTACCTTCATGTTGACCAGCACAGCCTCAAGAGCCAAAGGTGAACCTGCTGTTTCCCTGAGCTGCAGGAGAAAATGAGAGGAAGGAGCCACCCACAGCATCAATTAAACAGGATTCATCTCACATCAGCATGGAGAGAGTTGATGAGATCAAGGATCCACCAGAAACACTCCAATAAGTTTCCACTGAATCAACATTTTCTGATGCAAAACTCCGAATATTCTGTGACTCTGTCCTGTCTGGAAAAGCTGCAGCATCTGAAATTGTTACACCGAAAGTACCAATTATCATTTCTCCATTCCATGAATACCAAATGCTCACAATTGCTGCCTTTTGGAGTTTATTATAATTCTAAATATGATCCTGCTGTGACCCACTGGAACAGAGCAAATGGCAGAAAATGTAAATTGACAAAACTTGGAGATTTAGGCATTAGAATTATTCCATTCAGTGTATCATTCAGGCTTAAGTTATTACAAAAATAACTTAAAATTTTGTTTTCAAATACTCACCTCTACTTGTGCAAGGCAAAGTCAAGTCACTACAGCTTGGTTGGTCTCTTCTGTTTTACACATCAGCAGCTGAGTGAACATATTTCCATCTGAACATTAAAGAAAACAGCCTAAAAAGGAAAATATTTAGTCAAAGCTTTGTATTTTCAGTTGGGTAATATATTCATGAACAACCAAATTTTGTTTGTTCAGGACAACCAGCTGACACAGTGAAAATGGAAGTGGCCTTGTTCATACAACTAATCCTAAATTATTCTTCAGCCTTCCCCAGTGAGCCAGGCAGGATTCAAACTCAAGGTATTGGAGGTGCCTCATCCTCACCTGGCTGATAATGAGCAATTTTCCTGTGACAGGGGGAGCACTGAGCCCACGTTCCAGGGAATTTCTTTCCATTTGCACGCCCTGATGTGGGCAGCCCTGAGATGAGCTCAGCCTGAGCTGTGGTGATGCAGTGACCCCAGCAGAGCTGTCAGTGCCAGAAAATGCCACCACATCAGGCCCTCTGTGACCCCCTGTGCAGGGCACAGCTCCCACACGACTGCCAAGAAATGAGACTCCAGTTTGGAACTGATATTGATATTGATATTGATATCAATATCAATATTGATATTGACTGCTTGCTGCTGGGGCTTTTGGTTTGAGCAGGTATTTGTTTGGTTTCATTCTTTGGAGCTCATTGCTGGGTCAGCTTTGGCTCCTGTGGCTGGGGAGCAAAATGTGAAATGCAGCTTGATTGGGCACAGTGAATTTTGGGCTTTTTTACTTCTTCAGTGGCTGAGGTTTAGGTGAGAGTGTAAATGTTTGTGTTGTTTCCCAGACCTGCTCAGGGTGCACAACTGCCCTTGAACAGCATCTGTGTCCCCAGAACAGCACAGCCACGTGTGCCACCACACTGGCTCAGTCCCACAGGCTCCAAACCCTTCCCAAAACGTGCAGGGCCCCTTCCAGGTGCAGCTGTGCCCTCGAATGAGCTGCAGCACTGTCACCATGACATTTTCTGAAAAATCCTCTTTGCCCAGGGTTTTCTCCTGGGAAGCTGAGAAGCCTCAGAGAGGAATGAAAACAACAATTATCTGATTGCTGCTCCTGTGTTTGCTGCTCTGGAATGTGGCTTGGACATTGTTTACCAACAGGTGAATGTTTGATTGGTTCCATGTGAATTGTTTTTTCTTAATGGCCAATCCCAGCCTGGCTGTGTTGGACTCTCTGAGTCAGTCATGAGCTTTTATTATTCATTCTTGTTTAGCCTTCTGATGTATCCTTTCTCTTTCTTTAGTATAGTTTTATTATAGCATTAATATAATATAATATGATGTGATATAATATGATATGATATAATATGATATGATGTGATATGATGTGATGTGATATAATATAATATAATATAATATAATATAATATAATATAATATAATATAATATAATATAATATAATATAATATAATATAATATAATATAATATAATATAATATAATATAATATAATATAATATAATATAATATAAATATAACATGATGTGATAGAATAGAATATAGTAGAATAGAATATAATAGAATATAATATAATGTGATATGATATAATGTGATATAATGTAATATAATGTAATAGAATGTAATACAATGTAATATGATATATGATGTGATATATAATATAATATAATATAATATAATATAATATAATATAATATAATATAAATATATCAGCCTTCTGAGAACATGGAGTCAAATTCTCGTCTCTCACCTCGTCCTGGGGACCTCACAAACAGCACAGAGCACCTCACACCCTCCCCAGCTCAGATGCACACTGTGCTGTAGGGGTGGCAAGCACTTGGCTGCAGGAGCTCCCACATGTTCTTTATGTCCTTGAAACTGGAATTTTTTAGTCTAGGGCCAAGAGATGCCAGCTCCAGCACTCCCCTACACCAGTGAACTCAGTTTTTGCTTTGAGTTTTTGAACTCAGAACTTTGAGGTTTTGCTTTGCTTTTGTTTGCTCAAGCATTAATGAGCCTTTGTGATGCAGGATTTGAATAAAGTAGAGAAAGTGACAGAACTTTATTTTTCTTTCTCTGCTTCATTCAAATCCTTTTCTAAAGAGCAGAAAACTTTTCTGCTCTTAGAGTAACTTTCTACTCTCTTTTTCTACTCTTAGAGTACTCTCTTGGAGTAGAAACTTTTCTAAGAGTGGAAACTTTTCTAAAGAGTACAAAAGGATTTGAATAAAGTAGAGAAAGAGAAATAAAGTTCTGTCACAGACAGAGTGACTGAAAGAGTGACACTTCAGATCCTGAGCCCCTCAATTCTCCATCCCACCATGTCACTGCCATTCCTGGCCTCACACAAGGCCAGCAGAGGAATTTGTGCTCTTGTCTGCAGCTGCACAGAGCCTCTCAGATGCCCCCATGCTCTTCTACCTCTGCAGGTATTTGTTTCTAGCTGCCTGCAGATATTTTGCAGGAGAATTCCCTGCAGGGCAGCAGGGAAATGAGTGTTAACTCTTCCCAGGCCAGGCTGTAATCTGGAAACAAGCCAGAAATCTTGGATTCATACCAGGATGTCAGTGTTTTGTTGAGGAGCTGTGACAGCCAAACCCTCTGGAGCACCAAGCAAGGCCCTTGGCATTTGGGATGCTCCCTGTGAGAACACTTGGGAAGGTGGCACTTGCAGGATTTCCCCTCCCTGGTGCCCTGTTTGAGCTCAGATCTGAAACTTTGCCTTTTCTGACCAACTTTCAGGTGTGTTTTCAGAATTCTGCTTGGGCTGAAGTGCAGCAGCTGTTGCTGACTCTGGGTTCACCAGCACCGGCTGGGGTTGCTCTGAGATTCATTGTCCAGCTTGACTGGGGCAGTGCTAGGGTGGCACAAAGCCCTGGGGGTTGGATGTCACCATTTCCCAGGGTCAGCCCTCCTGCCCTGCTCTCCTGCACAGAGATAAAGCAAATCCCTCCTCCTGCAGGTGACTCTGCAGGATGGGACAAACAGGAATGACCCAAACCCCACGGGCTGAGCACGAAATCAGTGACTTTGTGAAGGTCACCTTGGCTCTGGGCATTTCCCTCTGCAAGGCAAACCTCACTCCTGCTGTGTTTGCTCTTTGCATACACCATAAAGTATCCAGGATATGAAATTGCAGCACGCAGATGCAGGAACGCCTCTCGCTGAAGGACTTTTCTGATTTAATACTGCACAAAGGTGAAAGCTTCACTCTGGTGTGGTGTGAGAATTGGAGAAACAGAAACTTCCACAGACACTGAAGGGTTTGAGCTGCAGCCTTGGGAGAAGCTTGGATTGATGTAAAAATAAAATGTACAAAAATTAAGCAGAAAAATCATAAACTTATGATTCTAAGTTGTAAGAATATGCCTTAAGTGAGTGAGCAGCTGCACTGCTGAGATGGTGAAGGGTTTGTAGTGTAGGGCTGGGGTTGTGTGGAGTGAGCTGAGAGCTCAGAATTATAACAGAAGCATTTGTGTGCATGTGAGACAGAAGCCATTGGATAAAAGTATCCACAGTGCAGCAGAAGTGAGTGAAGGTGATGGGTTAGAAAAGCAAAATAAACCCTGTGGCAGCTGTCCATTGGGTTAGAAAGTTCTGTATTGCCTTGTAACAAAGAACTTGTGACTGCTCTTGAGCTATGGCTGAATGCTTGCTCCTCTAAAATCTCACAGCCCCTGGACTGATGTTTGTCTGAGCAATAAATCATTTTTAGCTTGGAAATAATCCCACCCCTTCATCACCAGCAGTGCCAATGACAGTGTAGCTGCCCCCAGTTCTTCACCAAGGACTGGCCCAGCATCTCCTCTGGGCACTGGAGGCACAGAACTGCCCCAAGGTGCAGGGCCTGAGTCAGCAGCTGCTCTCCTGCCTGCCTGGGGAGCAGGGAATGTGCCAAGCTCATCAGCACCTTGCCATACCTGCAAGCTCCCGTCAGGAAAAGAGCCTCAGGGGTGGGTGTCTGTGGAATTTAGACCCAGTGTGAGACAGCCCGAACGGTTTGGGCAATAAATGAGTCACTGGTGGCTCTGAGCAAGCCCTGTGTCCCCACAGGTGCCTTCAGAGGAGCTGGCATTCCCTTCCATGGCGGATGGCAGCTGCCAGAGCTCGGCTCTGCCCGCCCAGGAATGCTCAGCACGGGACTGCTTGCAGTAAAGTGGAAAAATTATAAGAAAAAGGCCTCATAAAATCCAGCCTGCTCTGTTGTATCCATTGCTCACCTGTCATTTCTTCTAAGGGAAGGCAGCACTTTGCATGTTCCCATGTGAAAGCAAACCCAGAGTGAGCAGTTGGTTAACATAACAATCTATTCCTGGGTGAAAACCACCTGACACCTGTATAAACTGTGCAGGGGTGGCGCAGTTAGAATATCTGACCCCAGAAAAAACAGTTCTTACTGCTACTTAGTGGTTACATTCTTAGATCTGAAACTTAACTGCTATTTTAATTTTGACTGGAGTCTCAAAGTCCTGCAGAAAGCAAAGCTCCTCAGCTTGTGCACAGATTGGAGCTGGCTCAGGCAGCAGGGATGGAGCCCGGGCTGCCATCCCCAGCCGATAACAGAGATGGAGCCCGGGCTGCCATCCCCAGCTGATAACAGAGATGGAGCCCGGGCTGCCATCCCCAGCTGATAACAGGGATGGAGCTCGGGCTGCCATCCCCAGCTGATAACAGGGATGGAGCCCCGGCTGCCATCCCCAGCTGATAACAGGGATGGAGCCCGGGCTGCCATCCCCAGCCGATAACAGAGATGGAGCCCGGGCTGCCATCCCCAGCTGATAACAGGGATGGAGCTCGGGCTGCCATCCCCAGCCAATAACAGGGATGGAGCCCGTGCTGCCATCCCCAGCCGATAACAGAGATGGAGCCCGGGCTGCCATCCCCAGCCGATAACAGAGATGGAGCCCGGGCTGCCATCCCCAGCTGATAACAGAGATGGAGCCCGGGCTGCCATCCCCAGCTGATAACAGGGATGGAGCCCCGGCTGCCATCCCCAGCTGATAACAGGGATGGAGCCCGGGCTGCCATCCCCAGCTGATAACAGGGATGGAGCCCGGGCTGCCATCCCCAGCTGATAACAGGGATGGAGCCCCGGCTGCCATCCCCAGCCGATAACAGGGATGGAGCCCGGGCACTCCTCCCTCCCAGCAGATCCAGTTTCAGCCACAAAGCACCGGGTCCTTATCAGCCCCAGGAGTGCCTTTGTTCTGCTGCTGGCTCTTGACCTGCATCAGGAAGGCAAACACCTGCAGAGCTGCCTTTCCTGTGTCTGGGGCATGAACCAACAGCTGGGGCACTCTGAAGTCCTGGTTCCAGCAGAAATTTCTCAAAATCCCCTTTACCTGTGTCTTTCCTGCTGCCCCATGCCCTGTTTGCCACACTGATCAGGGGGACATCTGATCCAATATTCTGTCACTGGATAAATCAGGGCAGCACAGAGAATTCATCCATGGGCATGGGATGGTGGAGAGACCAGAGCCCAGATTTCTTTCCCACAAATCCTCATTTTAACCCAGGTGTAATTATTGACTGGGAGGACTCTGGGATGCTCTCTTGGATTGCTCTCAGGGCAGTTTATAAATCCAACAGTTCAGTGCTTCCTGCTGCACTCCTGAACTCCTGACACCCCAGCTCACCCCAAACCATCAGAATCATTCCAGTCATCAGTTTTATGAGGTAAGGAAAAAAAGGAGAGTTCTTTTTTCTCCAAAATGATATTACTTCTGCATTGTTTCCAGGCTCAGCCCTGTCCCAGATGTACAGAAATATCCAGTTTTCTATTTAGCAATATGGTGTGATTGCTCTCCTCTGAAGAGAGAGGCTGGTGCTGCTCCTCAGTGAGGTAATGGGCACAGGGGAGTCACTCCCCTGCTCACATTTGGCTCCTGCTTTCCAGTGTCTCCTCTATAAAGCAATTTATGGTACATGGAGGCTCCAGGGGCGTGGGAGCTGTGTGAGAAAGGCAAACAGAAAGTTAACTATTGCATCATCCTCCAATGTCCAAGTGACCAGGTACAGCAATTGCTGTGAGAAATCCAGGATTTGGTTATTTTCCTTTTAATTTTTTTGAGTATTAAACTACAAGAATGAGGGCATAGAGCATATTTTAGCCAATAAAGTTTGCTGTTAAGTCAATCAGAGGGTAAGAGATGTAAAAAGAGACCAGGTAGGGTGGCCTGCTTTGATTCTGATACAGAAATACTTCTTTAAGCCCTGTAATAAACCATCTAAAATGAATTTATTTGCTTATTTTAGCAGTGACATCCTTAATGGCAGGCAGTATTCTGGTTTGCTGCAGACATCCAGGTGGGTACCTGCACTTCTGAAAGCACTGGCCTTCCTCTGAGCTGCACAAACAACCAGAAATCAGACCCAAAGAGAAGGAAACCAGGTAAAAATCCTGGAACAACACTCAAGAGGCAAGTCTAAGTCAGTTACAGAGAGGTATTAGTAGGAACCTGAGCTCCTTGAAAATACTCTTTGTATAAAGAATGCTTTTTCATCAGTGAACTAATTCAGGTAATTTCCCTGCACACAAAAAATTAGGTCAAAGGTAGTACAAAGTGCATTTTATTAATCAATGTTCAGTTTATGGACATGTCCAGACCATGATACAGAACAAATGAGAGGTGCACTTCTTGCCCTGTGTAAGGAAACACTTAGGAAAGGAGATACTGGACATTTTGGCTGATGGCACAAGTGACAGGGACATTGTCAGCTGAGGTCTGGAGCTGCACGTGAAAAATGTCTCAGTGAAAAGCCTGGACTGAGCAGAGCAGCTCTGAGAGCAGCATCTGGCCAGCATTTGGCAGAGGAACAGCTTTTCTCTCCCAGTGGAACCAGAGAGAGGAGATCACAGCCCCCCCAGTCTGAAGGAAAATCCTCCTATTGAAGGGATTAATGTAAAATGGTTTGGCTCTGCTTGCCCTGGCACACTCTGAACTCAACAAAAAAGAGAGACAAGACCTTCCACAAAGTAAATTAAAGGTGAGAATCCACTTCTTACCCTGAGAGACCCCAAGTGCAGGTGCTGCAGATCAGACTGTGTGGATGCTCTCATCCCTGCTGAAAAACACAGCTAAAATTGCTCTCTCCGCAGTTACAGCACTGAATAAAAACCTTTGGGTTTGAACTTGAATTATCCACCCCTTCCACAATTAATCTCAGTGTCATTGAGTTTCAATCCTGCCTTCTGCCCAGTAGAGATTCCCAGATTAATGGTTTTTTACCATGTCCAAAAAAAGAAATAATAACTCAACAGAGCAAAGAGCAAGGACATGTCAGGGCAGGTAGGAAACAATCTCTTCCTAGAGATTAGTTGTAAATAAGCTGGGTTTGTGTGGCAGCTACACAGATTAGGGTTTGGATAAAATACCCTTGTGTAGAGAACAGAGCAGAATTTCTGTTTCCCCTGATGCACAGGACTCACTGTCTGCTGTACAAATATTTACACGGCGGGAGCTTCAGGCTTCTTGTGTGTCCTGCACTCAGGGACTCCCTCATCTCTATTTCTTGCTGGGAGAAAGGCAAAAAGTGGCTGAATGAAGCATGACAGAAGTGGTAACTCTGTATTCCATCACCAGCACCCCCTTTTCTCTCCACCCCTGCCTCAGGCTGCTGAGTGCACATCCTGGAACATCTGCCTGCTTCCCCTGCCCAGCACAAACACCTGTGCACAATCCATCACCCCAAAGCACTGCCCTGCACATGCAGAGCTCTGGGTAAACACAGAGCACACTTAACATCACTTCTTGCAAGGAAATTTATTAAATAGGTTGTTATATATCCCCCCATCATGCTTTGGGCCTCAGTGTTTGTCTTGAGTTGTAAGATCTGATTTGGGGTGTGTGTTCTATTGCCATCTGTCAGAGGTGGGGCAGGTATCTGCTGTTCATGGGCAGTTTTCTTTATCTCTTCCACAAACCCATCCTCCTTCAGGAGATATTTTCTGTCCATGGCCACTGAGTGTCCCTGCATGGCTGATCCAATTCCATCATCCCATGGGGAGATGCTGCGCCCAGGGGAGGAGCCAAGCATTCCTACCTGGATCCAATCTGAGGTTTGGGACAGCACAGCAGCCTTTGCCCAGTGCATTGCCAGAGGAGCAGCTTCTGCTGCCCTGCATGGCCAGAGGGAGCCCAGGCCCATCTCCAGCAGCCCTGGAGCTGCAGAGGAAAACTCCCCCCTTGTGCAGGATCCCTGCTCCAGCAGAGCCACAGCTGGCACTGCAGGAGGGCTGAGCCCCCATGGGATGGGGCTGTGCCACCCCCTGACACACAGGGGACAGGGCATGGGCTGACTCTGGCAGGGGTTTGGTTTGTATCACTGCATTTCATTTTAATTTTCCTGGTAAAGAACTGTTATTCCTATTCCCATATCTTTGCCTGAGAGCCTTTTAATTTCAAAATTGTAACAATTCAGAGGGAGGGGGTTGACATTTTCTATTTCAGGGAGGCTCCTGCCTTCCTCAGCAGACACCTGTCCTTTCAAACCAACACAGCATTTAAAGGGATTGCTTTGGGGCCATCCATATGGAATATTCTGATAGAATTTCTTCCCAAGCAAGACAGTGTGCTGTCCCATGTTTTATGTTCTGCTGCTCAGATCTGCTTTGGGGCCAGCCCAGAGGAGGCCACCAGGTTGATCAGAGAGCTGGAGCAGCTCTACTGTGAGGAAGGACTGAGGGGTTGGGGTTGCTCAGCTTTGGGGTGACCCCACTGTGCTGTCCCAGTGCCTGAAGGGAGGATGGGGCAGGATTATTCACCAGGGCAGCAGGGACAGCACCAAGGGCAGTGGCTTCAGATGGAAAGGGAGCAGGTTGAGATTGGATATTAGAGAAAAATCTCTTCCCTGTGAGGGTGGGCAGGCCCTGGCACAGGTGCCCAGAGCAGCTGTGGCTGCCCCTGGACCCCTGGCAGTGTCCCAGGCCAGGCTGGACAGGGCTGTGCTCACCTCAGGGGGCTCCCTAGGGCTGGGTAGTTGTTGCCTTATTTTGTGTTACATAGCAAGAGTTCTGTTATCATTATGGTGCAAGGATTCCATATCACCAGAGTTTCATACCTCCTCAATGGTTCTCATGGGCAACTCCTCTAAACACCGACTTTTCCTGGTCCCTGCAATAACATCTGACTCCTCTGTCTCCGGATCCCACCAAGCCACTCTTTTATACCACTTGTTCTTATTGGCTACAGGTGTGGCCTGTTAACATCAGGCCTGCTCCTAATCTTTAGTAATTGATTCAGCTGCAACTCTTTGGGGGATAAGATCACATTCTATACCACCTTCATACTGTATCCCCCTACAGGTAGTCCAGAGCTGCTCCCACCTGCCCGGGGACCAGCCCAGTCTCAGCACTCACTGCATCTTCTGCCTTGATCCCTCCTCCAAGCCCTGTGGACCAAGCTGAGAGATTTCTGAGGCAGTTGTAACATTCCAGAGCTCTCTGCCAGCTGCTGGGTCAGCTCACACTCCCTGGCAGAGTCTGTGCATCCGGAATGACAGAAACCAGAAAAATTAAAGAGCAGATCAGAAATTCCATTAACAAATCACCATTACTCTTCTACCCCTTAAAAAAAAGGAGCAAGGCAATGGGGCATGGGCAAATTGCCACTTTTTGGCTCACCATTGAGCCTGAATCTGAAGCACTTTCAAGGAGGTGTCTCAGGCTGCCAGCCGGCAGCAGGAAGAGAAAGTGAGGCTTGGGGTCACTTCTGGAAAAATCTGGATGAGAAGAACAATTCTATGGAAAATTTGTATCAATGTGAAAGACTAGCAAGTTTTTCACTTCATCTGTGCTTGATGTGATGAGGCACTGCAGCATCACAGTGGCAACAGCAGCTCCTGAGCTCTGATATGCAGCTCTGAGGGTAAATAATGTCACTTTTCTTGTGGTTCCTTTTGGGAGTCTGCTGACTTGGACAAAGAACATGAAGGGTTCCTCAGGAATGAGCAGGACAAGAGAACCAGGAGGAGATGTGACCCAAAGAACATCTGAGAAGTGAGAGGATGAGGATGCAGGGGGGTGCCTGAGGTGTGTTTTCCCAGTCCCTTCCCAGTCTGTGCCCCAGCAGAGCAGTGCAGGCAGAGCTCCTCCTGCCCCTGTGTGAGGTGGCACCAGGGACAGCTGGCACAGCTGCTTCAGTCAGGTGAGCACATGTGAAATAATGCCACTCTGCCAAGGAAACATGCTCAGGGTACTTAATTTGCCCAAACCAGTTTTAAATGTGCCAGGAATAAAAAGCCCCAAATCTGTAAACTTCATGGGGTGGAGAAAACTGACAGGTCACAGCTGCTCTGTTCAGATCTCTGCTTTCAACTTGCTTTGCTCTGCATTTGTTACATGGGAAAGGACAGAGAATCTGCCTTGTCAAAAATGGATTTTCAGGCAATGCCAGTGTCACACACCCTCTGGATCTGCAGGAAATCCAGCATTCCTGCCTCCCCACCTGCAGATCCATGCTGTCCCTGTCCCATGGCAAGCCCAGTGCTTTCTGTTTGCCTTGATTCCTCCTCTCTGCTGGCAACAACCCCTTGTGCAGAACACAGCCACACAGCACAGTGCAACAAGGGCAGGAGGGAGCATTCCCAGCTCCTGGAACTCCATCCCTGGAGGCTGCAGTGACTGCCCTGCCATGGGCAGGCTGAACCCTCCACTGCAGCCCAGGCTCTGCTCCTGTCACCTCTGCAGTGAAATGCCTCCCTACACCCGTGTTTTCCTTCCTTGGACAATCACACTCTGTTGTAGACACACTGCTGTGGTTACAGGTCCTGGAAAAGTCAGGATGAACAATTTCTCAATTTCTTAATCAGATAAATTGGCAATCCTTCACTTGCTTCTCTGCTATAGAACAGAGAATTAAGAGGTATATTCAGGTAAGGTGACCCAGCCAGATTTATTCCAGTTGTACAATGTGGAAAGGAAAGGTAAAAACCTGACAGCTGGCTAGGAGATGTGGCCCTGATTTATCTGGAACAGACCTGGGGGCTGCAGCTCTGTGTGTGTAAAAGGAGCCACCATGACTGGGACATGTGCAGTGACCTGCTGCCCTGTCCTGATTTACCCAGGCAGGCCAACCTTGCTGCCAGCAGCCCTTTCCAAAGGTAGCCTGCTCTGTGCCTGCCTTACTGCAGGGAAATATCCTGGCTCTTTTGGTAACCTCCTGCTTTTGGCACCCAGCTCACACAGGCTTGGGACAGACTGTGGTGTTGTGAGGTCCCCAGGACAAGGTGAGAGATGAGAATTTGACTCCAAGTTCTCAGAAGACTGATTTATTATTATATTATATATTATACCTTATGTATTATATATTACATCTTGATTATATTATATTATATTATATTATATTATATTATATTATATTATATTATATTATATTATATTATATTATATTATATTATATTATATTATATTATCTATTCAAAACTATACTAAAGAAAGAGGATCCATTAGAAGGTTAAACGAGAATGATAATGACAGCTCATGACTGACTCCTCTGAGTCTGACACAGCTGATGGTGATTGGTCATTAATTAAAAACAATTTACATGTTTGGATAAACAATTTCCAGACCACATTCTAGAGGAGTAAAACATGGAGAAGCTGAGGCTTCCCATCTTCCCAGGAGAAGAAATCCTGGCGAGAGGATTTTTCAGGACAGATCTCTTTGCATCTCTGATTTTTATGTGCTCACCCCTAGCCCTCCCCAGCTTTTCTCTGTGTTCTGGTGATGTTCCCTTGCAGTTTTCCCAGGACAGGAATAAATCCAGGGCTGAAAGTCCCAGGTTGTGCCCAGAGCCAGGCTTTGTGCTGTGTGCCTGCAATGCCTGGCTCGCAGGGACCCGGCTCCGGTTACACGGGCTGGCGTCAGGCAGGCTCTGCAGCTAAAAATAAAAGCATCCAAAGCACAAACCCCGAAGAGAGCGGGATATTAAAATTCCAGGAAAGCTGGAGGAAAAGCTGGAGCAGCCCCGAGGGGAAAGCACCAACATTTTGGGGCGGTTTAAATGAAGCCTCGGGGTTTGGCTGTTTTGAGGCCTGTCAGCCGTGTGGCCCTCAGGGCTCGGCCT
Source organism: Molothrus aeneus (assembly GCF_037042795.1). NCBI lineage: Eukaryota > Metazoa > Chordata > Aves > Passeriformes > Icteridae > Molothrus > Molothrus aeneus. The sequence goes on along the minus strand of NC_089657.1, from coordinate 19,391,869 downwards.
GTGGCTCCAGGTGTTTGTGCTCGCACAAAGGAAGATTTGGAGCCTTTTGGGAGGCAAAACTACCCCTGGTGCTGGCCCTGAGAACTCCTGACCCCAGAGAAAGCTTTGGAGCCTTTGGGAGGCAGAACCATCCCTGGTGCTGGCCCTGAGAACTCCTGACCCCAGAGAAAGCTTTGGAGCCTTTGGGAGGCAGAACCATCCCTGGTGCTGGCCCTGAGAACTGGAACCACAGAGAAAGATTTGGAATTTTTGGGAGGCAGAACCACCCCTGGTGCTGGCCCTGAGAACTGGAACCACAGAGAAAGATTTGGAATTTTTGGGAGGCAGAACCACCCCTGGTGCTGGCCCTGAGAACTGGAACCACAGAGAAAGATTTGGAGCCTTTTGGGAGGCAAAACCACCCCGGTGTCCCTGAGAACTGGAACCACAGAGAAAGACTTGGAGTTTTTGGGAGGCAGAACCATCCCTGGTGTCCCTGAGAACTGGAACCACAGAGAAAGACTTGGAGTTTTTGGGAGGCAGAACCGTCCCCGGTGTCCCTGAGAGCTCCTGAGCCCAGGCACACCTGGCCCAGCCTTGGATTCCCCCTGGATGCCAAGCCCCGGGATGGTGCTGGGTGTGGGAATGCGGCTCTGGTGAGTCCTGAGGGGGAAATGGGCTTTTCACAGCTTCTGCCGCACCTTGAATTGTCTGCAAGGTGAACAATGGATCTGTGAATCCAGGCTAAAGGGTCAGAGTTAAATACTTACCGAACCTGCTTCCAAAGGTGAAATTAATTTAGTCTGCAATCAGATGGAAAAGCCCCAGTGCTGTTTCTAAGGGGAGGTTTATGAATTTTGTATGAAGGATTTGGTGGAAATTTCCACATTTTCTGAGCACAAATCATAATCTAATAATCTTTGAAATTGTCGTTTTCTGTTTAAATATTAAATAGCTACAGGGATTAATGTTTACCAGGTACAGAGTTGTATTTTGGAGTGTGATTGCCTTTGCTTGGAGCAGCACGGTTCCATTTCAGCCTAGCAGACTGCTTGCCTTTGACCCGGCTGCAAAAACCCTTTCTAGATTTAATCGAAGTCTCTTTTAAAGCAGGAGCTTTATCTCTGACTCCTATTTGGGTGCTTTGAAAGTAAACCCGCCAGGAGTGTGAGAGTGAGGTTTAAAAGCAGCTGTGTGTTTGCATAACAATGGATTAAATCCACACAGTCCCGGGGCTGCCGGAGTCCATCTGCCCCGGAGCTCCCTGCGTGTGGGTCAGGAGTTTCCAAATGATGCCTCAGATTAATGAGTGCAAAGGCCTGGCTTTTCCAAGTGTGCCACAGTTTAATCCTGGCCCTCGATGGGGTTTTGTGAATCACAGATTGAACTGGGTTGGAGAAGACCTTTAAGATGAGCTGGTTGTGCTCAGGGGCTGCAGCAGGGACGGGCACTGGGAGAGCACCTTCCCTGGTGTGCGGGTTGGGGATTTGCTTTGGGTCTGTGAGAAACGCCAATCACTTGGTTTTGAAATTTGAAAAGTTCAATAGTAATAAAATGGTTATTAAATTAGTAATATAATTAGAGTAATAATAATTTGAACAATTTGGATTAGGACAATATGAGAGAATACAAACAAAGAGTTACGGACGTCCGGGTACCTCTTTCTGGGCAGCATAAGCCCGAAAAAAGGCACACGTTAACAGAGGATTAACCCTTAAAAACAATAACCTGTTGCGTATTCATACATCTCATCCATGGTGCATAAATTCCATTCAAACACAGGTTTCTGTCTGGTCATTGTCAACTTCTTCCTCTTAATCCTGATGGCATATTCCAAGCTAAGCGAGGCAGGAAGAAGTTAGTTTCTTCTGATAGGAGAGCAATGAATTCTCTTTCTCTGAAAGATTTAGATGTCCTGTGGCTGCTATCTCAGTGGGAGTACCTCATTCCTCTCTTTAAAACAAGTATCTTACATAGCATAGTTTCTATTTTAACATTGTTATAACCTAAAACTATATTTAACACACTACTTAAGAAAATTAATACAGCATAAGTTTCTAACATAACACATATAATACTCATTTTAATATTTGCAAAAATCCAATCATAGAATATGCATTTTTCACAGTTCTCCACCTAAAGAACAGCAGCTCCTTCTGAAGGAAGCTGGAGGTGACTCCTGCTGACATTATTTGGATGTTTTTAATAGGATCAAGGAAAATCTGAGCCAGGATATTCCATAGATCCTCCAGCCCAGCCCCTGGCCCTGCACAGACACCCCAGATCCCCTGTGCATCCCTTGGGCAGGGCTGTCCCAGCCCTGGATGTGCAGTGTGTGATGTGTGTCACCTTCTCAGGAAGCTCCAAACCTGTCCCCGTGTGCCTCGTGCAGCTCCACTCCTTCTTTATTCAGGACTTTTCCTCCTGGTCCGAGCTCTGTTTCCCAGAAATCAGCTCAGTTTTTGTTCAAAGAGTTGCCTGGTACAACTCAGGTGTCCCCACATTCATTTTCTAGCAACAGGTGCTGGGAAGAGCTTCAGGGTGTGCCCAGGGTGCGGTCAGAGCTACCAACATCCTCTGGTTTTTGGATAGGAAATTATCCCACTGTTCCCTGAAAATCTGCAGTGCTCACTGCCCTCAGGATTAGCCCTGCATTGATGCATTTCAGGCTCACCTCACCTCTCCAGCAGAATCAGAATTAGCCCTCCAAAGACCTGGGCCAGGCTCACTTTTACTGCTTCCTGCAGCCATTAATTAAGGTAGCAGCTAATTTTGTATGGGATCATCTATTTTTGGCTGTATTTTATAGAATGATTGCTGGAGCAAGTTGGATGTGTTGCATCTTGAGTATTACTGAAGCTGGAAAGCAGCCAGAACAACCAAGGAGCAGAACTTCCAGGCAGTTTTCCATATCTGCAGTAAAACTCAAGTCTGCAGCAAAGTTATCTGAGGAATTCAGGCTGTGAACAGCAAATGGGAAGGGAATGACACAGATATGAGGGAGGAAAAAAAAAAGTGAGGTATTTTATGCTTTTGGAAAGCTTCCTGCAGTTATATCACTGCATTTCTGTTATTCCTCAGCAAAATCAGAGACAACAGATTGCACTTGAGCAGCTCCAGTCATTCTTGGCAACCTGGGGAAACCCAAGGGAGCTGAGAGGGGTGGGTCAGAGGTGATTCCCCACCCTTGTCCATTTATTGCAGAGTGAAATGGCCAAGGACCAGCATGATGGGGATATTTCCCAGTGCTTTAATTACTTTGTGCCTCATCTTTAGCACAGCTTGTTGAGTATTCCGTGTTTTTTTTAAGAATCAGGAGACTGAGCTTACTGTGTTCTGAATGTCAGAGCACATTTCAAGGGAAACAAAAAAATCCCTAAAACCCATTGCTCCACAAACAGCAAGACTAAAGCAGTTTCACCACAGATTTATGTGGTCTCATCACTTAAGCACCTCTGCTATAAGGATAATTATATATATTTATATATAAGGATAAATAAATAAATGAAAAGATAAAGAAATATATATATAAGATATATATAAAAGGAGATATACATATATAAGTACATATAATATTTATATATTTATATATTGTATAATAATATTAATATAAATATTAATCCATATATAACTACCATATTATTATATAATAATATATATTATATATTATATATTCACATATATGTATATTATATTATACACACACACACACACACATATATATATATATATATATATATAAAAAGGATATCTTAACTGTGGCTGTCATTTCAGAGGGCAAACCCCCCACGTGCTGGGGCTAATTCAGCCTCAGGTATGTGGGCACTGACCAGCCTGCTGCATAAACAGGAAGATTTTGTGCCTGAGTTCTTTCTTTCCTTCAGCTGAGGAATGAACATGGTTCCTTTTTCTGTCTTCAGTTGTTGACTTCCAAGAAACTTTAGAAAATTAATTCTTCTTGAGGCCTTGACTCATGTGTCAAATATGTATGAAATTTGGAGCAGAGATAGACTGAGCCATTACATAAGCTTCCTCTCCTTAGGAAAGCAACCTAATCAAGCTTGTTCCATAAGAACTCCCCACCCAGATGACTGGAAATGGAGGTTTTTTACCAACACAGACCTGTGCCAAACAACAGCCATCAGAACCCCTCTGGCCAGTGTCCTTTTTCTTGGCAGAGATACCTGCTTGTGCAGGACAATGGAGCACATTTTGTCCTCTTTTGAAAGAGGAGTTTACAAATGTCAATTCCCAATCCAAATCCCAAATAAGCTGCCATTCATCAGGCTGGGGGAGAAACAATAACAAAATGGAAGTGCATTAATTTATTTCCCCAAATGTTCTGTTGCTGCATTTCCCTTCACTGACAGCTATCCCACACTTCCTCACTGAAGCTGAAGGAAGAAGGTTGGGATGAGTGTTTTTGGGCATTGTAAGCTGGATTACTGTAGTTAATCAATGTAGTTAATTGCATTAATTTATTTCCCAAAATGTTCTGTTGTTACATTTCCCTTCTAAGCTCCAAGGCCACACTGAGTTTCCCTTCACTGACAGGTATCCCACACTTCCTCACTGAAGCTGAAGGAAGAAGGTTGGGATGAGTGTTTTGGGCATTGTTAGCTGGATTACTGTAGTTAATCAATGTAGTTAATTGCATTAAGTTTATTTCCCCAAATGTTCTGTTGCTGTATTTCCCTTCACTGACAGCTATCCCACACTTCCTCACAAGCTGAAGGGGAAAGGCTGGGATGAGTGTTTTGGGCATTGTAAGCTGGATTACTGTAGTTAATTAATGCAGTTAATTAATGCAGGCTCCCTGCCCTGCCATGGTGAAGGCAGCACTCCCTCAGCTCCTGCTGCTCTGTGCTCATTGTTGTGCTCGCTGCCTCCCTCACCTCTGCAGCCCAAGGGTGACATTTTCCCAGTTTTCCTCAGGTCCCCCTGGTTTGGATTGTGCTGGGGTGTGCTCTGTGCTCCCTCCCCAGTCTGGGGAACATGAGAATATTGCTGTGCTTCTCCTCCTGAGCACTGAGCTGCCACTTCTCCCCTGGTGGGGCCAGAGAGAGCCCCAAAGAGGAGCAGAGCTGCCAGCAAAGCCCAAGGATGGAGCAGCACCCACTCCAAAATTCACTGCACTGATCCTTGCACAAAACCCTGCTGTAGTTACACAGCTCTGCCATAAAAGATGAGTTTGGGCTTATTTCATTTTTCATCAGAGTGCCCTGGCAGTTTAATTAAATCCTTGTTCATTTTGATGCCCAGGATGATATTGACTTTTGCAGTCAGTTGATTACCAGCAGATTCAGTTTGACACTCAGGTTTAAACCTTGCTAATTTTGATCCCAAAAGGTGTCCAGGAGTCCCTTCTTGAAGAACCTCATGTCTGAGGGTCCCAAGCTTGTCCCCTCCTCTGGATATTTCCAGCCAGGAGCCATCACTCTTTCTCCTTGCCTCAAATATTTGTTACCCTGGTAGCAGGTAGTGAATTGGGGGGTCAAGATAGAAACCTTTTTACTTTGGAGGCTGCAAAGAAAGAGTCCAGAATTCTGTCACAAGGTTCTATTCTATTCTATTCTATTCTATTCTATTCTATTCTATTCTATTCTATTCTATTCTATTCTATTCTATTCTATTCTATTCCATTCCATTCCATTCCATTCCATTCCATTCCTCTTGCCTCCTAGCAGGAAGAAAGTATGATAGCTCCATAAAGAATGTGGACTTTTATACAGAACACATCCCTCTGGTGCCCAAACACTCTGGTATGTTAAATGATTGTTTGCTTACCAAAAGGAAAAACAAAAAATGCAAAGTTTTTGCCAGCCCTGGCTCTGCGTGCCCCACACACCAGAGAGGCACCTGCACAAATATTGTTTGCATACAAATAAATTTGTGTACACTGAGGTGGAGAAGAAAAAGAGAATCTAAAAGCTGAACTACTCCACAGGAGCCAAGCTCCTCAATTCTTTCAGTGTGTAATTACTGAAATAATTACTGAAGGAGCTGTATTAAAGGAAAAAGAGAATAAACATTTGTAATGAATGCTGCCAGGTTCACACTCTGGGACTGCACTGGCATTTTTAACCTGCTGACTGAATTTGAAGCAGAGTATTTTTAGCTGCACCTGTAGGTTGGTTTTGCTTTTGTAAAGTGTCTGCACACCCCCTCCAGCCTCTCCACCCACTGTCTCCAGTGCTGATGGAAGCACCACACACACACAGTCACCCCACAGACTGGCTTGGGTTTTTTCACTTTCATTTCTTAGCACATACATGAGAATAATTTCACTGGTTTCACTTTAATTTATAATCTATTTGTCCACCAATTCACCAATACCTAAACCAGCTGGCTAAAACCTGAGTATCCTCCCAGAACTTTCGCATAGAAAATGGTTTATTTTAAAATTGTTTTTGTTTGGTTTGTTTGTTTGTTTGGGTTTTTTGGTTTTTAGGAAATCTGTAGTGGATTTGAAATGAACTTTGCAGTTTTGAGCACTGAAAGCCAGGGAAGAGTTCTGGGTACAGAAGTTCTGGGCTGTTGAGGCAGAGAAAGCAGTGCTGCTGTTTGGGTAAAGGTTATCCCAGACTTTGTTCCAAGTCCTGTCCTTCCTGTGCATTCCAAAGCCAAGCTCCAGGTGCTGGGATTGATGATTTTCCTGGTGTCACACGTGGGACAAGGCAGATGCCACAATGAAAGAGGGGCTTTGCCACCAGGATGCCAGCAGGGAGAAGAATTTCTCAAAGTGAAGGAAAGGAGTTGGTGTTTTCATATTTCAGTCCAAGCCCTTTCTTTGGTTGCCACAGACCCATTGTGCTGACCTGCATTTCATCCTGCAGCCTCACTCTGTGCTGATCTGCATTTCATCCTGCAGCCTCCTCCCCACTTTTCCATGGCTCCTTTTGAGCAGCAAATCTTCCCAAACTGAGGCAGGGGAGGATCCATGGGAATGCCTTTGCCAACAGCAAGAATAACCCTGAGTTTGCAAAAGGGGGAACAAAAAGTGTGTCAGGCTGAAGGTGCAGAATTGCTCAGCAGCAGCAGCAATTGCTCTCTGAGGCTCTTCTTGCCTTATTAAATCAAGTCAATACTTGCTCAATGATCAGGATCTCTCCCAGTTTCCATCTTGTGCTGCAGCTCAGAGGAGGAGGAGGCTCCAGGAGGTTGTTGCTCTCCTCAGAGCCCACAAGCAGGGCAAGGATGGGAGCAGGAGCAGCTCTCCTGCCCAGGGGTATCACTGAAACCTGCCAGTGGAAATTCATTCCTCCCTGGGGATGCAACCTCCCTTCTGAAGTCACCTGCAGCAGGTGAGGAATTCCTTGGGTGCACCAGATCCTTCATTTACCTCTGGGCAGGTGGCAGAGAAATTACAGGTTGGTGAGGCAGTTCAAAAGGGAAAAAACCCAGGGCAATCAGGGAGCCTCGAGGAGCAGGAGATGAATTCCTGCCAGGCTGCATTCTGGGGTGCTGGGATCAGCTCCCAGGGCCAGCAGATGACATCCAGAAGAAGTGCAAGGCTTTGATTTTGCAATTGTACACATAAATATATACACACACACATTATTTTATCTGAGGAAAGATTGTAATCATTGTTGAATCAAAGGTGAAATTTTCAAGGTGCAGGAGGAGCTCTGCTCTCCAGATTATATATTAAAGTTGGATATATATTTCTAAATCTTGCTTTGTTGGTTCAACACATGGACATGGCTTTATTTTTACTTGCAGTATATAATATATTGGTCAGTACAGAAATACCTGGTTGCTGTCCTGAGAAAGCCATTTAATGCATGATCAACTGGGGCTGTGTTAGCTGTGAAAAGCCCTGAAATACCACAGTTAATTTTGCACATGGACTGGAGACAGCTCAGTTCATTGTGTGGAAACACAAGGTAGGAAAGAGACCCTTGGGACAGTTTTGTGTCCCTATTGAAGGCATTCAGCTCACAGAATAAATAAATAAATAAATAGTGCCTAATAAATAAATATTGAAGCCTCTGTTGAGCAGGCAGAGCTGGGAATTGACAATTCCCACACCAGGGATGTGCAGTGTCACTGGCTATTTCAGCTCTTCCTCTGCACAAATTAACTCCTTCCATCAAAGTTTCCACCCCACACTGAGGGGTGGGTGATGCTGAGGAAGGGAATGGGCACATGGGAGGAGAGGGGATTCTTGCAGCAATTTTATTGCTGAGAAAATGCCAGAATTGCATTACAGGAGTCAACATTCCTGTGTCCTGAGATGGAAAAAGCCCCAATAGATTCGATAATCATTCCTTTCTCCTAATTCACCTGAAGGAGTCTGAAAGGCTCCTAAAACTGATCAAATTCATTATGTGCTGCTTTATTATTAATTTATTATTATTAGGTTCTCACAAGATTCAGTTCTCTCAGGGGAGTTCAGAACCAGACCAGTGCAGTGTTTTGTACGTGAGCCAATGAAGGAAAACCATCTCTCTGTTCCACCCACACAAACCTTGCTCTGAGGACACTCTAATCCCCAGGGCTCTGAGATCCCATTAGGGCAGGTTAAGGTGTCCTGCTCCTGGGATATTTCCCCAAGGCTGCTCCTTTCTCCTGTGCAGCTGCAGCCAAGGGATGCAGGAGTGCAGCTGAACCAGCTGTGACTTGAGCACCTGCTGGGGAGAGAGGCTGCAATATGAAGGAATTGTTTCCCCTGGCTAAAAAGCCAGCCTGGTAACAGCTGCCTCTGCAGATAAACAACCCTCAGTTTCTAAATCCAGTTTGGAGGGTCCTGCCTTGCTGCTCACTGCCATGGCCAGGACACAGCTTGTGGAGCTGGGAGAAAAAACCCCAAACCTGACTGAATTCCCCCCTCAGCCTCCCTGCCACCTTCCTGGGCTTCATCGCTCTCCCATCCTGCCAGCCAGTGCCTCCCACAGTTTTCCAGCACCTTTGTGGATCTGCTTTCTCTCACAAGCTTTGCATTTGGGTTCCTTCAGCTGTTGCCAAAATCCTGCAGTCCTTTTCTCAAATCCTCAAAATTCCAGAAGAATGCTTTGCTTACCTTTTCCTGCTTCCTTCTTTGAGCCAATTCTACCAGAGCTGAAGGAATGCAGTCACAGCCTCAGCTCTGCCAGGAGAATTCCACCAATTAATACTGGTTCAGGAGCTGATGGATGGATGAGCAGGTGCCACTTCAATTCAAAACTGATGTGCTAACAAGGCTTGTGGGAAATTTATTATTTATTATTTCACCAAAGAATGACTCGAATTCCTGAGTGCAGGCTAAGGAAGAACTACTGGTACACAAAGCTTTACACATTTAGGTCTTAATCAGAAACTTGTGCAATGTTGTTTATGGAATTGTCCTGATTCAGATGTGGCTGTTACACCACTTTTGTTAAGAGGAAATAGATGCCAAGGCACAGAATAAATACTGATATCTGATCACTGGGAATGAAGAGATTACTGACAGAAGTGTTTATTTATGGACAAAGGTACCAGGGATGAACCATGGAGTCAGCAGGACCATCATTCTTTGATACAGCTGAAATGAACCCTTTGTGGGAAATGAATCCTTCACACCAATACTTCTTCTCCAGTGCTTGCCTCTCTTCCTATTCTCCACACATTTATGTTATCAGCTATCAATTTCTATGAAATGTCCCTTGATGTATTGTTCTGTGCCCCTTTGGCTGTGGCAAACTGCTCCAAGGGCCACCTTGGTGCATCCTGCACCTCCAAGTGTGAGTGGATGCACACTCAGCAGAGACATTCTGTCATCAGCTTTTTATTCTCCTGGTTTCAGCTACGCGCTGAAAACTGAGATTATAAAAAGATATGATCTCATTGCTGAAGTGTCTCCAGCCACCAGTGGACTGAAATTGTTTTTCCTTATTCAACAAGCAAAATCCAGCATTTCACAGCTCTTTTGAACACAGATGTGGAACTCTTAATTCAATACTTGTAGCTTGTACACCCTGTTGTGCTGGATTTTAAAAAGGCCTCAGGGGAGATGGAAACTTATTGGCCATGTTAGCAGAGGTGTGGTGGTTCCTCTTCTCTCTTCTCTTCTCTTCTCTTCTCTTCTCTTCTCTTCTCTTCTCTTCTCTTCTCTTCTCTTCTCTTCTCTTCTCTTCTCTTCTCTTCTCTTCTCTTCTCTTCTCTTCTCTTCTTTTCTCTTCTCTTCTCTTCTCTTCTCTTCTCTTCTCTTCTCTTCTCTTCTCTTCTCTTCTCTTCTCTTCTCTTCTCTTCTCTTCTCTTCTCTTCTCTTCTCTTCTCTTCTCTTCTCTTCTCTTCTCTTCCTTCTCTCCCCTTCCCTTCCCTTCCCTTCCCTTCCCTTCCCTTCCCTTCCCTTCCCTTCCCTTCCCTTCCCTTCCCTTCCCTTCCCTTCCCTTCCCTTCCCTTCCCTTCCCTTCCCTTCCCTTCCCTTCCCTTCCCTTCCCTTCCCTTCCCTTCCCTTCCCTTCCCTTCCCTTCCCTTCCCTTCCCTTCCCTTCCCATGTTCAAGTCAGGAGGGAAAATTATTGAGAAACTGGAAATTTATGGTGCTCGTTTTGTCCACAGTCACTTTTATGCAAATGGTGACCTGAGAGCATCCAAGCAAAATGCATTTCCCAAATCTTGGGGCCAGTTCTTGTGCCCAGAGACTGAACTAAGCAGGAAATTCCATTAGCAAGAATTCCTGCACTGTTCCTTCATCACCAGCTTCAAACCTCTCCAGATGGTGGAGTTTCATATGGAGGGTGTTTCAACACTCCCAGCAAAGCCTCCTTGTGTGGAGGCCCCTCAGCTTTGGTCTTGTTCCATCTGGAGGTCAGGAAAACTCACTGGAGTCATCTCCAGCAGGAACACTTGGTGGTTTAGGGAACAGGTATATATTATTGTCTTGGTTTGAGAGGACAGGTGTCTGCTAAGGAAGGCAGGAGCCTCCCTGAAATGGAAAATGTCAACCCCCTCCCTCCAAATTGTTATAATTTTGAAATGAAAAGTCTCTCAGGCAGACATATGGGAATAGGAATAACAGTTCTTGACTAGGAAAATTAAAATGAAATGCAGTGATACAAACCAAACCCCTGCCAGAGTCAGCCCATGCCCTGTCCCCTGTGTGTCAGGGGGTGGCACAGCCCCATCCCATGGGGGCTCAGCCCTCCTGCAGTGCCAGCTGTGGCTCTGCTGGAGCAGGGATCCTGCACAAGGGGGGAGTTTTCCTCTGCAGCTCCAGGGCTGCTGGAGATGGGCCTGGGCTCCCTCTGGCAATGCAGGGCAGCAGAAGCTGCTCCTCTGGCAATGCACTGGGCAAAGGCTGCTGTGCTGTCCCAAACCTCAGATTGGATCCAGGTAGGAATGCTTGGCTCCTCCCCTGGGCAGAGCTTCTCCCAGCACATCCTGCATTGCACCCTAAGGCAGCTGCACACACTGAAGCTGCTTTCTGGGCTGACATTCATGATAAATGTTCCTTTAACTCCATCTCCCTGGGCAAAACCTGGCAGGGCCATTTTGTGATCACGCCTCTTACAGTGGAGCAGAAATTGTGAGCATTCCACTGCAAAAAGCCTCTTCATGTATCTGGTTTGAAGTGAGCACAAAGATAATACAAAACACTCAGATTCTCTTGTGTTCCTCTAATTTCAGTGCTCAGAGTCCCATAAATTACCACTTGATGGGCCTTTAAGATTCCGCTTCAGTGGAATTTATTGGGCAATATCAAAAGCAAGCAAACAAGTGGAGAATGAAACCCAGCTTCCAGTCTCAGGGTAGTGTTCCATGCTGAATTGTCCACAGAAACTGTAATTGCTTTCTAGCAGGAAGCAGAAGATGGTAAATCTCTTTCAGAAGTAGGAATTAGTCATGCACAGATCAAAATCTATTCATATGCAAAGACCACTCATCAATAAATTGCAGCTGCCTGAAAATAGCTGCAAGGCAGTGGAGAATATTCTGTGTTTGTCAAGTTAATCACTTACATAAAATTGCATGTTGGATGACACTGATGGAGATCATGATTGTCAAATATTTCCTTGGCCTACAGAGTGATTACTCCAAAAGGATTTCTTCAGAAAAAGAACTCATCAAGGACCTTTTCTGACAAAATGCTTTTTCATTGGAAAATGAGATTCACACCCAGTTTTGCATGGAAAGTTCAAAGTTTTGCATGGAAACCAATTTATTTTGGTGAAGCTTTTGGAAGGGAAGGTCTCAGAGCTCTAATTCAAAGTTTCTGGTTTAGATGAGAAGTCCCTTCATTCCAAATTATCACATAGTCCAGGCCAATTGCTCTGAACAAAGAAGCTCCAGGATTTTGCTCCTATTTTTGTGGATTTATACAAAGTAAACCAGCTCCATCAGGAGACACTTAAAGACAAAAAAAACCCCAAAACCCAAACAAAAAAAAAAAAAAAAGCAAAGCAAACCAAAACTAAACAAACCTCCCCAAAAAAAAAGAAAAAAAGAAAAAAAAAACAAAAAACAAAAAGCAAACAAAAACTCCCCAAAACGAAAAAAGAAAAATAAAAGAAAAAAAAAATTAAAACCAGCCACCAAACCCAGGGACACGCTGAGAACTCCCAGCTCTGCTGGAGGCTCCAGCCCAGCCTTTCTAGGCCAGTGTCCCCAAGCCCTGTGACCTCCTTGGGCCATGTGAGGATGGGCTTGGTCCTTGGGAGGACCTGAGCAGTTCCAGCTGCCCTGGGGATTTGAGCCCAGCTCAGGACAGGACAGGACCCTGTGAAATGCTGATTTCCTCTTGCTGCAGCCTGCAAGCAGCAGCAAGGCTGGGGCAGAGCAGAAGAAATAATCCAGAGTTGTTTATATTTATATTTATTAATTGTATTATATTTATTTATTATATTTATGTTTCTAAATGTATGTTATATTTATATTATAAGAGAAGAAGAGCTCTTGAATTTCACCTGAGAGTGGTGCTCATAATCTGAGATATCCCCTTATTTTATCACAGAGCAGAACAACAAACAGGACCAAAGTGGGTTATCTATTTGTATTTTTATTTTTATTTTAGTGTGACCTCACAGCTCTGATTTGATGCTTTGGAAGCTCCAGGTGTACAATACAATCCAGGTGTACAAAACCAGCCAATTCCTGTTTTCATTCCCTGCCACTTCACACTATTTCCCAACTGATCCCCACTATCACTAACAAAGTCATTTTGCCATTCTTGGAAATCTCTTTATTGCTTTTAACTTAATCTCAGAGCCAGTAAAACATTTCAGACTGCTAATTTCAATTACTCCCTTAAATGACTTGGCTAAGGAGTTTCTGGTAGAGCCACAATTTGAGCCTTTCTCTGCCTTAAATCCAAAGCCTTTGTAGTTGTTGCTCATCAGCATCTAAATTTTGCCATGATATTGTTGTGTATATTTTTATTGTGCATTCTGTCTCAAAACCACAACATTTCCTTATTAACACACAGCTCTGTGAAGAGAATTAAGTGGCACAAAGCATCAGACTTGAACATTCAGGTAGTTTAGAAAGGAAATGTGGACCTGATGGAGCTGAGCAATACCCTCAGCAGGCAGGGCTGTGAGAGGCTCCAGGCACACCAGGCTGGTGCTGAGCTCCTCCCTGCTGCCATGGTGGGCAAAATGCACAAGAAATGCAGGGGCTGAGTTAAATTCAGCATCAGGTCTGAAAGATGGACCTGGCACGGCACGTTCAGCTCACAGCAGAGCCACTTTGCTGCTTCTTGTTTCACAAAGGACATTCTAAAACTTAATTTTTCCCCCCTTTCTGGCCATATTCCATGCTGGAAGGAGCAATACTTCTCTCATGTGGTTAGAAATACCCACTTGGCCAATGATCTCATGCAGCAGGGCAATGGAATGATGCTCCCTGCTGCCATCAGTGATTAACACACTGCAGCCAGCCATTAATTATCTTTAACCAGCTCAGCACTCTGCTCTTTTCCACTCTATTCGAATGGAAATCTCAAAAGTTGTTGTATTTTTAAAATTAGTATCTTTAACCAATTGCAGCTCAGCATTGTGGTCTTTTCCACTGTATTCGAATGGAAATCTCAAAAGTTGTATTTTTAAAATTATTTTTAACCAGTCACAGCTCATTACTCTGGTTTTTTGCAGTGTATTCTAATGGAAATCTCAAAAGTTGTTGTATTTTTAAATTATTTTAACCAGTCATAGCTCAGCACTCTACTCTTTTCCAGTGTATTCTAAATTTTTTTATTATTATTTTTAACCAATCACAGCTCAGCACTCTGCTCCTTTGCAATGTATTCTAAATTTTTTTATTATTTTTTTTAACCAGTCACAGCTCAACACTCTGAGCTGTGTATTCTAATGGAAATCTCAAAATTGTTGTATTTCTTAAAATTATTTTCTTTAACCAGTCACAGCTCAGCACTCTGATCTTTTCCAGTGTATTCTAAATAATTTTAAAATTATTTTTAACCAGTCACAGCTCAGCACTCTGCTCCTTTGCAATGTATTCTAAATTTTTTTATTATTATTTTTAACCAATCACAGCTCAGCACTCTGCTCCTTTGCCATGTATTCTAAATTTTTTTATTATTATTTTTAACCATTCACAGCTCAGCACTCTGCTCCTTTGCAATGTATTCTAAATTTTTTTATTATTTTTTTTAACCAGTCACAGCTCAACACTCTGAGCTGTGTATTCTAATGGAAATCTCAAAAGTTATTAAGTTGTTGTATTTTTTTTAATTATTATCTTTAACCAGTCATAGCTCAGCACTCTGATCTTTTCCAGTGTATTCTAAATTATTTTTTAATTATTTTTAACCATTCACAGCTCAGCACTCTGCTCCTTTGCAATGTATTCTAAATTTTTTTATTATTTTTTTTAACCAGTCACAGCTCAACACTCTGAGCTGTGTATTCTAATGGAAATCTCAAAAGTTATTAAGTTGTTGTATTTTTTAAAATTATTTTCTTTAACCAGTCACAGCTCAGCACTTTGGTATTTTGCAATGTATTCTAAATTTTTTTATTATTATTTTTAACCAGTCACAGCTCAGCACTCTGATCTTTTCCAGTGTATTCTAAATTATTTTTTAATTATTTTTAACCATTCACAGCTCAGCACTCTGCTCTTTTCCAGTGTATTCTAAATTATTTTTTAATTATTTTTAACCATTCACAGCTCAGCACTCTGCTCCTTTGCAATGTATTCTAAATTTTTTTATTATTATTTTTAACCAGTCACAGCTCAGCACTCTGCTCCTTTCTGTTCTATTCTAATGGAAGTCTCAAGTCATTGTATTTTCTTTCTGGCTCAGTCTGAAGTGGTTTAGGATGATATTTTCCATAAAGGCTCTTGGACATAATTCAGCTTTTGGGAACCCCTGTCCTGGAGCCTGGCCAGGCTGCAATGCCACCCCTGCCCTGTGCTGCATCCTGATCTCCTGTTCTCACCTTTGTTCCCACCAAGAGGGAAAATAAAACCTCCTTTGCATTGAGGAGCCTTGGGGTGAATTCCTGAGGCGGACACTGCATGTCCATTCCCTCAGGAGCAGCAGGAATTCCGTGTGATCCTGAAGCCCAAATCCAGGAGTTCACCGCTTCCACGCGGAGATTTCTGTGCTCTGCCAGGGCCACAGCTGCAGCATCAGGAGGGCACAGCTGAACTGCCCTGACCTGGCCCTCTGCCCTCTGTGTGCTTTCTGCTTTTTCCTAGAGTTTGCCTGAATAGAAATGTTGCAGGGATTTATTGCACATTGACGTGACATCAGCCCATGTGACTCCTTGGGGGGTTATTTTTGTAGCCTGTGGTGATATCACTGAGTTCCTAGAATCAGGCTGATAAATTTTAGCACTGAGCATTTATTTAGTTGAGGAACTTCTGTATTTTTTTTTTAACTGCAGAGTTCCTTATTTTACTTCTCTTTAAGCCTGGCTTTCTGCAAACTGTCTGTTGGGTTGAGTCTGCTGTTCTCTCTAGAAAACCTGCAGAGGAAAATGTTATTTTATTTCTCTTTCCTCACTTTCCCATACTCTTTCTCTCTTTTTTTTTCCTTTTTAATTTTATTTATTTGTGCAAAATCTGTGATGACAACCCTTTAAACTCGGCTTTTTAAAAACATCTTGCACACACTCATGGGGCTTTGTGTTGCCAAGCTCTATATAAACAAAACTCTGAGTTCAACATCTTTTTATATACTCTCTGCACCTTTATCCCAGAATTAACACCCCAAATGTTGCTTTAGGATTTACCTGTCAAGGATTTTCAAGTTATTTGTAGATTTTTTGTAAACACAGCACAGCTTTTAACCCTTCCAATGAAACCATGTGGGTTTTCTGCTTTACTGTCAAAACAGTATTCTAAATATTGACATGACATATTGGTATTTTTTCTGTGTTGGAGAAACAACTCTGTGTTTATCCTACTTAATTAAACAAAGGTCAAGCATGGCAAAACGTGCTCTCCAGGATTGTGGGAGGGAACAGAGCATCACTAAAGCTCAGCCATAATTATTTTGAAAATCCTAGGCCGTCCTGGCTTAGCAGATGCAGATTCCAACAGCTTTGGAACATTTGGAGAACTGATCTGCATGGAAATCTTGTGTCCTAAATACTTCTCAAATTAGGAGATGTGCACAAGTAATGTGTATTAATAACACCATACTTATTTTTCAATAATAGATTATTGATTTTATCAATCTGTGCATTTTAAAGGAACAGCTAAAAAGATAAAATGCTTGCAGGTTGTTCAGAGACTCAACATAATATAGAGATTTTTATAAAAAAAACCCCAAAAACTAAAAGGATCTTTCCCTCCAAATCTAAACAGGATAAACAAAGAGCAAGATTAGGTGCCAAGGAGCAATTTGTCACAGTGTAAGTTATTTCTAAATGACACTTTAAAAGCTCTTGGCTCTGGTATTTCAAATATAAAATCACAGCAAGATGCACACAAATCCTAAACGACAATTTAAAGAAATCAGAAGAGAATTTCAAATGCCCAGAAATAGAAAATCAGCCTCCAATTCAGGAAAACCTTTCCTGGACTGTGACAGCACTGAGGTCACAGTGGCAGAAATGGCCTTTGGTGTTTGCCTGCAGCCCCTGCCTGACCCCTGCCTCTGCTTTGGTGGAGAATATCCACAAACACCCAGCACAGCCCCTGTTCCTGAGCTTCTCCCCTTCTCAGCCACATCTTTCCAGTCCCTACAGGACGAGGCATGGGAGAGGTGCTGGTCTTATGAAAATAACTTGATTTTTTCTCTCATCCTTTTCTCTCCCCGGCTGAAGAGTCCTAATGCCTTTAGGTGCTTCTCATGCTGGTTTATCTCTCTGCAAATCCCTGCTGCTCTTTTCTGCTCCTCTGAACTTTGTTACATATGAATGGCAGTGCAGGAACACACCTTCATGCTGTGTTCAAAATGTGGGCACATCCTTAAATTCTGCACTTGAAGTAAATCTTCTCTTCTGTTTTGTTGTCATCTCTCTCCCATCCTAAACTGCTGGTGCTGTTTCTTGTTTTAAGCATTGCTGAGCACTCAGCTGGCATTTTTAGGGAGCTCTTTCCAGTAATTCCCACCTGTCTTTGTCTGGTTGACAAGAGCTAAACCAGAACCCCTGGCTGGTCACACACACACACACACACACACAGAGTTTAATTTAGGTTGTCTTTTCCTAGACTGTTGCTTTGCATCCACATCTAAAGGTGTAATCCACAATTTCATCATCTGATATTGCACTTTTGCAACGTCTGTCTTTTGGTCTCAAGTATCTTGAAAATTTTTTTATCAGCAAATTTTCTTGCCTTCCAATTTACTCCTGTTGTTATTTTTTATAACGTTTTGAAGAAGTCACGTGGGCTTTCTTCAAACCAGCGAATACCTGTGGCAGGTAAATGAATTATAATGCATATGGAATTTTGAACAATAGATTAAAAAATAATTAAGCTCTTCAGCTCTGACTGTATCTAATGATATTGCTGCTCATGTGAGTGTGATAAACAGCTGAGTAAGCAGGGCTGCCCTTTGAGATCCACTTTGCATATGCAAAAGCTGCTCTTTGTGGGATCGGTTTCCAGCTGCTCAGGCTGCAGGTTCCCAGCCAATAACTCTGCTCGTGGGCTGCTGCCAAATGGGGAGATTCCAGTCCCTGCACACCTCAGCCTGCCCTGGCCTTGCTCAAGGAGAGCTGGGCTGGTGTCAGGCAGGAAAAAGAAATAAAAAATAAAATCTGACTCAGTGTGAGTGCTGCTGCAGGGTGAGAGGGGCAGGGAGGGCTGCAGGGGGAAAAGGGGCTGTGCCTTTGGCATCCTTTGGTTTTACATCCTTGGCAAGTCTGCTTTTACAAAATACTATCTTTGAAAGAGTGCCCAGCAGTTTTCTGCTGCAGAAACAATCCAATTACTCAGGATATAATTACAGGTACATGTACTGTTCATCTGCACCTCAGCCCTAAAGCACAGCACTGCTCCTACTTTTGATTCACAGAGGAAAAGATGAGGTTCAGAGAACTTAACCAAACCCTGTTTTTCTCTTTTCTTGAGCAAATCTTGGTTTTCTCACTGAAACTTGAGCCTTTGACAGAGCCATGGACTGCTGGTCTGACCTGTGCATGCTGTGAGCACATCACCTGGGAGGAGCTTCCACCCAGATTGCTCCTGCTTGTGCCTGGAAATTCAGCCCAAAACCTCCAAGTTCTTTAAGGAAACTTGAAGCCTGACTCAGTTCATCTGTCTGCTCGTGTGAGTGTGGTAAGAATTACTCACCAAACCTTTTCAGCTGGATGCTGTGAGTGCTCAGCAGGGAAGCCCAGGTGGCTCCTGGTGGGAGCTGCTGGTGGCAGCAGCCCTGGCACACTCTGCTCCAGGCTGCTGATAACAGCTGCTTGTTTACACTGCAATATCAGCGGGAAATCCCAGTCACCAGCTCGGGGCAAGCTCCAAAATCCAGCAGCTGGGGCTGTGAGAAGGTAGATGGGTGGCACAGCAACAGCTGCTTCACTGTGGAGTGAATTGTGCTTGACACCCCTGTCCTGATGGCAGTCATGGATTTGGAAATGCTAATGAACAGCAGGGCTGTTGTGCCTTGTAGTGAATAGTTGTGGTAAGAATGGTATTTACAGGGCTGATTGCTTTGAAAGTTTGCTGCTGCATGAAGCTGCTGTGGAAGGATCATTCCATATTCTTGCCTTCTGTGATGAAAGTTTTCTTGGAACTGCTGTTCCTTCAGTGAGGAACATGGTGTTGAATGGAAAACTACCAATTTTCATAAGAATAAAATTGTTAATTTCAATAGCCTGCATAAAGGATTCTTTACAATGCTGCTCAACTTTGGCTACCTAGGATTTTATATCCTTGTCCAGTCTTTTCCAAAATAGTATTTTCAATAATTCTTGTTTTTTGAAAGCCTGCCCAGCTTTCTGCTGCAGCAGAACAATCCCATTTACTCTGGATTAGTGAATTCTACAATAGCAGCTACTTCCAGACCCAAAACTGCAGAGTAAAGGTAATTAGGGCATCGTGGCTCCTTGCCAGATTCCAAAGCAGCCTTCCCTGGCAATTATCATCCCAACTGCTTCATAGGAGCTGCTCCACTTTCCTCTAGGAAGGGGGATTTTACAGAAAGGGAGTCAGAGCAATTCCTACCTCTTGCCTATTTTATTATTTATTGTTCCATATCACTACACAGCAGTGGCATATTTTGTGTAAATTCTTTCCATTACTCACAAAGCCACACAAACAGCTCGGAGCTTTCCTCAGAGAATTCTTAACTTCCTGCAAAAACAAGCAACAAAAAGCTACCAGGAAAAGTAACCAAAGACTTTTAATCACTTGACTCTATTTCCTGTCCCTAAGAGAAAGTAGGATTTTCCACCTGCTTAAGTTAAATACTCAAGTGAATTACAGTCTATTAAACGAAATAAATCCATGATATTTTATTGTGTCAAACAGGAGAATGGATCCTATTTCTTATCCTTACTCAAAGACTTCCAAGGATTGCTTCAGAAATGGCAAATCCTCTTGAGTAGGTCTGTTTTATACAATCTCAATAATTTACTTTACTCTGATAGCACTAAAAACCTGAATTTAGGCATTTGGTTGTAATGGAAATGTCCTGAACTCTCCTGGTATAAACAAAGCAGAGGTGACCTTTTTTATATAGTACATTTAATATATAATAATACATATACTGTATATTATATTTGAAAAATTATTAAATTTGCATATAAATGCTGCAATTTTTATTTTTAATAAAACAATGGCTATAACCATCAATACTCCTTTAAGAATAAGTGCAGTTGACTGTTATCAAAAGATAAATGAAGAGGGAGAGGGAGAAAAAGAAGGCAAATAATTTTGCTTGCATTCTTGTCAGCCAAGAGCGTGATCCTGCTTGAAAACTTGATACATCAAAATCCATTTCTTCAGGAAATAATTTATTGCTTTGTACTGAATGTTTCACCCAAAACTTTAGTTTGAATAGGTAATTTTGAAGTCTAAAAGCTACAAGAAGTTAAATAATTCACCCAGAGAGTGCTGGGGCAAAGCATCTGAAGATTGCCCCAACATAAGATATTTTTGGTTCTGATGTTCCTTATTTACAAGGATAAGGTTTTCCCAAGAGGAGGAGAAAATCCACCTTGGTTTATTTTCAGAAGACAGCCTTGAAAGAGATGAATCTGTCAGGTGTGTCCTGGGGAGATGTCTCAGCACAGAACCTCCCAGATGGAAATAATGCCTTGGAGTTTCACCCTCCCTGCCCCAGGACAGCTTTGGCTTTGCTGCAATTGCAGAGCCAGCACAGAGCCCCAGTGCCTGTGAGCCTGCAGCAGCAGCTCAGAACCCAGGTGGTGTCCATGGAATCCATGCCAGGACTAACACGGGGCCGTGCTGCAGTCATCAAAGCCCAAGCTGCAATCAGTAGTAAAGACATGATTCCATACTAGCAACAAAACATTGCTAGTCCTTTCCATCCATTCCACTTTGTATGGGATAAGGGGGGGAAAAGAACCTATTTTTTAAATTTCCTGTCTAGAATTTAGTGTGTGAACACAGAACCAGTTATTCCAAGTTACAAATACTTGCTGTATGAAAAGCAAAGGTTTAGCTTGCTCTAGATTTTGCTTTTTTGGTGTTTCTTTGGCCTCACTGTGGAATCAAATGGATGTCTCAGCAATGATGTTCCAGCAGTTACTCAAGCCCTTGTGTCACTGTTCCATTTCTGTGGAGGGCAGAAGAAAGCCTTGCAGAATGTGCTGTTAATGCAAAGCTTCTGTCTCCACCAGAAATAGGTTTGGAGGTGAGGAATGTCTGAATAAATGAATGTGAATACCTGTGAGTATTTGATGTGTATCTCCAAAGTATTAAAAATACTCAGGTACAAGCAGGCATGTCCACACTCATTTCTGTGCAGTTGCTGAGAGATGGAACAAATCTCCTAACGCAGCACACTGGGCTCTGCTCTGAGCTCCAGCAGGAGACTTGTATGTTTGCATTCCTTTGGCCTGATGTCTTTGCTAATTACTGCTCAAGTCATTTACTTGTTTTGCTCATAGCATTGTTTTGGGTTTTTATTATCTTGCAAAAAGAAATGAAAAAAGAAGTTCGTTCAAAAATAAGACCAAAGTGAACATCATCGTTCATTTGATCAGAGTTGACTTTTCTGTTGAAGCAGAAGAATATCCTGATAAGTATAATCAACCTGATTATCACTGGCCAGTCTGAGACATGAATGTGCAACAGCAAAAAAGTCCTTAACAAATGAAACATCTGACAAAAACATCCCCCACCTTTATCATCAGACACCAAATGAGCCACACACTCATGGAAGTTTGTAAAAATTGCACGGCTACACTGGTGTGTCATGTTAGAGCTTCCCAGGGGGATCTCCTGATCCTTGTGCTGTGCCAGAGCAGTGCTGAGCCCTGTGCAGGATGGGTCCAGCAGCCCAGAGTGAAATTCCCCCTGTGCAGCTCTGGAATGCTGAGCCCTGTACAGGATGGGTCCATCAGCCCAGAGTGAATTTCTCTGTGCAGCCTTGGAATGCTGAGCCCTGTGCAGGATGTCTCCATCAGCCCAGAGTGAATGTCCCTGTGCAGCCCTGAAATGCTGAGCCCTGTACAGGATGTCTCCATCAGCCCAGAGTGAATTTCCCTGTGCAGCTCTGGAATGCTCTGTGCTCTGGGCAGGGCTGGTAAGAGCTTCCCCTTGTACAGCCACCAACCCTCAGCAGCTGCATGGCCACAATCCTGCCCTGCTGCACATCTTCAGGAGTGCCCTGCTCTGAAGGGAGGTGCTTGCAACACGATTTTGAATTGTGCTGGCCCTGGAAGCACAGATTGCTCTGTGGGACGTGGAGGACAGGAATCAAAGGCTGGCTACAGCAGGGGCGTGTTGCCAAAAGTAACACAGCCCTTTGATCACCTATCTCTGTTTATCCCAATGTTCGAGATGAACTTGAAAGACAATGGATAAATAGGCTGGAGCTGAAAGCCAGACAGGTTTTTTTTCCCTTATTTTGGACTGCTTTTTGTACCAGAATCCAGCTAAGGAGAGTTGCATTCTCTTAGTGCAGGAATGCAGGCCCATGGCTAAAATGGACTTTTGCCTTTGTGCTGCCTGCATGAACCTTTGAGTGGTGCAGGTATTTATGGCCTTATAGGCACATGGTAATTAGCTGTGTTATCTGGGAATGGCAGAGCTCAGAGCACTAGGATGGATCCACTGCCTGCTCTGGGCTCCTTGTCTCTGGAATCTGCCTTTGATGAGAGCTCAGAGTGACGGGAGCAGGGCAGGAGTGAGGCTTTCTGCACAAACACATCCCAGTGAGAGCAGCCTTCTCACCACAACTATAAAAACCACTGAGCTTTTTGATGAAGAAACAGAACAAAAATGATCTGTGAAGAGATAGAGGAAGGTTTGTGTATTTTTCAGCTACAGTCTGATAGAAGCCTCCTATCCTACTCTGTCACTACTCATTCCTTACTCAGGATTCCTTGCAGGAAAATGAAATGTTGCTGTCACCTTCTACCTTACTACAATGAACAGCTGCAATTCTTCTGCCTGAGGAGAACCTGAGTATTGAGTGGAGTTCAGTGGCCATGAGAAATTGTCAATGCACAGCTTAATGCCACACTGAATCAGGTGATAAATCCTTTATGGAGCTCTCTATCAGGTGTAACTGCTCTGCTGAAGAAGAGTTTTCATTGTATGTTCAGGCTGGGTTCTAAAAATGTTTGTCAGGAAAGAGCTATTTATGCTTTGTTATTTTTAAACTGTAGTATACCTAGCTCTGAAGAGATTTTGTTGTGGTTAGACTTTTTCAGAAAGTCAAAATAAACCAAATAAACCAGTTCGGTTAGGTTTCAAAAATAGAATACACGTGTAAATCAAAGTGCTGTATTTATTGTCTCTGCAATAGGAATGGCTGCTCAAATAGACATAAAT
Organism: Molothrus aeneus; assembly: GCF_037042795.1. Classification (NCBI taxonomy): domain Eukaryota; kingdom Metazoa; phylum Chordata; class Aves; order Passeriformes; family Icteridae; genus Molothrus; species Molothrus aeneus. The sequence goes on along the minus strand of NC_089657.1, from coordinate 19,368,536 downwards.
TATAGCCTAGATTTTTAGTTTTTAAAAAATGTGTCCTCTTTTTGGAGCCCAAATTATGCTTATTCAGGCTGAGTTTTTATTCCCTGTGCAGGTGGTACTCATCAGTTCAGCATCTCCACATTACATTTATAAAATATTATTCTAAAATTATTGTCATGCTTTGATATTCTCAGTATCCAGTGCTACCCCAGCTGACCTGGTGCATTTGTCTTGTGCTTTTTGAAACTTCCTATGTTCTGAAAGGAGATTTATCCAGGCTCTCAGTGCTTTCCAAAATTATCTGGAATTTAACTGCTATTCTTTCCAACACATTTCCAGCTACGGGGAAAAACCAGTTATAGTTACCTGATAAAATGAATTTGTACCTGTCAGACACAACAGGGAGGGAGCACTTTGGAGCCACGTGCCTTTAGGGATATTTTCTATTTGCTTTTTCTCAGTTATCTGTGCAAACAAATGGGCACGGAGGTGTGGAACAGCAGAGGACCCAGAGGATTGGCTGGGTGGTGGCAGAATTGTCTGGGAGCAGCACCTGCACTGGGCAGCTCGGGTTTCAAAGTCACACCAGGAGAAAGTGAAATCTTGGGCAGAAGTGCTGCAAATGAGCATCCAAAGCCCAGGGAAGGCAGTGAGCTCGGTCTGTCTGGAGGAGAGCGAGAGAAGGGCCTGGGGCAGTGCAGAGCCCGCATCTTCCTAGGAGCAAATCACACTGCATGCAATGGGAGAGGCAGCAGAGCCCGGCTGCCCTGAGCCAGGCACTGCAGAGCTGGGGGCACCAACTGCCTGGCAATTCTCACTCTGCGTGCAGCAAATCCACTGCTGCACACTTCCCTGAGAATCCTGGCTCTTCGTGTGAAATTATCAGTGACAAAGGGCTGGCTTCACTTTGTTTTTTCAGGAGGAGATTGTTGTTTCCTCTTTGTAGAGCTGCACTCTCAGAATAATTTAATTACTGCAAGGCTTAATGAAAAGCTGTTTCAATTTATACTCTGAAGTGCTCCCACACAAACTGGTATTGAAAATCTACATAATTGATATTTTCATCCAACATATTTATTGTTAATTTTATAGAAAGACACCCAAGAACCATATAAGTAGGAACATCTAATAGATTATAGAACTATAATCTCCTTACTATAATCTATTAGATGTTCCTACTTATATGGTTCTTGGGTGTTTTTCTATTTTCATATGGAAGAGAGAGATTTGGCTCCCAAGATTTGGCTGAAAAGCTGCTGGAGAAAGGGTGAGAAAAGGCAGCACTGTAACCAGCCCAACAGCAACCACCTTTGGCTGGATATGAATAAAGTAGAAAATTGATGATTTGTTCAGGACAAAGCAACAAAAATTATAGTTTTCATTTCAGCAAAACAAGTTAACTGCACTGTTAAGAGCTTCATATATAAGGTGTCCTGTTGTTGTAAGGTAATTTATGCAATTTAAATTCTCAATGCATGAAAAACCCAAACTAAACATTATATTTCCACTCCTCTGAACACTTTAGTGGCACAGGGAAATAATAAAGCCTTTCAGCTGGATGATAAAATATAAATAGTTTATGCATCATCATACACATAAGAGATGCCTTATTTGGCTTCTCTTTTAGGTTGCTCATGCTTGATTTGTTCAAGCACTTTCTTCATGGGCTCTGTATGCTGGACTGCTTTAGTATCTAACTTAAACTTTTTCCTAAGCAATGTTCTCTTATTAAAACAAACAAACAAACAACAAAAACAACAACAACAACAAAACTTATGGAGGAGTAAGAGGATAATTTGTAGCATAATCAAACCTTGCAGAAGGACAATGCTTGGACTGTGGCTGGATAAAATGGCAAAGTTTGTTTACAGCAATCCTTGGCTTGAGGAGGGAGGGAAGAAGATTTGATACACAAAATTCTATAATAATAAAATGTGTATATGCATTTCTTCTTTTTCCTAGCCAGCATTCCACTCCTAATTCTTGCTGCTCATTCTTCTGAGGCTTAGAGGCATTAAGGACACGATTGAGGTGATGTGGTGGCATTCAAACATTTGATATTTTTGGAGAATCCCCAAGTGAAGCCTGGGAGCACAGGAATATTGCACACAGCAAATGGAATCACCACAAATAAGGAAAGGTTTTCCATGCTCCTTTCCAGCAGGCAGGGTGCAAACTCTTCTCAAAGATGGGCATGGAGCATCCCTGCCCTGAGGGAGCTGAGGGGGCTTTGCCTGTGTGACAGACCCACAGGGGGAAAGGGAATGAACCCATCCCCAGGCAGGATCAAGGTGCTGCCACAGCCTGAAGCCCAGGGGCTTTCATTCTCCTCTGATCACTGCTTTTTGTACAGGCAGGAACCCTCCAGGTGGTGAAAGTGCAAGAGCTGATTGTGTGCCTGGACAAATGCGAGTCCAACACCTGGACATTCACCCTTCAAACATCTCACCCCAAACACAAACCACATCAGCCTGGAGAAGAATGCTGATAATTTTCAGTTTAGTTTGGAAAGTCTGCTCAGTTTTTGTTTCCCTTCTGCTGCAGTGCTGTAATGTTTCAGTTTCCCTGGTTGCTTTTCTGTTTCCTTCTTGCAGTTATTGTCTTCCTTTGCATGTGCTGCATTGTTTAACTCTGAAATCTGCCTTGCTTTCCTCCAGATCTGTGTTTATTTGCTCCATGACTACACTCCTTCACTGTTCTGCTCTTTTAAAAGGAGTTTAAAACTTTCTGAAAGGTCTTTGGCAAAACCTCCTCTTCATGAGGTGGTTTTCCCTCCTTTCCTGCTTTTTCAAGCTCCTCATGGTGTTTATGTTTTATATTACAGTATTTAAAGATCCTTTTGCATATTCTGCTAAAATCTGTACTACCCTACCATAGTACATGGACATGCTGAGTCTAAAGCCATGTGAATATTTATTGTACACACAGCTTTGAGTGTATTTTTGGATTTTTTTCCTCCTGGGCTAAGTTTTGCAGTCAGATACATGGATATGACTCCTGTTCAAGTTGTATAAATAAACTGGATCTGTGCATCATGGCACTTCTTCAGTTGAAATGTGACATTGAGAAGTTACTCTGTAAGAATTTGAAAAGAATGATTTAGATTTTAAATTTTGCCCTCAGTGGATACCACCTCAGTCTGGATTTGGTTTTCTGGTAGGTTTGAGCCCATGGCAATAGGAAAGAGGACAATTAGAGAGTAAGGTCTTTTCTTTACAGCTGGAATCTCAGTGTGGTTTGTCTTGTAGAAGGTGCTATAAAAGCTTAAATATTTCCTTTAGCAATATCCTCTAAATTGTAGGCATTGTTACACTGGAATCAGTGGTAACTTTCAGAACAGGTGGGAATCACAGAATTTTGGAGACATGGAAACTTCTGTTTCAGCCCTCCAGAGCTCCTGGTTGCCATCCCCATTCCAATCCCCTATTCCTTGGCAACCACACCTCTTCCTAGGGGGCACCAGGACCTAAGAACTCTCTTGAATTTTGGGATTTTTTCTTATTTGGTGCTCAGGAGAGGCAAACCCAACAGTGCTGCTTTTTCCTTGTCCTTGCTATGCCTCTCTGAGGTTAAGTGACTTTAGCTGAACTCAGGTTTTGGTTTATATCAGAACTTTCTTCCATAGAGAAATCCAAAATAAGACAAGAGAATTTTGCTGGAGGCTCTTTTTTAGAGTAACGCTTATTTAATTAACAATTAATGTAACTTACATGACTGTAAATGCAAACGTGAAATGCTCTTTGAAAACCCTTCTAGGAGAAATGTTTTCCTTTGCAACGGCTACCCTTAGAAGCTGGATTTTGGGGTGGTAATTTGTTTACTATTTTGATCTACCTTTCTGTATGTTTTCAAAGCTAAGTGAGTTAAGAGTGAGCAGAGCCCTTTGGTATCCCCGCTTTTCCATGGAGGCTGTGCGGAGTCACACAGGGACTGCTGCCTGACAGCTGGTCCCTGTCTCCTCCAGGAACAGAGCTTGCACGCTAGTTCTTTTTATTTATTTTTTTATTTCTCCCCAGATACCTTTCCCAGCAGCTCACACCCCACCCCTGAGCACGTACCGCCCTATGGGAATCGCTGCCTGCTCCGCGCAGAGCCGGGCTCTGCTGAGCGCAGGTAGGAGCGGGCTGGCTGAGCCCAGGTAAGGGAGCGCTGCCCGGCCACAGCTCGGGACCCCGCTCTGCTGCACCGGACCCGCACACCGGGGCTGCTTCATTGGCTAATTCATTGTCAAATTACAAATTAATTGTCAAACTACCGAGGGCTCGGCCGAGGCAGGGCTAGTGCGGGCGGGCTCGGCAGCTGAGGGCGGGGGTGCCTGTGAGGCGGCAGCGCTGCGCTGCCCTGAGGGGAGCCGGCTCTGCCGCCCACCGGCGCGGCGGCAGCGCTCATGCCGCTCTCCCAGGCCGGGTGGCGGGCAGGGCTGGAGGCGCGGCGGCGGCGGGATCCCCTCGGGATCGCCTCCTTCCTTCATTCCTTCTTTCCCTCCCTCCTCCCGCCGCCGAGCCCGCGGCGCCTCAGCCGCTCCCAAATGGCGGCGGGGCGGAGCGGCCGATCCAGGGCTCGGCGCTCCCGCGCCAGGCGGGGAGGCGGGAGCGGCCGGGCAGGCGGGCGCAGGGACGGCGTCGAGCGCCGAGCGGGCGATGGGCGGGGATAAATGTCTGCCTGGGCGCGGGGCCGCCATTTTCTCTGAGGCGCGGAACGAGCGGCGCCGGGCGGCACCGGGGCGCGGGGGACCCGCCGGGGGCCCGGGACACAGGTACGGGTGGCCGGGGAGCGCCAAGGGCGAGCGGGAGAACCGTTCCCCGTATTTCCTCTCTTTGCGGCGCTGCGTTCCGCGCTGGCGCCGCTCCGGGCTCGGCCCCGGGCGCGCTGACCCGGCCGCCGCCTCGGCCGCTCGGCCCCGGCGGACACTGGGGAGGAGGAGGAGAACCGGGCGGCTTCGGGCCCGCGGAGCTTCGCGGCCGGATTGCCCGGGCCCGGCCGAGGGGATCGGTGCCGAGAGAGCCGGGGCGGGGCGAGGGTGCCCGAGGGTCGGGGGGAGCGGGGCTGGGTCGTGGCCGCCGCCTGTCAGCGGCAGCGCGGAGCCGCGAGGGTGGGCCCGCAGCGCCCGGGGGAGCATCCCGCATTGCTGGGGCCGTGCCCTGTGCAGGAGGGTGAACAGCGGGCATCCCGCATTGCTGGGGCTGTGCCCTGGGCAGGAGGGTGAACAGCGGACATCCCGCATTGCTGGGGCCGTGCCCTGTGCAGGGACAGTGAACAGCGGGCATCCCGCATTGCTGGGGCCGTGCCCTGTGCAGGGACAGTGAACAGCGGGCATCCCGCATTGCTGGGGCCGTGCCCTGTGCAGGAGAGTGCGAGTGGGCATCCCGCATAGGATGAGCAGTGGGATGAGCATCTCGCACAGCTGGAGCCGTGCCCTGTGCAGGGAGGATGAGGAGGATGAGCAGTGGGATGAGGATCCCGCCCAGCTGGAGCCGTGCCCTGTGCAGGGAGGATGAGGAGGATGAGCATCCCGCACAGCTGGAGCCGTGCCCTGTGCAGGGAGGATGAGGAGGATGAGCAGTGGGATGAGCATCCCGCACAGCTGGAGCCGTGCCCTGCCCACAGCCGGGGCTGTGCTGTCCCGCTCTCCCCGGGTCCCCGCTGTGATGCTGTGGCTTTGTCCCTCCTGCACTTCCAGCGAGGCTGCCTGACCCTGCTGTTAGTGTCATCCATAGTCTGCTGAACTGGGAGTAGAAAACGCCTTTAGGTGTATCAGCACAACTGAATTCCTTCTACTTGGGCACTCTTTGGTCTGAATTGCTTGCTTGATTATTTTTTGCAAGTTAAAATCCGTTGGACATTTGCAGTCAGGGGTAAGATTGAGTCCTTATCAGCTGCTCAGCCCTGCCTGTAGCAGTGGTGCTCTGCAGGAGCAGTTCCAGCCCTGTCCTGTTTCTGCCTCTCTTTCTCTGCAGCCTGCCTGTCCCACTCACCTGTGACAGCCCAAATGACTCGTGCAGAATTGCTTTCCTTCTTAGCCTTGGAGTGACATGCAGAGGTGCAGGGACTGCAGAACCAGTTGCAATGGGATTGCTGCAGCATGGTTTGTGTTCCAGCTGCAGCTTATAGGTGTGCAGAAGCAGAAGGATCTGCAGTGGTGTAAAACTCAGAGTATTTCCAAAACTGAAGCCAGCTTAAAATACCTGAAGATGTTTTTTATTTTAATCCTTCAGAAAAGCTCAGCTGCAGCTATTGCCTGAAGGATCACTGCATTGTGCCAAACTAGAATGGGCATGCTTATTCTTCAGGATGTGTCTGCAGTGTTGGTGCAGAAGCAGAGATTGAGTTGATGAATGTGAGAGTTAATTCCAGGCAATTCTCTTAAATCTCTTCTGGGGACACCCACTCAGAATGGAAGTGGCTTTAGTTTGGTTTGTCTTAATGAGAATTTTCTGCAGGCAAACCCTGAGGCTGCAATTAATCATGAAAGATGTAGGGATCTCTGTGTGTGCTCATGAAATGAATATGGTGACTGATTAATGTAGTAAGCAATTTAATCTTAGATTATTAAATCAGAAGTGAAGTAGCATTGTTGGGTTGGGGCAGTGATGCTTTCAGAGTCCTGGAATATGTTTTTCATATGGTTTGTTGCTATTCTTAATATTTTCAGGACTGGACAACATTGTGCAACATTGCAGATTAACCTGCTTTAAAGGAAAAGCTGAAAATGGCAGGAAAAAAGCCTATTTTTTTTTCCAAAGAAGATCTAAACCTTATTTTTTTCAGTTTAATTCCTTTTCCATTTTTTATTCTTAACCAACAGTGCATTCTGTTCAAATGACGTATGAAGTCACTGCTGTCTCAGGGCTGGCCTTACTATATCTTATTAAAAGAGCTCATTTTCTGAACCACAACCATGACCCACGGAAATCATTGCTCAGCACTTCTTGGTACGCTACATCAGCAGTAATTTCTTCTGGGACATCTCCTCCCCTCCTCCCTCCAGATTATTTATGTGCCTCTTTGTGCTGTTGGAAAAGCAGGAGTTGAGAAGAAAATCACGTTTTCCTTGTTGGAAAACATTAAATTCAGAGCTGTTGGTTTCCAAGCTCCTGTAGGAGATGGGAAGCAAAAGCTGTTAGGTGGAATTATTTTCTATCAAAGAGCCTTCAGTCAAGATTCAGTGCAGGAGTTGAATTGATGTTTAAATGGTTTTTATTTTGCTCATTAAGTTGGTAGAGCAATGAACTCGGGCAGTTGAGTGCAGGCTGGTGTTTGGGTCTCTGCTCACAGCCCCGTTCATTTGTGCTTTGCTGTGCTGCCAGAGTGGGTCCCTTTGCCACGCCTGTGTCACACCTGCAGCTCCCCTCTGCTGCTGCTCTCCTTCAACACCCCGAGCTTCTGCTCCTCCCCTTCCCGTGCTGGCTCTGCTCCTGCCTCCCGGGGCTGCCCCTGGCCGGAGGGACAGACGGACACACGGAGGGAAGGGGGGAGGGATTTCCGTGGCTTTGGGCTCCTCCTGGGGATGTGCTCCTGCTGGGATGCCCTGGCTGATGGAGATCAGGGAATTCCCCCACGCCTCGGCTTCCTATTTCTATATCCTGTAGGAATGTCCCCTTCTTTGTGCCTCTGCCTAACTTTAAAAATGGGAAATACCCAGGAATTGCTGCAGGAGAGGCAGGACAATTGGTGCCACCAGTTAATGGGATTTGTGCAGCTGCATTTCCAAAACTTTCATGGCAGTTCAGGAAACAAATGAATGTTTGGCCTCTGTGTGCAAATGGGTGGTTGAGCAGGATGATTGTGCTGTAAGAAATAAGTTCCTGGACCATCTTCTAAATTAGAAACACAGATATCTAAAGAGTGTGCAATGAAAAACAGTATTTAGAGTTCTGTTTATAATAAAATCATTAAATTGCATAAGTTAGTGATCTTTATTTGGGGAAGCAACAAAAGTCATCAAAACAAGATGAAAACTTGAGATTTACCAAGCACTGTGATTGAAGCATGATTTCAGTAAGTTTCACATAAGTTTAATTTGTAAACAGACATGTTTACCTCTGCATTGTACCGATTCTGATTGATTTTGTGTAATTGCTTTGCAAAACCCTTTGGTGTTTTCTAGTATGAAATATATCCACTATATTGAATAAGGTTGTGGAAACATTTGTTCAGCTTTACAAATTAATTGAAAGAGGAGTTGATGTAACAGTAGAGACTTGGCTAAGAATTCTGAATTTATGACAAATTACCAAGGTATTTTAGCCATGAGCATGCATTAGCTCATGGCTTTTGAGACAGCATGAAGCAGATACAATTTATTCTGTATGGGTAACCCATGTTTAGTGATGTTCTTATTTTTTTCTGAAGAGAAAGTCTCTTTTGGCCCAAGTTCTGTGAAAAATTCTCCGAGCTCTGCTGGCTCTTGCTGCGTGCGCTGTTTTTTTGTAAACAACGCTTTTGCTTTGAAAAGCAGCTGGCTCACGTTTATTCCTTTAGTGACTTGAATATTGTGTTTGTACTATAAATGTCATCTGTTTTACACAAAGTTGATTTTATTGCAGCACTGTGTACTGACCTTTTACAGTTTAATAGAATATGGTCATTTGTGTACTGAAATGCTGCAGTGCACACAGCAGATGAGGGTAAACAAAGTGCTGGTCTGGAGTCATTTGTAAATGAGAAAGGCATTTTCAGAGCTAGGAATTAGAGCTGATCATTAATAAATAGCATGTTTATAAGTGTCCTATTTTGAAGTGATGTAGTCCATGTGATTGAAAGGAGAGATTTTAGCAGCAGAGCCCTGGGTTTGTGTGGCACAGCAGGGTGGCCATTGCGGGGTTTGTGTGCAGGTGCAGGTGTCATTTCTCTGTGCTGCTCCTGGAGGCAGCAAGGGAGCAGAGCACGGTTAAATCAGAGCTCTTCACTTGAGGCAGAATCGCCTTCAAATCCCGAGTGCAGGTGGTGAGCGTGACACCCGTGCCGTGTTTGCCTCAGGAGCTGTGCAGTGGGACCTTGTCTCCAGCTCCGCCCTCTGAGCCTCTCCCTCTGTGCTGTGCCTGGATCACCGGGCGCTGCAGTTTTTGATTCATCTCAGGTTCGGCTCAGTTTGTACCTGCCGTGCTTTCCCCTCCTGTGTGGCTCTCAGCCTCTCCCTCTGTGCTGTGCTGTGCCTGGGTCACCGGGCTGTGTGCAGTTTTCCCTCTCAGGTTCAGCTCGGTTTGTACCTGCCGTGCTTTCCCTCACAGCTGTGGGCTCTCAGCCTCTCCCTCTGTGCCTGGATCACCGGGCACTGCAGTTTTTTCCCTTTTAGGTTTAGCTCAGTTTGTACCTGCTGTGGTTTCCCCTCACAGCTGTGGGCTCTCAGCCTGTGTTGTGCCTGTGCGCTGCAGTTTTCCCTTTTAGGGTTAGCTCAGTTTGTACCTGCCGTGCTTTCCCTCACAGCTGGGGGCTCTCAGCCTCTCCCTCTGTGCTGTGCCTGGATCACCGGTTGCTGCAGTTTGCCCTCTCAGGGTTAGCTCAGTTTGTACCTGCCGTGCTTTCCCCTCCTGTGTGGCTCTCAGCCTCTCCCTCTGTGCTGTGCCTGTCCCTGGGTCACCGGGTGCTGCAGTTTTCCCTCAGGTTCAGCTCGGTTTGTACCTGCTGTGGTTTCCCCTCCTGTGTGGCTCTCAGCCTCTCCCTCTGTGCTGTGCCTGGATCACCGGGCGGTGCAGTTTTCCCTCTCAGGTTCAGCTTGGTTTGTACCTGCCATGATTTCCCTCACAGCTGTGGGCTCTCAGCCCGTGTTGTGCCTGTGCCTGCATCACTGGGTGCTGCAGTAACCTGAACCTCCTCACTTATCCTCCTCCTTACCCTAGGAGTAGTATACGAATGAATTCAAGGCAGATTAGAATGAGCAGAATAACAGGAAGTTAGTCGAACTAAGACGGTTGATTTCGACTCAACAAATTATAGCTCCCACCCTATAACTTTCTTTATGTCCTACCACCACCTAAGCTTCTACTCAGCCTTCATCCTAAGCAGCCTAGGCCTAGCCTTCCATCAAACCCACCTCATCTCAGCCCTACTATGTTTAAAGAGCCTAATACTTTTTTCCCCGGTGCTCAATCACCGGGTCCACCTCGGTTTCTACCTGCCGTGCTTTCCCCTCCTGTGTGGCTCTCAGCCTCTCCCTCTGTGCTGTGCCCGGATCACTGGGTGCTGCAGTTTTCCCTCAGGTTCAGCTCGGTTTGTACCTGCCGTGCTTTCCCCTCCTGTGTGGCTCTCAGGCTCTCCCCCTGTGCTGTGCCTGTCCCTGGACCAGCGGGTGCTGCAATTTTCCCTCAGGTTCAGCTCGGTTTGTACCTGCTGTGGGTTCCCCTTGCAGTTGTGGCTCTCAGCCTCTCCCTCTGTGCTGTGCCTGGATCACCGGGTGCTGCAGTTTTCCCTCAGGTTCAGCTCGGTTTGTACCTGCCGTGCTTTCCCCTCCTGTGTGGCTCTCAGCCTCTCCCTGTGTGCTGTGCCTGTATCACCGGGCACTGCAGTTTTCCCTCAGGTTTGTACCTGCCATGGTTTCCCCTTGCAGTTGTGGCTCTCAGCCTCTCCCTGTGTGTTGTGCCTGTCCCTGGGTCACCGGGCACTGCAGCTTTCCCTCAGGTTCAGCTCGGTTTGTACCTGCCGTGCTTTCCCTCGGTTGTGGAGCAGCTGCCACAGGGGTTTTGGAGCCCGGGCCGTTCCCATGGGCAGCCAGGATCGCTGTGCCAATGAGCCATTGGGTATTTTTAGTTCAGAGACGGGAGCTTGCTTCCCCAGCTCGCCCCTGGGTGTGCCGTGGGTTAACTGCACTAATTAAAGCTGCCTCAGAGGTTCAGGCGCTAAGAAATGGCTCTGGGCCCCCAGCAGAGTTTTGTGTTACATAAATGTCACCGTAGAACCAGCTGGAGTTCTGAAAGTGGGGATTTTTGGAACCCTGAGTTGACAGATTACCAAGAGGGGGGTGCAGGATAGTGCAGAACTAGAAGAAAGATGTCTCCAATGCTTTCATAAGGGAAAACATTTAAGATATTCTATTGAAATAATTTAACCATTATTCTTTTAATATTTTAAATATTACAATTTATTGAAATAGTTCATATTTTAAATATGGCCAATTTTCCTTTTTCTCTAATGTCTCTTAGACTGCTTCCAGTGTATGTCCCTGTCAGCTCTGCCAGTAATTTCTGCTGGTTTTTGCATATTCCTTTTTCTTGTTCTCAGCCATTTAAGTGTGTTTGCTCAAAGTCTGCTCATACTTTCAGTATTTTATAGTGGTTTTTCAGTCTATTAGCACACCACATTAGCACTGCTCTCTTTAGTCACTTGCTACCTGTGGCAGAGATGACTAAATGATCATTGTTTTTTCTTTATTCAGATGTTATTTGTGTCTAATAAACTTGAGATTTTATGTAAGAATTTTTTGGTGAAACTGAAGGAGTGTGGTGGGGAGGTGCAGATGTGTGTACTCCCTTTTGTTTGTGTGGAATTGTTGCAGAAATGGAGCACAGAGAGAGAACCCTGCAAAGCAGAGCAATTGTAGGGAAGACCATTAGACTGGAAGTGTTGCTGGGAAGAAAAAATACTGGTTAATCATACTTTAATTTTTTTTTTAAATTCCTAATTTATTGGTACCCAAAAAATGCTATTTATATTGTTTCCAAATCATTACCATAGAAAGTACACTATTAAAAGTTTCTTGTAAAAGAGAAAGTAAAGTAGATTTTAATTCCACTTAATGTGGAGGTAAGAGTGCCTGTAATTGCCTGTGCAGCTTTCACTTGGAAAGGTGAATTTTGATACATGGGAACTTAGGGTTGTTTAAACTTTACTTAGAAACTTTGTTCTAAAGTTTCTCTGAAAGTTGGCACAGGATGTGACTCCACCTTCACAGGCAAGAAGACATTTTCTTTCAATTCTTGAAGTTCAGAACTTACCTGGTAATTGTTGATTCTAAGGCTGCTGTTGGGTTAATATTTTCCTTATTTTGATGATTTCTGATAGCAATTGAATTCCTTCAGGTCCAATCTATTGCATAACCCCATTAAAATATTTTTCATTTCTTGTGTATTTGTGTTGTAATTTGACGTGTTTGGGTTTTTTTTGGTGAAACTTGCACTATAAAATTCATGCATTCAAAGTATGGCAGAAATGTCTAAACTCTATTTACTCTTGATTTTGCACGAGGCTGATGCTTAGTTTTTAAAACAAGGACCCAGTGCTGGGGCTACTGTGTGCAAACAACCAACATCTCTGATTATTCCAGGGCTTGCAGGTTTCAGGAGAGGTCAATTTACTGATGATCAGTCAGTTTTTCTTTAATTGAGGCAGAAAAGTGTGAGAGCACCTGTGCCAGCTCAGTGACTCCCTGCTTTTCCCAGGCTTTCCTCTCGCTGTGCCTCCAGTGGCTCTGGGGAGCTGTGTCCAATCAATCCTGCTGTGGAGGAGGAGCAGGCAGGAACCTGTTTGTGGTGCTGAGATGGGAGGGTGCAGCTCTCCCTGGTGCCTAATTAGAAAGCTAAGCACTTTTGGTCACCTGCAAGCCAAGCTGCTGGCTGTGGAGCAGAGTCTGTGCTGGTAAAACAGCATTTCTGCCTTTGTTTGATCCCTGGCCTCACAGCTGCAGTGCTCAGCTTGGGCTGCTTGTTATCTCTGTGTGGAAACGTGGCAAAAACCCACCGAGGGTTCAGGGCTGGGGAGGGCTTGTGCCAGGCTCAGAAATGGGATAACAGGAGTTCTGCAGGGGGTGGGTCTGGGGCTGCCAGAAAATGCAGTAAATTAAGGAGATTCCAGTGTGCTGCAGCCAAAAGGAGCACCAAAATGTGCCAGGCTCTAATTTGATGCTGACATTTGACAAGGAATGCACTGAATTGTGAGTGACATCAGCCCTAGGTGTGCTGGGTGCTTTAGAAAGCTGCCACAGGCAGGAGCAGTGCTGCAGCAGAGCCTTGGGCTCCCGGTGGTGCAGGGCATTGATTGCAGCTCAGAAACAGGCCCAGCTTCCTCTGGGATTTCTGCAGCCTTTTGGGTTGCGGGTGTAAGCGGCTCACTGCAATGGTGAGGTTATAAAAAGAGAGCCAGCTGATGTTGCAATGTAAGCACTGCCCCTGTAGTGGAAAGACTGTCCTTTGGCATGCTCCCTGCTGCTATTTTTACCTCTTCCAGTAAGATCTGCCCTTGTGATGTTGAATTACAGGACACTACCTGGAATCATTTTCTGTTACAAAGTGAAGAAAATGTTCAGTAAAATTGGGCAGATTGACATAAAAGCTGTCTTACACTGAAAAATATTTTTCTTTTCTCAGCACAAAACTGTGACTACAAGAGATTCTTTCAGGTTTTTTTTTTTGCATATTTTATGTCTGGCAGAGTTTTTCTTTAAATTTTGGGTTCCTTTGTATATTGGTTATTTTGTCTTTCTCAATTTCTCATGTGGAGACTTTGAACAGGCAGTGTGAGTTTTAAAGATGGGGATTAACAGTGTAGCCCAGGAATCAGTGGAGTATGAGGTTTTTGTCTTAATTTCTAAAAGGCCAGGCTGATGTTGACTAAATTTTATTCTGTATTCTTGCACACTATAGGAAATTAATATTTCTTTTTTTTCTGGGAGTAAATTACCAGCACTTCCAGTGACAAAATGCTGTAATATTGTGGTGGAAAGAGGAGCAAACAGCAAGAATGCCCTGCCAGTGAGCCAGGGGGGTCCAGTGGCACAGGTATCCAGTGGAGATGTGTGCTTGCTGAAATGTCTGACATTTGGGATTTCCTTACCCCACATACAAGGTGTGTTTTCTAAAACCATCAATCCATAGTTCAGGAGTGACTGACACCACTGAAACCCAAACCTCAAGCTTTTGTGCTTGAGGCTCTTTGTGCCTTTAGGAGTAGGTTTGGGGCAGAGTCTTTCCAAGGCAATGGTTTGAGTGATGAATTTGTGTGCTGGCCTTGCTCCTCAGAGCAGCTCAGGTGGAAATCCTGCAGGACACAGGGGTTGTCCTCTCCCTCTGCTCTGCCTTTGTCTCATTGAGCAATTCCAGCCAGGTTCCATTGACTCTCACATCTGCAGTAAACTGGGCTTTTTGGCAACTCTCATTCCTTAAACCCTCATGTTTGCCAGTTCTGCTAGCAGATGTTCTTACTGATTGTTTTGTCATGTGTCTCTTCATCTCTCATGAAAAAAAAGTAATTTTTCCTGTCTTATTGCTGTGGTGGCAGATAGAAATACTGCACCTGCTTCTTCAGCCTATCACACTTGTTTTATGCTGTGCTGTCTCTTCTTGATTTATGCATGAGATTTCTTTTTCTTCTTACAGATTGTACTGTAAAAATGCTTTGGGTTTTCATTCTGTAAATGAAATTTCCCCATCAGTTTTCTCTCCTTTTTTTTCATGTAACATTCTCCATTTTAGTGACTCACTGCCATCTCTTGTATTTGGTTATAACTGAAGATCTCATCTTTTCCTCTGGTGTGAGAAAACCTGAATTCCTTCCTTGTCCCCAGTCTCCCTGCTTGTCTTTTTCCATGATGGAAAGCATATTTACAGTATTTTATGTGCCACATTCCTTAATGTTTGTTGGAGACAGCTGTGCTAGGTGGAAGCAGGGTCAATCCACAGTTCAGGGTGTCACTAGATTCCACTTGGAAAATGACTGAACATGGCTCAAGGTGGAGGTCCCAAAGCATTGATCTGGTTTCTTGTTAATCTTTGAGAGTTTGCTGGTTTGGTAAAATCATTGCAGCTTCTTTTTATTTATCCATTTGAGTTTTTTCCCCATTTGCTCTGTCCAGAAGAGAAGATACCTGTAACCAGAAGCGAGCTGCCAATATAAAATCTCTTGTTGATTTTTTTATTGCATTTTTTTAGAAAGACATGAGGAGTCTGTGACTTCTTGGTCTGGAGAAGAGAAACCTTTGTGTGGGGATGATCCCATCAAGATTTCTTCAGCTTCCCTAGGAATTCTCCCTTTTACAGTTGCTGCTTTATGCAAGATACAGAGAGCCTTCAGAGGCTTGGCTGCTTATTACTGTTTGTTTGTTTTGTCTCCAAGATTTGTCAACATCTGTGAGTCAGCAAGGTGTTTGTCTGAGTGAGGAGCTGACGTCTGAGAAGGGACTGTTCAATCCTGTTTAATTTTTACTTCAGTGAGTTTTTAGCTGAAGATTTTTTAGCTAAAAGATTTTTTTCTGATGTTCTGGAAGAAGAATGAAATGCTTTTGAGCTGGGTAACATTTGGTGGTTGTGCACTCTGTGTCTCCTTACACTGAAATGCTGCATGAAATAAAGGCTGGAAGACCCTGAAAACTCTGAAAGCAGAAGGATGATCATTTATCATTGCTGTCATTTTTTTGTTATTTATTTGGTATGTAGTGCATGTATATGTTTGTCTATTAAAATGGAAATATCTTCTGGTTTTTTGTCTTCCACAGATGATGTGCTTCATCCTTTTGTCATAGGACTTCATTTGCTGAAAGGAAAACTAAAGGTATAAATAACTTTCTCTTGTTATCTTTCCCTTCCTCCTTCTCCTGCCCCTTCCTTTCTTTGGAGATTCCTGAACCTTCCCTTCAGGGGGGGAAACTCAGCTCAGCCCCTCTGTGCTTGGATTCTTGCACTGCTGCTCAAATCCACTTTTTGTTTTTTGAAAAATGCCCCAGAATCCATCTGGAGCTGCAGTTGTTACAGGATTTGCTTTATCAGAAGTGTGTATTTAACTTAGCTCTTGCTTGAGTCAGTCTCCCTGGATATTTACTTTGCAGGGGAAAAGCCCTTCCTCAGTTTAGAACTTCAGCTCTTGATATTTGCCTGTCTTTTCCAAAGAGCATTTGCCTTTCCACACAAGTGCAGGTCTGTTGGGACTAATCCAGACCTAATGTAAATCTGTCTGTGGCATTATCTTCAAACTCTATCTCTGAAACAAAAAGGCTGCTATGGCACTTTAAGTAAATAAAAACCCACCCAAACCAGAACTGTAATTTCATGGGTGTATTTAATAAGATAATGTTAAAATGGAGTATAATTTCTTTTGGAGGCTCTCAGGACAGTAGATGTTTGACATAGTCTTAAGTATTTTTTCTTGTATAGAGTCTTAAATTTTTAAGTACATTCTGTTGTTATTTGCCATTTCATTCAGGTTTCTTGGCAAGTACAGGTGCATGCAAACCATGAAAATAAAGAAGGAGAAGTCCAGCTATTCCCAGTTGCCTCTTGCTCTAAAATATTTGTTCATCTCCAGAGGATCTCTCCAGGTGCTGTGTCCCTGTGCCCTGCCCTGTGCCCGTCTGGGTGATGTTTCCAAGCTCTTGGAATGCCATTATTGACCTCCACGTGGCACTGCAGGGCTGGTACAGAGCCCACATTTCATCACATCCATTTACTGGCTGCAGTGAAAGCAGGGAGCACCTGGCCAGGCTGGATGTACAGATTTTAATTCATTTCATGAATTCAGCCTTGCCTGTGCTGTGCAGGGCTGGTGAACAGCACCTTGCAGGTCTCTGTGCAGAGAGATGTGAGCTCCCTGCAGCTTCTTTAATAATCCTCAGGCTGTTCCTTCTGCCCAGGCTCTCAGCCTGGGCTGTTCTCAGTGCTGCTGCATTTCCTCCATGTGGCTGAGGGAGGACAGAGCCAGGCATTCTTTGTGCTGAGGGTCTCAGTCACTTTTTTGTTTAATCCTTGAGAACTCGTGTGGGAAGGGCATTTGGTGGATTGCTGACATTTGAGTAACTTTTTTTCATCCTTGCTGTAAAGTGGATGAGTTCCAGGCAACTGCAAACACAGTTTGGGGCTTTCAGACTGGGAACAATTGGCATGAGCAAGTGCAGAATGCAAATGGGCACATGGCTGGGAAGGTATGTGCACTTGATTGAGAGATTTGGGGGAGAAGAAAGGCTTCTCCAGGGTTTTGACCACGTAAAGAAAGACAGAACACTTGGAGTCCCACTTCTGTCTGCAGAGCAAGGCCCACGTTAAAGAGATCTCTCTGTGGATCTCCCTTTGGAGAATTTGACAGAATTCAACATTATGGCACAGAAAGAAGAAGTGTGAGTGGCAGGGCTGTCACATAATGTGATTCTGGTACCAGCAGCTATAAAGAGCAGTGTTCAGTGCTTTTTGTTTCTGGTAATGAGTTTGAGCTTACTGAATTCAAAAAGGAGCACGACTTAAATGTCACTTCAGCTTTAATAGTGATAAAGCAGATGAGATGAAAGATTATGGAACATTATACTAGAAAGAGAAGTGGAAATTTTATTTGATGACAGAGTTCTGGTGCTTTGTAAGGAAAACTTGCACAAAATCTATGAGCACTTTGCTTGCTTGCTTTTTCCTTTCCTGCTGTTTCAATAGCAATTCCATAAACTGATTTGTGAATCTATATAAACTCTGCAGCTGTACTTAAATCCAATTTCAAAACACTCTGACTGATTAGAAACACCTGCTGCATTTAACTTTTTACCTGGGATTGCTTTTTTGCTTTGGGAAAGGCAAAGCTTTGGATTCTCTATCCCTCTTTTAGATGCAGGGTCTTCAGTGCTCCTGTTTCTCTAATGTAGGAATTGTGGTTTTGCAGGAAAAATCAGAGCTCCACGTTTGAATTTCATAGAAATAATCATGTGGGAAAAAAATGGGTGACTAACATGGGAATGCTCTGTGTGGAAAGGACAAACCAAACAGATCTTCTGGGATCTGCCTGGGAAAAGTGGCCCTGAGCTGTTAGAGCCAACAGAGAGCAGGCAGAGGGTGGCCAAAGGTGCAGATTGTTCTGGTGACCAATTCCTGCTCAGCAGAGCCCAAAGTACAGGTGCTGCAGCCAGGGAGTCTCACTGGGGTTGTGCTTACTAGCCAGAGTTTTTATCTGACAGCAGCTTTTAAATCCAAAAAGATACTGATCTCGAATGAATAATAAATGAATAAATCTGAAAGCAGGTTGAGAGTTGTATTGCTTGTGTCCTCCTTACTCTAGGGCCCACTTGGAAAACCAGTGTTATTTTTTTTTCCTGAAGGCTGAAGTAGTGACTTAAACCAGAATATTTCTGATAAATAAAGAGCAGAAAAGATACTTCCAAGATCAGAACAGCAGAGGCAGAAATTGTATGTGTTTCTCTTGGTTTTTGTTCTGCTTGGTTTTTTTCCCTGAACACTGACATTTCCTTCTGTTAATTTTTAATTTCTGTCAGTTGTCTAAGGGAGGAATTTGTTTTTTGGCATTGATCTCTTAAAATGAAGGGCACATGAAGGGAAAGCACCAACCTTGTAGATGTGAGAGGGATCTGGCCTGGGTTGTTGCACTGATCCCAGCTCATTCCCTGCATTCATATTTCAATAGATCACAGCTTTATTTATTCATATAGGAATGGGTCCATATTTATCCTCTACTGCTCTGAAAAGCTGCTTTTAAAAAATGCTGCTATAGATCACAACAGAGATTTGTCTGGTTTGAATTTCTGGTTTTCTCCCAGATAATTGGTCACCCAAGCAATATTAGATCAATTAATTACTGTATGGGAGAAGAAAAAGCCACAGTTCAATGGATCATTGATCTTTTTGTGCCAGAGATGAAAACTTTGTTTCTAAGCAGCTTTTCAAGCTTCTATTTACTGATAAAAGTGTTCAGTTTGAAGTGGATTCTGGACTTTGTTCTGTGCTGGTCTGTGTTTGTAGGTGTATTCCATGAAACACAAAATTCCAGGAATTGGTGTGGATAAAAATGGCAGTGCCTGTGTGCTGGCAGGGGGAACTGTTTTGACTTGTTTTTAAAAACAACCTTGGGTGCTTGTTCCAGAAAAAAGCAAGGACAAAGTAGCTAAAGTTTGGAGTGAGAGTTCAGCTTGGTAACTTGTGAACTTTCAGCCTAACCCAGTGCCAGTTTTGGCATTTCCTAGGGAGGGAGGGTGAAACTTTTAACAGCTCACACCAGCAATTTGTCCTGCTGATGGGAAGAGTCAGAGCAGCTTCCAATACCTTTTGAGCTGGAGTGAATGACATGAATGTATTGATTGTGTATGAGTGACTGATCTCCAGGAATTTGGTGCTGTCAGATGTGCACATTCCAGAGCTTTTGGGTTAATACTTGTTCCAGTGATTCATGAGCAGAATCTGTAATGTGTGCAAAAAGCACTAATGAAAAGTGCACTCTTGGTCACAGTGTGCAGAAGTCCTGGGGGACTTGCAGCAGTAAATGACATTGGTTTCATATTAAATGTTCAGCCTAAGCAGAAAAATCATCAGGATCAGTTTCCCAGCAGTCCTGGATCTACAAGGAGACTGATGTTCTTTAATATCTTAAAATATTCTTTGAATGCTGCTGTTGCAGTTTGTCAGTTGGAGAAAGGCTGTTTGAAGTCATTTTCATGAAAGTGATGAGCTGCAGGAAGAAAAGATTTAAAGAAAATTTTTAGAAATATACATGAAAACATCCAGCTGGCAGTGGATTATTTGAGCATGGCATAAACATAAATCCAGTATCTGGTAATGATTATGTATCAGAAATATGCTTATAATTAATTGAAAGAGAGAGAAAAGCAATTTTTTTTCTGGAAGAGACAAACCTAAGAAGAACCATAGTTATGAAGGCATCATTGTAAAATCTTTCCTCCTTTATTTTAAATTAAATTTCTCTTTAGAACAGAGTTTCAAACATCTTTTCACTGGAGTGAATTGGTGTGGATGCTGGGGGAGCTGAGTGTAGTGAGTAAAAATGCCTTTAATGAATTTACTGCTTGGAGCAAACTACCCAAAGGGGGTAAATCTGCTGGAGAGAATTGGTGTGGATGCTGGGGGAGCTGTGTGTAGTGAGTAAAAGTGCCTTTAATGAATTTACTGCTTGGAGCAAACTACCCAAAGGGGGTAAATCTGCTGGAGAGAATTGGTGTGGATGCTGGGGGAGCTGTGTGTAGTGAGTAAAAATGCCTTTAATGGATTACTGCTTGGAGCAAACTACCCAAAGGGGGTAAATCTGCTGGAGAGAATTGGGGTGGATGCTGGGGGAGCTGTGTGTAGTGAGTAAAAGTGCCTTTAATGGATTACTGCTTGGAGCAAACTACCCAAAGGGAAGAAATCTGCTGGAGAGAATTGGTGTGGATGCTGGGGGAGCTGTGTGTGGTGAGTAAAAATGCCTTTAATGGATTACTGCTTGGAGCAAACTACCCAAAGGGAGTAAATCTGCTGCCAGGGCCCTGCAGGGTGGGCTGTGCTTCACTTACCTGCTCAGGTGGGCTCACACCTGTGGCCTGGGCTGTTCTCCCTGCTTTGTTCTGCTCCTGTGCCCATCCAGGGTTCTGAGGGAGGTAGATGAGTGTGGATGTGCAGGGTTGGGCTGTCATTTAATGTCACTGCTGTCAGCCCCAAGCTGGTCACTTGGTGCATGGGAATGCTCTCTGTGCCTGCAGGGAGCTGCTGCACTTCCAAGGGGATGGTTTTGTATAGATATTTATACATTTCTTTGCACTGGAGGGCAGCAGAAAGGTGGAAGTCATTCAGAGTCACCTCCTAAGCAGCAGCTTTCTGTCTGTCTGTCCTTCCATGAGAATACTCTGGAACAAGGCCTGAGAAGTGAACCTGGCTGCCCATGCTCTGCCAGAATTGCAGTGTTCTCAACCAGACTGTTCATGGCCTGGCTCAGGAGGTGTCTGGGGGCCCCTGGAACCTCTGGCACCCTCAGGGGCTGGCTCTGAATAGTTTGGGTTTCTCCAAGGAGCTCCACCTTTCCAGCTGCCAGCCCTTGTTCAGTGGGTGCCAGAGCAGGTTTAGCAGCTCTCCAGCAGGGATTCCCTGTCTCTCCCCAGGAGACTGTGAAGATCTGTTAAACTTCCCTTCCTCTCCCCTGGCCCTCCACCCTCAGGCCTCTTGGCAGGTTTTTGCCAGCTTCAGGCCAGCTCTGACCTCTGTTCTCATCCTGCTGCTGGCTCTTCCTGAGTGCCCCAGCAGCACCCTGAGGTCGGGGAGGAGGAGAGCTGAGCACGGTGTGTGTGGTACCTCCATTTCCTAGGGAAAGAACTCAGCACCTGGGGATGTGCAGGGTTGGGCTGTCATTTAATGTCACTTTTGTCAGCCCCAAGCTGGTCACTTGGTGCATGGGAATGCTCTCTGTGCCTGCAGTGAGCTGCTGCAGTTCCAAGGGGATGGTTTGGGAGCAAACCCAGCCTGGCAGGCACTGAACCCTCAGCCAAAAGAGGTGGCAAACCCCAGTGATGGCAGGAGAGAGCAGGGGAGGGGGGACTGTGCAAGGCATGGCCAGTTCTGGCACTGTGCAGCACTTGTGAGGCAAAGACCCTGGGAGAGAAGGCTGCAAATGCCTAATTAAAGATAGAACTGACATTTGGATCTACAGAGGCTGTGAGCAGTTGCTGTCTGTGTTTTCCTGTGTGTGCAACACCCTTAAAATACATTGCTGGGATCTTCCCTGGTAGCTGTGCCTCAGTGTGCAGGTTTGGGGGAGACAATGCCCTGAGAGCAGGGAAGTCACTTTTTGCAAGTTTAAATTCTTTGTCATTTCCTGCTTTCTCTGGATTTTTTCAGGAACTGTTGGCAGCATATCAAAATATTAAATAGAAGGGCTGGAGTGTTGGGGTGTTGTCAACTTCTGTCAGCAGGGACAAGGAGATTTTGGTGGCTGTCCTGCAATTCCTTAGCTCAGCTCAGCAGAAAAATCAAGCTGGGCTCTTTTTGTTTAGTTTCATCTGTTAGCTGGAAGGGTGAAACAAAGGAGTTTCCCATAGGGGTTAAGTTAAGAGAAGCTCTCTGGGTTTCATCTTTCCCCTCTTATCTAAGAGTTTATCTCAGTTTTTATTGCTGCCATCTCAGTAGTTACTCTTTCAGCTGCCATGTGCATTATGTGGGTGTTGTAACTGAACATAACTTGTTTTTCACCTTTCTGGTGCCTAGGAATTGTGAGATGTGTGGTGAACTTGGTTGTATTCCTCAGTTTTATCTCTCATTTTTCAGAATGTCTCCGTGTCTTCCTATTCCTTATTCCCTTTTTTACATCAGATATAAAACTCTTGTCATTTATGTGCCATGGATTGAAAAAGAAAAAAAAATCCAAGTATCTCAATCCTGTTAGATGACTGGGCATGGAGTTTAAATCTTACTGACATTTAAACATTTGGAACTTTTGGACAACTGGACCTGCAGAGCTGATGGATTGAGGAGTGGCAGGGGTTGGCAGGAGGAGATATTCAGGAACTGGCTGGAAGTTCCCTTTGAGGCTGAGGTTCTGCTGCTCTGGGCTTTGCCTGTGGTGGTAATGACTTCACCTAAACCAAACCTTTCTGTGGAACTTTGTTGTTGTTGTTACATTTCCTTTCTGGCTGCTGGTCAGATCTGGCTTGAGGTCTGCACCAAAGGTACTTGCAAATGTGCTGTGAAGGAAAACACTCTGAAATTCAGCTTATCCTTCTGGGCACCCCAGAATGGACCTTTAACATTAGTGGAGATCTTTTTTATCCAAGAATTCCATTGTTTTAACTCTTCAACTGAAACAAACGCTGCTGCCTTTTCCCTGACATAAACATGAGGAAATGTATTGGAGGGCTCAAACAATTTGCAGCAAAGGAGGTGCAGGACCACACATGAGATGAGACTTGAGCAGCTGCTGACAGGTGCTCAGTCAGTGCTGGGTGTTCTCAATCAGGTTGTTTGATTTCAGCTTTGCTTTTGCCTAATTTTGAATCAGATGTTTGAGTATAATTTGGAGTTCAAGCTGCATTGCCGTTGGGATATCTGGGGCAGAAATCCAGTGATGCCTTTACCTTTGTCCCTGCATGTGCAGAAATGAGTGCTGCCTTGGAAGTGTGCAGAGGGAGAGGGTTGTTGGTGTCCTTGCACTGGGAGATGTTTGTAAAATCATAAAGTGGTTTGGGTTGAAAGGGACCTCAAAGCCCACCCAGTGCCACCCCTGCCATGGCAGGGACACCTCCCTGTCATGGTTTGACACTGGCACAATGCCACATTGGCCAAAAACACAGCATCTCAAAAAACACATTTCCTGTCAAACCACCACACTCCCACTGTCCCAGGTGCTCCCAGCCCCAATGTCCAACCTGGCCTTGGGCACTGCCAGGGATCCAGGGGCAGCCACAGCTGCTCTGGGCACCTGTGCCAGGGCCTGCCCACCCTCACAGGGAACAATTCCTAATGCCCAATATCCCATCTAAACCTACTCCCTGTCAGTTTGAAGCCATTCCTTGTGTCCTGTTAATTGTAAATAATCCCTCTCCCATCTTTCTTGTTGGCTCCCTTCAGGTACTGCAGGGTTTCAGCTGGGTCACCCTGGAGCCTTTTCTTAGGCTGAACAATCCCAGTTGTCCCAGGTTTATTTGTGCTGAAATACAACTGAGCATAGTGGGTGTGAAGGTTGAGAAATATTTTTTTGCTGTTTCACACTATGTAAATTGTGATAGTATTTAAAAAAACCTAAACAACCAAAGCCTCAAAATCAGTGATAAAAATAGATTCCTTAATTAATTCTTTTCATTGTAATTCCTGTTGAGTCTCTTTTCTTAACAGTCTGGGCTAGTGCCTGTGTGGCATATCTGGTTTTCAGGACTGTTGTGCTGGCCTCCTCCAGAGCTCTTTATTCTGGTGACCAGGGAGGGTTAGGGTGGAGATCAGGGAAAGGTTCTAGCCCAGAGGGTGCTGGGCACTGCCCAGGGAATGGGCACAGCCCCGAGGCTGCCAGGGGTGGGATTTAATTATACTATTAAATAGCAGGGTGGGATTGTTGGAGTGGCTGTGCAGGGCCAGGAGCTGGGCTGGGTGATCCTGTGGGTCCCTTCCAGCTCAGGA
This sequence comes from Molothrus aeneus, assembly GCF_037042795.1. Taxonomy (NCBI): domain Eukaryota; kingdom Metazoa; phylum Chordata; class Aves; order Passeriformes; family Icteridae; genus Molothrus; species Molothrus aeneus. The sequence goes on along the minus strand of NC_089657.1, from coordinate 19,344,783 downwards.
TATTCTGATTCCATATTCTGGGCACCTCTCTGAAAAGCCCCCCAGGCACTGATGATGTAGATTCCCCTGCTGGTGAAGTGCTGTGTGTCCCTGAGGTGTTACACATCTCTTGCTGCTTGTCTGTGTGTATAAAGTGAAATGCTTTCAGGAGCAGGCTGATTGTGCAGCTGTGGGTGAGCTGGACCTGCAGTGTAGCTTGATCACCTCACCAGGCAGGGCAGCTCCAGATGCTTCTAGAAAAGGCTGAGATTTGCTGTGTGAGGAGGAGGAGGCAGCCCCACTCCAGAGGGAAGGACGTGGCCGTTTCCCTGACTCTCCCAATGTTCCTTAGGCTGCACCAATGGAGCACATCCAGGGAGCTTGGAAGACCATCAGCAATGGCTTTGGGCTGAAGGATTCTGTCTTTGATGGCCCCAACTGCATCTCCCCCACCCTGGTGCAGCAGTTTGGGTACCAGCGCCGCGCGTCCGACGACGGCAAAATCTCGGATACGTCCAAAACCTGCAACACCATCCGCGTCTTCCTGCCCAACAAGCAGCGCACCGTGGTGAGTGGGGGCTGCCTGCAGCTCAGAACTGCTCTCCTGCTCCCACTCCCTGCTCCTGCCACCAGAAATGCCCTCCTGAAGGGTCTCACTGGGGTTGAGTGATGCTCAGCAGTTGGTTGGTTTTAGAGGATGTGGTTTATTTTGGATCTGTATTTTGAGAAGCTCTACTGCTCTGTCTCAATGCTGTGAATTTTCTAAAGCACATGAGCATATTGCACATGGAAAGGTCATTGTTGGATGACCTAAACAATGATGCCTGCATGACACTTCTGTCATTTTCCTCACTTGAAATGTGGGGGTTAAAGCTGAAGTGAAACTTGTTGAGGGAACACTTCTGTTCAGTTTCTTGGAGCTGAGTGTCCCTAATAATAGTCTTACTCAAAGTTTCTTGAAATCTAAATTAAACCTTTTTCTGTACTGGGGGTAGCTCCATTTGCCTGCATTTCTCTTCTTTCTGTAGGCTGCCTACTTGTGTAAAATCCTGTTTCATAGAAACTCCGAAGTCATAAAATGCCTTCAGAATGTCCTTTGCAGGAGTGCACTTTGTGCAGCTTTCCTGGAATTTCTTAAAATGACAAAATGGTCTTGGAAAAGCCTAAAGGAGCTGCAGCCGTGTGTAAATGCTTTGTTGTTCTCCCCTTGCTGCCAGGTGAACGTGAGGAATGGGATGACCCTGCATGACTGTCTGATGAAGGCTCTGAAGGTCAGGGGGCTGCAGCCAGAGTGCTGTGCAGTGTTTCGACTTCTTGCTGAACCGAAGGGGTAAGAGGGAGACTTCCTCCCAGGGAGTGTAAAAATCTTGGGTTTGGAATAGCAGCAGTGATGTTTTCTTCCCCTCTGGCTGATTTCTTTTAAAGCAGTTTGGTTGTGAGCACTTTGTGTTGCTTTCTTTGCCTTTTTCTAGGGTAACTCTGTCACCTTTCTGTGTATTGGCAATTTCATTTTTGTTTGAAAGCTAAATATTGAAAATATTTAAAATGGAGGGGTTCCCTCAAGTGCTTGCAGCCCCTTAGTGAGGGTTTTGCCATGCTCTAGATGAAGTGATGCCTTCCTTCATGTTTGAGGTGCATTTCTGTGCTGCCTTTATAGATGGTAAATTCAGTGCCAGGGATTCTTAGCCCACTTCCCTGAACAGTTCTCTGTGCTCAGTTTTAAGGCTCTGCATTCCTCTACAACTTCCCAATATTTGGATTTCAGTCTCACTTCAGATACTCCTTATTTATTTGTAGGACTGGGGGATGCTACTATTAAATACCAAATGATTGTCCTACAAGCTGAGGGAGTGAAGGTATCTCATGGAGTTAATGCACTTCACACCTCTCAGGCTTGGCCTTAAAGCTCCCTGCAGCCTCAGGCATTTGTGGGGTTACATCTCTGAGCAGCTGAGGCCATTCTGGGGTCACCAGTCCCTGCCCAAGCACCTAAGAATGGATTTTGTGTCACTCAAGATTTCTGTTACATTTATAAGGGTATTTCTGTGACTCCATTAAAGCTTCCAGGTGCTTTATGTCAAATATTCTATAAAGAAATAACATGTTAAAAATGAGCAGAAAAAGAGGTGACTTGCAATATATTCCAAGTTGCCTCTGATTTTTTTGAGTGGAAGACACTGAGATCTGTCCAGCTCACTGTAAGAGGTTAGCTATGCTCTTTTGGCTATTTGTTCTCAGTTTACTCAAGAAAACTCACAAAACATAATTGTGGATGAGGCCAGACCTCTCTCCAAGGTGATTTTGTTGTCCCCATTTTCTCTTTCAGAAAGAAAGTGCGTTTGGATTGGAACACAGATGCTGCCTCCCTGATTGGAGAGGAGCTGCGAGTGGACTTCCTTGACCATGTCCCACTCACCACTCACAATTTTGTAAGATTTTCTTTATTCTGCTGAGAATTTCATCAGTTGAGCCACAGATTTGGCCAAAGAATGTTTTGGGCATTAGAAAGCTTTTGGCTTTCTGGACACAGGGATTTTCAGAACTTGGGGTTGATTCCTTCACCCCTGTTCCCCACCAATTCCATTCCCTAAATATCAATTTGCAGTGAAATGCCAGAATTGTGATTATTGCCCTGGGGATCCCCAGGTGTCACAGCCTGTCCAAGCTCACATTGTGCATGTTCTTCACAGCTCTGATGCGTGCCATTTTTATTTTACATAAATACCTGTGTCTGTAACTGTTGTGGTAAGATACCCATGTCTTTAAAGTCTAGAAAAGGCAGAAAATTTGCATTTTCTGTCTCGTCAGTCAAAAAAGGCTGGATAAGTTCAGCAGCTTTACTGGACTGATGGTCCAGTGTTTATTTGTGCTGTTAATTCTGCAGGTAATGACATTATTTTGTGAGCTAATGCTGCTTTGTAATTTGACAGAGTGTTCTATGGGGGAATGAAAGGCTTGTAGTTCCTTCTCAAAAATTGATTATTTATTCCACACAAAACAAGTAAGTAGAAGGTGGTTTTGTGCTTTGTAGGTTTTTTAATTTTTAAGAATTTTTAATTTTTTTTTTTTTTAAGAAGAGATAATGCCCAACTCCTAACAGTTTTACCTTGCATTATTGTCTTCTCCTTGGGAAGGAACTCTGTTCCCATATTTTAGCTTTTTTCTTGTTTTGTTCTAGAAATCCATTGTGGTAATCCTAAGTCCTAAAGGATTGTCCTTTACATCTGTTAAAAAGGTTGGGATTGATTTGCAAAACCTGAAAGTCATTTTACTGCTACATTACATTAAAAAAAAATACAGAAAATGTCATCTGCAGTTGGTCAGCAGAAAATGAATATTTTTCTCCAGGTCTGGAAGAAGCTAAAATTTGGAACCCTCCTCCCCAGTAGGTTCTGGAGGAAGAAACCACTTGGTTCATTTTAATCTTTTCATACTCCAGAAGCTTTTAAAAAAACAAAGTAGGCTGCCATTTAAATAAGTACAAATTCCTTCTATTATTTTGATTACTAAGAAATGTATTTCTCATGCAAGGGGTATTGGTTAGTTGTAAGCACCAAGAGTTTTGGCTAACAAAAAAAATGAGCTGGGCCTTCCAGTCTGATCCTCTTTCACCTCTTTGGTGCTACTGGAAACAAACACAAACCTCAGCTCTTGGCTCGCACAGCTCTTCACCTTGCTGAGCAAAAACATCATTTTTGCGTTTAAAAGAACACTTATTCTTTTCTTTTTCTTTGATTGTTTGTTCTGTAAATAAAGCCTTCAGTGCTTCTGGACTTCCCAGGTGTCCAACCAACCTGGAAATCCACTCTAGAATATTTGAGTGTGGTTTTAAGCTCAGTAGCAACCTGGGGGCTCTGACAGCATTTTACCGTGGTTATTTATTTCTTTTGGGCTCTGACTGTCCAAATGTCAGTTGATGAGCTGATTAAGAGGTAACTAGCTGGGATTAATCCCTGGCTGTGTTTTCCAGGCCAGGAAGACATTTCTGAAGCTTGCCTTCTGTGACATCTGCCAGAAGTTCCTGCTCAATGGCTTCCGCTGTCAGACGTGCGGCTACAAATTCCACGAGCACTGCAGCACCAAGGTGCCAACCATGTGTGTGGACTGGAGCAACATCAGGCAGCTCTTGTAAGGACTGCTCCTCTCTATTGCAGCAGCAAGTCTGGCTGACACTTGGTGTTGTGTCTCTGATCACAGAGATCCTTCTGGGTTGTAGGGAAGGCAGTCCCTGTGAGCAGAACTGTGGGTTGAGCTCATGAAACAGCCAGCAATGAGTGTCTGTTCCCAGGGAAAAGGCCGTGCACATCAGCTGCAGTTTGTTCTTGCTCTGGATTTTAATGCTCTGGGACAAGCAAACAAACACCTTGAATGGCCAGGCAGTTACTCCAGTGCCCTCTGTTTGAGCAGGGGACAGCAATTCCTCCCACACAACACATGTTAGGAATCAGCCAGGCCATGGTTCAGTTGGATTTTAGCTGTTTAGTGTTCACCTGTTCTACACCTCAGCTTCTGACACTGGTGAAAATGGTGAGAAAACAGATGGAGGATAATACTTTCCTAATACCAGTTACAAAAAGTTGAAAATGATTATGTTAGAAGTCCTTTTATGCAAAAGAGTTAAAGCCTGTAATTGTTCTAATGTTTCTTAGTGGTTGTAATTTTTTATAACTAAACTTGGTCATGTGGTTCTGCATTTTCCCATACTAAGAGAGTGCAGGATGACTTGTGCCACTTGGTGCTACCTGGTTTGAATAGAACTTAACTGGGTCAAGTACCCTTTCAGGAAAATCTCAAGTCTGATATAGAAAGATTTGTCTCTCAAGTTTGGAAAGAACACGTGGAACTTTTCTTTGGGAGTCTGAAGGCAGAGATTTTAGCGGTACACAGAGGAAAAACATGATGTAAAGATAGGAATGTGTTCATGAAGCTAATCATGCTGCAAAGAAACAGCCCTTTAAAATTTCAGCTTTCAAGAGCATTGTACAGGAGGTAGTGTAGCAGTTGAAGTTGTAATTGTTTTTGTTGATATTTCAGATTGTTCCCAAATTCAAATATCAGTGACAGTGGTGTCCCTGCACTACCTCCCTTGACAATGAGACGGATGCGGGAGTCTGTCTCCCGGATACCTGTTAGGTAAGCTTGTATTTCCTGTCATTTCTCTTTTGGGAAATACACTTCTCTCAAAGCAATCCATCCAAAGCAGCCAGAGACCCCCAGCTCCTCCAAAGCAGAGCAATCTGATCCAGGGTTGGGATGAATGTGCAAGGCAGCAACACCACTTCATCACAGACAACTCTTTCTTGTTCTTAGATCCACCAAAGCATTGATTTCAGATTTCATAGTTTCAAGTTTTAGCCTTAAAATTTTAAGGTAGAGTATTAAAGGCTTTTTGGAGACCTTTGTTTTCCTGCCTAAGAAAATCCAAGGCTCCCTTTTGGTATTTTTGTGAATTCATTTTATTTTATCTGATCAGGTAGGGTGCATCAAGAGTTTGTGTCTCGTGGTGGATGATTCACATCATAACTAAAATAATGCTCTGATATTCTGATGACAGATAGGAGTTTAAGGAGACAACAGTGGGAACTGAAAATATGCTCCTCTTAAAGAAAATTCTCATACCTAAAGAGAACATGCCTGTAGTTTTAATTCATGCTGAAATGAAACTTGTGTCCCTTCCCAAGGGGCCTGTCCCCTGACCCTAACACGTGCCTGTATTCTTTCCCTTGAAATTCTAGAGGCTGAAGAGAGCAGGCCAGCTTTTGTTTTTTCTGCACCCATTTGAACAATCTGGGCAGGAATGAGGCACAGAGCACGTAGCTGACTTGTAAATGGTTCTATGTCTTTATTTCTTTGTTTTAATGGGAACTGCACCAGGAATTGATCTTTGCCATCTTACTCTTATTTCCAGTGTTGTTGAACAGTGAGTTACTAACTTTATAGATCTTTTGTGAGGGCTGGCCCATTTCAATTAAGATACATTTGTGTTTTGGGATCCTAATGGTCTGAGTGGCCTTAGCTGTGATTTAGAACTCTTTGTTGAGCTGGATTTTAGCCTTGGCCTCCTTTTAACTGGTGTTGGGTTTCATGACTTCCTTGCTGGCTGTTCTGTGCAAACCATTGAACAGTCTTGCAAAGCTTTACAAATTCAGGGCTCAGCTCTTAAGCTGTGCATTTAACAGGCTTGAAATGAGCAGTTTGTTTAGTTTCACAGTCCTGAATTCATCTCTCAGAGGCAGTATTTTGTCAGTGTATTAAATGTGATTTGATGGGGATTGAGGTGAACTGTGGCAAAGTTCCTAACAGCAAAACCAGACCTCAGCTAAACACACTAATTAAATATGTGAGCTGACAAGATCTTCAAGTTTTTCAAATTTATTTCTTAGATTAAACTGGGACTGATTCAGCTGACCAAGTAGTTTAGTTGATGTGTAAATCCCAGCTTTTTCTCTGCTTGGAATTGTGTGTATATTGCTTTTGGACAGGTTACATTGAACAGTGTTTTTCACTTGCCAGAGGGGGAAATAAAAATAACCACAACTCTCCCTTTGTCTCTGTTTCCTTCTCAGCTCCCAGCACAGGTATTCTACACCTCATGCCTTCACTTTCAACCCATCCAACCCTTCCTCTGAGGGCTCTCTGTCCCAAAGGCAGCGCTCCACATCCACCCCCAACGTGCACATGGTCAGCACCACCATGCCCGTGGACAGCAGGATCATCGAGGTAACAGCAGGGCTGCCCTGGGGCTGCACTGCCCTGCCACAGCCTCTGTGGCCTTGCCTTCCTGCCTTCCTCCCCTCTGCTCACTGCCTGCCTCAGCTGCCTCACTGGGGAAGAGATCAGGAGACACCTTTGCATAGGAAGTTCATTATTAATTCTTGCAGTCTATCAACTTTGCTGCAGGAATTGGGGAATTCTAGGGGTGTGTCAAGAGGTTTAACAGTTAAGCTCAGTTTTGTGAAGAAATGCTTTTTAGATGTGTCTAAAAATGTTTTTCCAAATGCAAAAGTCTGGGTTTGTGGGGGAGGCTGGTGTTAATTTTCAGTCAGACTAAAGGTGCCCTGAGTCTGGGTGTAGTTCTTGGGCTGGGAATGCTCAGGTCAGAGCTTCCTGGGGATCTGTTTTGTGTTAATTACACCTGAATGGAAATAATGACAGTTCTGGGCCTGTGGGCTGAAGCCAGTCTGTCTGAGACTATTCCTGCTGGTCTTCCCTTCAAACACCTTTTTTTTGTATTTTCCTACCTTAGACTGGCAGTGAGGGACAACTCTGGGAAATCAGGCCTAAAGTGGTTGGGTTTCTTTAATTTTGATTTGTGATAACCTTAACAAACTGGTGTGCAGGAAATGCTGAACTGCAGGACATGGGAGAGAGAGCAAGCACTGTTTGCTGCTTTTGCCTCTGGAATAGTTTAAAAACTCTGGAGGCCAAGCCAAAGCCTTTCACTGCTGAGCTCACCTGCATCTTCAGCTGCTGATTTATGGACTTGTGTGAAACCTGAAGATCCTCTGAAGGGAGTGAGAGTTCCTCTGGCCCTTGGAGCAGAGCAGGAGTGCCCTGCAGCCCCAGGAAGCATTTTTGGTCAGAGGCTCTGTGTCAGCTGCCTTTGTGTCCTCCCTTTCTCATTGGGTTCTTTGGCTCCCAGCCCTTTTTGCTGGTTCAGAGGCCAGGCTGACCATCTCTGATGGCACAAACCACAATGGAGCACTCAAGAAAATCTGAATTATTGATCTGGGTAGAGTGATGAGTCTTTAAGGAGACATTTTTTTTCTTTATGCAGAGCAGTAAAGACAGAAACACTTTCTATTCTGGATCTTCACATTACCATAAAAATAGTTGTTACATTCTAAAAGCTTTTCAAAGGCCCCAAAGCAATGCAGGAAGAAAGTAGCAGAGACTTTCTAGTAAACCAGGAGAAAAATTATAATAAAAAAATGCTTTACCCAAGGATAGATCCTAGTGAACCTCTGGGTTTGAGCAGGAATACTCGAAAATTTTATTGCACTTAATTATCATTTATCAAGCAAATTAGGTTACTTTTTCTTTCATTTAGCCTAAGATTGGATTTTTAGAAATATTTTTTTATACTTCCTCTGTTCTTTTCTTTTATCTCTTACTGTGTTGGCCTAGAATAACAGCCTGAATGCTTCTCCCAGCTCCTGGTGCAGACGCTTTTGTTTGAGGGGAAGAGTAGGTATTTCCTTGGTGCCTTCTGTTTTCTTGTCATTAACAGCATTGCTGTAACTTGTAAGCCATGGCAGTGTCCACCTGAAGTGTTGAATCTGGACCTGATCTGATGAGAATCTTGCCAGCATGTTTATACTCAAATATTGGGGCTGTTAATTGGAAGGGGCAAATTGATAAAGAGCTTCATGTTCAGTTGATCTGGCTGAATTCATCCTCCTCTGGATGGGAATAGGCTTGGATTAGAATGCATTGGGTCTCACAGCCTTTAAACAAAACCCTCTCAAAACACATCCATTGTGTGGCTTTTCCCTCTGGAAGTGGTTTTTATTGGCTGTACCCATCCAAAGCCCTGAGATGAAGAACAACTTGGACTGTTTTTATTTCCCATCAAAGTAAAGCTGACAGACTACAGCACTGGGGATGGTGTTACTTGTGTTGTAAGAACAGGGGTTTGGTTTGTTTGCTGTTGAAATCAGAAGCAAATAAACAAATATTCACATCAGGATTGAAGCTCCAAAATACTTTTTCAAAGTAAGAACTCCACATAGATAAGTATGAGAAACAATTTGAATTCTTTAGTCATCCTTTGCCAGCTTCCTTGAAAGCAGTTACATTCTCAGGCTGATGTACAAAACCAATCACTTGTGATTTGGATTCTGAAAGGTTTTATCATCCTTAAAATAAACAAAATTAGTAAATGGAGGAGTTCTTCATTGGTTGTTCATGCAGATTTTAATCCACTCAGGTGTGGAGCAGTGGCAATCTGCAAGAATGCTGTACTTATCCAGCCTGGGTGAATGCAACTAATTAGCTAAAACAATGTATTTTATAACTGAACCTTTGCTAAGGATAATCTTAATTTGAAACTGTGGAGTGCAATGTGGGCTTGTTCTGTCCTCCTATGAAGTCTTACATTTATTATTCTACTAATTAGTTAGAGAATTTGCATTGACTTCTGTTAACTTTGACAGTGTTTAATCTCTCTGTAGTGCATGTTCTTGCTTTGTACTCACACAGTCCCTGGATATTTTCCCTTTCCTGTTTGTACTTTGGGATAATGCAAAAGGCAGGTGAGAAAAGCTGTGCAGTGCTGTTTGTCAGAGCTTAGTTCTCTCTTGTGCATGGCTGTAGAGTTGTGTTGTGCCCGTGGCATGAGGTGACACTTGTGGCACTGTCCTGGTGACCTGTGGGAAACACTGCTCAAATGCCAGATTCCCTGTGGGAATGTGCTTGGAAAAGGAGAGGGCTTTGTGTAGGGGCACTTGTGTAGCCTGTTTTGGGGGTTGAGGTGCTGTGTGCAGCTATTTCACACTGGGTGTTGAGGTGGAATATTTGGGGGGGTTCAAAGTCCTGCTTTACCCCAGGAGCTGTTTGGGGGTTGTGCCCTGGGGCCATGCCAGGAGCTCTGTCCACACCTGGAACACGAGCATGAAGTGCAGGGGGAGCGCAGACGGTGTTGCTGCTGCTGGGTCTTGTTTTGTGCCCTTTTCCTTTTTGGTAGCAGTCCTTTCAGTATGCTGTGAGCCTCTTCCCTGTGTTGGCAGAACTCACCAGTTGCATGGGTTTCCTGCAGGATTGGTGTGATGAGCAGATCCCCAATCCTGGAGCTGCTGGCCAGTGCTCTATTGCACTAAAACTGGCCCAGCAATTTCCACACCAGCCCTGCTTGTTCCTTTGTGTGCTCCTTGTTCCTTTATTAACTTTATTCTCCATTTCCTCTGTTGCAGGATGCAATTCGAAGCCATAGTGAATCAGGTATGCTTTCAAAATTGAACATTTTCTAATATGGTTTGATTTGGTTGTTCTCTTGTTCATCAACTGTTTTCTTGTATTTCTGTCTTAAAGCCTCACCCTCTGCTCTGTCTGGAAGTCCTAACAATATGAGCCCAACTGGCTGGTCTCAGCCTAAAACCCCAGTCCCAGCCCAAAGAGAGAGAGCCCCTGCATCTAACACACAAGAAAAAAACAAAATTGTGAGTATGGTGATGTTTGCTTTAATTCACAAATGAGTTTGCACTGTGCTGGGATGAATTTCTGCACTGAAGGGTGCAGGTGATCTTGGCTTGCCCTGCACTGTGTGTACAGGAACAATTTATTGTCATTAATTGGGGAATGATGGCACTGATGCCTTGGATTCTAAATGCTCAGAACAAAGTGTTCTGGGTTGCAAATGAATTTCAGCCAGTGGTGTGACATTGTCAGTGCAGGCCCAAGGATTGCCTTTTAAATCTTTAGAGGTTGCATCCTTTTGATCTAGTTTTAATTTATTTCAAATTGGCTTCATTAGCACTGTTTGAACTGTGTTGTTTCCATAGAAAGGGGATATTGCCAATGCCTTCATTTCCCTTGGACAGTCAAATATCTCAGGGAAAAACAAATTTACAAAATGCAGCTTTTCCCTCAAAGGTTTGATTTAAACTTAGGGGTGGGGGAAAGAAAGAAGAGTTAGAATAATAATTGATAATATCTTGAAATTTTTGAAGGCTTCTAAGCTTTCACAAGGAAAACAGAGTTGCTCAGTGGGATTCACAGTTTTTCCTCACTTAGACATTTGGGAATTTTGCTCTCATCTGTTTGGCTTATTCCATTTAAGAGTTCCAGAATTTTAGTATTGTGCCTTTGAAGAAAGCATTTTCTTAAATATTTCAGATGTTTTTAAATAATTGATCATAAAATATATGTTCCTTTTAGGATCTCAGATTAGGGTTTAATTTTCTAGTGCAGATCTTCATGATAAACAGTTCAAGGCATCCAAGAAAAAGGGGGTGATTTTTTTTATTTGGGTTTTTTGCTGAAAACTCCCACCACCCTCCCAAACTGAGGAGAAAAACAAAAATCCAAACTGCAGGACCAACCCCTCGAGGTTTCAGGGGGAAATTATTGAATTGATTTGTGTGTGTATAATACAGGTGATTAAAAATGACCTTTCTGTGAATTGTTGTTGCAGAGGCCTCGTGGCCAGAGAGACTCCAGTTATTACTGGGAAATAGAAGCCAGTGAAGTGATGCTGTCCACCAGGATAGGCTCAGGCTCTTTTGGGACAGTTTACAAGGGCAAGTGGCACGGTGAGTCTGGAGCTGGGCAACATGGAGCTTGGGGTGCTGGGTGCCCAGCTGCCTCCAGAGGGAAAAGGGATTTAGGGGTGCTGGGTGCTCATCTGCCTCCAAAGGGAAAAGGGATTTAGGGGTGCTGGGTGCTCATCCTTCACCCAAGGGAGAATGGATTTAGGGGTGCTGAGTGCTCATCCTTCACCCAAGGGAGAATGGATTTAGGGGTGCTGGGTGCTCATTCTTCACCAGAGGCACAGGGAAAATGGATTTATTGCTGCTGGATGCTCATCTGCCACCAAAGGCATAGGGAGAATGGATTTACTCGTGCTGGGTGCTCATCCTTCACCAAGGGCACAGGGAGAATGGGTTTAGGAGTGCTGGGTGCTCAGCTGCCTCCAAAGGGAAAAGGGATTTAGGGGTTCTGGGTGCTCAGCTGCCTCCAAAGGCACAGGGGAAATGGATCTTGGGGTGCTGGGTGCTCATCCTTCACCCAAGGGACAATGGATTTAGGGGTGCTGGGTGCTCATCTGCCACCAGAGGCACAATGGATTTAGGGGTGCTGGGTGCTCATCCTTCACCAAAGGCACAATGGATTTAGGGGTGCTGGGTGCTCATCCTTCACCAAAGGCACAATGGATTTAGGGGTGCTGGGTGCTCATCCTTCACCAGAGGCACAATGGATTTAGGGGTGCTGGGTGCTCATCCTTCACCAGAGGCACGATGGATTTAGGGGTGCTGGGTGCTCATCCTTCTCCCAAGGCCCAGGCAGAATCAGGATCTGCTGTGTGAGAGCAGCCCTGGGGTTCCAGCAAAGCACAGACCCCAACCCTCAGTCTCACAAGTGCCTCTCCATTCTCACTGCTCTGATCTCTTCACTCCCATGCTCCACACCAGTTTGCTTTCTGAAAGGGTTTGTTTTCTGTTAGCTGGGCAATTCCACAGCCTGCTGTTCAGTTATATTTAGCTTCTCTTCAAACCTTTGTGGTTTAATTAGCATGCTTCATTTCAAGGTGGGATGGAAAGGAAATCAGCATAAATAAATTGTGGAGTTTTTTCAATGAAAAAATAATGAATGTGAGAGTTTGATCTGTAGGTAGTGGGGATATTTTGAAAACAGGCACCCTGCAAAGCTGCAGAATTTGTTTCTAAATTCATGGCTTGTGATTTTGAACAGAAACACACAAAAACCTTTCCATGCTCTAATTTAAATGGCATTATTGTTAGAAAAAAAAACCCTAACAAAACAAATCTGGAAACTCACCTGCTGCCCTCTGTTTTTAATGAGTAAATACTTGCATGTCTCAAGGCCCAGATGCTGTCAGCAGCAAGGGAAGCACTATTGTTACACTAAAAGTCATGAACAGTTTCTGATTTTCATTATGGAACTGAATGGGACACAGAAATCAAGAGGAAAATTAGTTCAGTCAGATCTTGTAATAAAACATAAATTCATATTACAATTTATTTGTAATGGGACACAGAAATCAAGAGGAAAATTAGTTCAGTCAGATCTTGTAATAAAACATAAATTCATATTACAATTTATTTTAGTAGAACATTCACACCTCTTCAAGTACCAAGAATTAAAGAAGTAAAGAAATTCTGCATGAAGGAGAGCTGTTGGGTTTTCTGATGTGCTCAAATGAAGTTTATATATAAACACTTCAATATTTAAATTTGCTAATCAAACCACAAAGGTGTGTATACATATGTCCTGCAAAATGGATTCTACCTCAACATAGCCCTAAAAAATAGAAGGGAGGTGTGGGAATAATTAATTAATGGCTTTTTCCATTAGACTGAAATTCAACTCAATGAATTGCTTGACACCACAGGAATTTGTCTGCAGGGAAATCTTGACCCTTCAGTAGAGGTTCAGATGAGGAATTTGAATTGCATTGTTTATTTTTGTTACTTTGAGGAGGAGAGGAAAGCTGCATCTTCAGTAACTTTTGTTGTCATTTTATTTCCAGGGGATGTAGCAGTGAAGATCCTAAAGGTTGTAGACCCAACCCCAGAACAGTTCCAGGCTTTCAGGAATGAAGTGGCTGTCCTGAGGTGAGTTGGAGTTCCACTGCTAAATTCTGATATTCCAGCTGCTGCATTTGCCTCCCTGCAGCCTTCTGGCCCAATGTTCTGTGTGTGATAGGCACCAAAAGCAGATTTCCAGAGAAGAATAAAAGAGACAGTCCTAGTTCAGAATATTTTTGTGGGCTCTTAACATTGCTCAGCCCACACTGGGCAGTGAAGGTGGGGATTAATGAATTCTGCCCTAATTCTCACCACCAGACAACACTTGAACTGTTCCTCTTCAAATGGCACCATAATCATTATTTTCCCTAAACACATGCACTGATCAGTGTAATTGTTCTCTGCTTTCAGATCCTCAGGTGTTTTAGTGTGTGTGATGTTACTCCTGAAAATGAACCAAGTAGATACATAACAAACCATCTCCTCATCTGATAATTCCTTTAGGGTTTGCAGCTATCTTTGGTTTCCCTTGGCATTCAGCCTTCCACCTAAAGCTGGGATTTTTCCCAGCTTCCAGGGTGTTTTCTGCCATTCCAGTAACTTCTAACCCCACTTGCAAGTGTGACTGTTGCTTGTTGATGTCAAATTCTTAAATGTTGATTTCAAATAACTAAAAGGGAGTATTGTAACTAAAGAGCAAAAGACCAGCTGAAAAACAGAAAATGGCAACTGTGGTGTATTTTAATGATTTGTGAGCCCAAATTTCACTGCCACACCGGCCTGGGATTGCAGAGATGAGATGCATTCAGCCAGGAGTGCCTTTGGAGCAGCCCTGGGGAGCACTTTTGGTGCAGCCCCTGATTTCTCTTGGTGCTCCTCTGTCAGGAAGACCCGGCACGTGAACATCCTGCTCTTCATGGGCTACATGACCAAGGACAACCTGGCCATTGTCACCCAGTGGTGTGAGGGCAGCAGCCTCTACAAACACCTGCACGTGCAGGAGACCAAGTTCCAGATGTTCCAGCTCATCGACATCGCCCGCCAGACCGCCCAGGGCATGGAGTGAGTGCCCTCCCTCTTCCTGCCCCTCCCCTGCCCCTCCCCCGCCCCTCCCCCGCCCCTTCCCCGCCCCTCCCTGCCTCATTTTATCAGCTATTTTATCTGCTTCTCCAGCCTGAGCTCTGCTGTAGTGCAGCAGATGCAATGCTGTTGTAAATTCAGGATGAGGGGGCTTTTCCTCCCCCGTGTCAATGTAACCCTGCAGTGTCTGACACACTGATTGATGCTCTGTGGGATCAGGGGTGGCTGCTCTGTTCCCCAGGACTCACCCAGATGGTTCTGGAAGCATTTCCAGCTCCCTGCTCTCAGCCCTGGTTCTGATGCTGGGAGCACAGGAGCAGCTGCTGCTGCCATAGCTCATTCCTTGGAGCTCAGGGCCCAGGTTTGCAGCCACTCTCCAGGAGCTGGCCAGGGTGAAATGTCCATTTGGAACAGATCCAGGAGCTGGCCAGGGTGAAATGTCCGTTTGGAACAGATCCAGGAGCTGGCCAGGGTGAAATGTCCGTTTGGAACAGATCCAGGAGCTGGCCAGGGTGAAATGTCCGTTTGGAACAGATCCAGGAGCTGGCCAGGGTGAAATGTCCATTTGGAGCAGCCACAATCCAGGAGCTGGCCAGGGTGAAATGTCCATTTGGAGCAGTCAGCCCCAGCACAGGGCACAGAGCTCATGGCTGTGAGGACAGCCCCAGTTTTCCAGGGTTAATCCATCCTCCCTGTGCCTCTGGTGAAGGATGAGCACCCAGCACCCCTGAATCCATCCTCCCTGTGCCTCTGGTGAAGGATGAGCACCCAGCACCCCTAAATCCATCCTCCCTGTGCCTCTGGTGAAGGATGAGCACCCAGCACCCCTAAATCCATCCTCTCTGTGCCTCTGGTGAAGGATGAGCACCCAGCACCCCTAAATCCATCCTCCCTGTGCCTCTGGTGAAGGATGAGCACCCAGCACCCCTGAATCCATCCTCCCTGTGCCTCTGGTGAAGGATGAGCACCCAGCACCCCTGAATCCATTCTCCCTTTGGTGAAGGGTTAATGGAATTTGTGCCACTCCTTCCTGGCATTTCTTCCCTGCACTGAGCACAGCTCCATTTCTTTGTTCCCAGAGTAGACTTGTGGAAAGCCAGCAGGGGTTGGGTGTGTAATAAACTGAACAAAGTGTCTGGGGGGAATGAAAATGCTGATTGTGAGCAGCCCTGCTAATGGCTGCTGTGCTTTTCCCTTCACAGCTATTTACATGCCAAGAACATCATCCACAGAGACATGAAATCCAACAGTATCCTTCCTTCCTGAGTCTCCATCCTCTGCTGGGAGGGATTTCTTGGGCATGGGGAGCTTGCTTTCTGTGGGGCTTGCACCACCTATTTAAAATAGATTGATATATATAACTACTAATGGGCAATCCCTGTTGATGAGCTAGCAGGGATTTCCACAGGACATCTGTGCTTGTTTGCCACACTTGGGATAAAGATGTGCTGCAGTTGTGCTCAGGAGTCTGTTATTTTACTGAAATGAGGTTTATTCAGTGCTCTGGGACCCACATGCTGCTCTCCCCCTTGGTGGGAGCTGTGTGTGCCTGTTCATCTGTGTGCACACGTGGGTTTGTTTCTGTCTCTTGGGTATTTTTAGTATATTGAGAACTCCTCACATAACTGGCAGAAAGGAAGCCAAAAGTCTTCCTTTAAACTCAAGGAAAGGCAGCCTTTTACTATTCTATTTCGTGCAAAAATATAGATTCAGTAACACATCTGGAGTGAAAATGGTGGGAGCTGATTTCTTGCACCTTTGAAATGCCTGGTTTTGCAATTACCAGAACATCCTTGGAGATGGGAACTGGGGCTTCCTTCCATCACATGTGACCAGGATGTTTTGGCAAATGCCATCATAAAAAATCTGCCAAGTTCAGTAGTTCCAGAATGTCAGTGGATTCCCTTTCCAGTTAAACAAAAAAACCCCAATTATTTTATTGTATAGGAGGTCAGAAATTTGTGATTCCTAGTAATGATGATCATTTTTGTGAATTAAGTTAGCTCTGCTCCTGACATACAAACATGACTGACTCTTTCTCATTTCTATTTCTGAATTATCTTCTTGAACTTGCAGCATTCCTAAGTCAAATCAATAAATGATCACTTCTTAAAATAACCCCAGCAAAGAAGGTGCTGATATCAGTGACAGATCCATGAAGGAGATAATTATAAATAGTGTGGGTGTATTTGCAGTTAAAATCATAGTTAAACCTCAGGAGATCTGCCAGAGAACTTCATGGAAATAGATTTTATTTTTACATTTACTTCTCCTTGTAATTGTTTCTTTCTGAATTTTCTTTTCTGAGTTGTGAGACCTCTGGGCTCTTTCTTTTTCTCAGTTATTTAAGGAGCTGCAGCCATGGGTGGTAATGAACTGTTGATTTCTGTCCTAGCTCACCATAAAGATAAATCTACAAATGCTGCTGAACATCTGCTCTGGTTTAGTGTTAAATGTTAATTTCAAACCCCTTTTCCTTTGTTTCCCATACAGCTCCCAGCAGGTTTCAGTAAAACAGGCAGCACTTGACACTCAGGTCAGAAAATACAGAACTGTTGACTCAGTTTTGTGCAGTTTCTTTAACAAACCTACAGATATATTTCTTCATGAAGGCCTGACAGTGAAAATAGGAGACTTTGGCCTGGCAACTGTCAAGTCCAGGTGGAGTGGATCCCAGCAGGTGGAGCAGCCCACGGGCTCCATCCTGTGGATGGTGAGCACAGCATCCCTGCTTTGCAGAGTTCCCTCTGCACTGCCCCCTCAGCACTCACTCACTTCTGCCAGGCCTCTGGGGCTTTTGTTCAGCTGTAGGACAGGTTACAATTGGGGATGAATTGTGCAAAGTAGGCACCAGGCACCCGTGGACTCTCCACTGGGGCTTGGGAGTTATTTTAAATATTTAGGGCTGCCAGTAAATCTGGGAATGTGTGTTAAAAATGTCAGGATGCTTGGCTAAGGCTGCTTTGTGCTCTGGAAAATACACACATCACCTGAAACTGAGTTCCAGAAGCAGAAATGTTCTTTTCTGTAAAAAAATGATACAAAAAGTCACATTTTGAAAAACTTTCCGTAAAAGGGTTCAAAACTAACTTACCTAATGGCATGCAATGTATTTGTGTACATGAAACAGACCTTGGGGAAAAAAAAAACCCTGCATATTTGCTCATTGCAGGCTTTTCAAAACCATTTCATTTATTTTAGTCATGTGTAGCCCATCCTTGCTGAGCTGTCACAGGAGGGGAGGTTGGTTCTGTTTCCTTGGAAGCTCCTGTGGTCCCTTATCATGGTTTTTATGCTGTTGTACTTTAGTGCTTTGCTTAATAATTCTGAGGGAATTCTTCAGGAGGGAGAAAAGATCTCAGCCAGTGGGGAAGTTCTGGTGGTTCACACCTTGTTTTGCTCAGCCATCTGACAGTGTTTGTTTTAAGAAGCTTCATAATTTGCAAATATGTTCAAATGTTCCTGCATTTCTTCCCTGATCTGTTCAATATGTGCTGGTTTGTGTTTGGCTTTCACATTTCCTGACCAAATTTTGGTATCAATTTACAAGAGATGAGAGTTTTGTATTTTCCCTTTTAACCTTGCTACCAAGGTTGCAAATATCCAAATGTTGCAAATATCCAAATATTAATATTTTTTCCAATGGCAACATGCTTGTTCAAGCAAAGGATTGATTTTTTGGTGTGCTCTGAACTGTACTGATATTTTTAATAAGATAGGAGTAGCCTGAACTTCTCCAGAGCCTTAGGTAAACTCATCAAGCTTTGGGGGTATGTTAAACCAGGAAATATGAAAAATGTTCAAATGTTCCTGCATTTCTTCCCTGATCTGTTCAATATGTGCTGGTTTGTGTTTGGCTTTCACATTTCCTGACCAGGTTTTGGTAGCAGTTTACAAGAGATGAGAGTTTTGTATTTTCCCTTTTAACCTTGATAGCAGTTTAAGAACTGCTGGTGAAACTCAGGCTCAGTTCTGTGTAAGGTGTAACAGGAGTCAGTAAATGTTGCAAATCCAAATATTAATATTTTTTCCAATGGCAACATGCTTGTTCAAGTAAAGGATTGATTTTTTGGTGTGCTGTATTGATATTTTTAATAAGATAGGAGTAGCCTGAACTCCTCCAGAGCTTTAGGCAAACTCATGCAAGCTTTGGGGTGCCCTTTGCTGACTGATTCCCAGCTGAGCTCGCTGTGTGTGCTCCCAAATCCTCTCTCTTGGCTTGGTGCTGTTGTGGCTGCTTTGTTCCCTGCAGGCCCCCGAGGTGATCCGGATGCAGGACAGCAACCCCTTCAGCTTCCAGTCAGATGTCTACTCCTATGGAATAGTGCTGTATGAGCTGATGACAGGGGAGCTGCCCTACTCCCACATCAACAACAGAGACCAGGTAGGAGCCCTCGGGGGCAGCCCAGCTCATTCTGCCCATGGCACATCCCCTGGCCTGGGGAATGCAGGGTAAATACAAATGCAGCCCAGCTGAGGTGGTGCTGCCAGCCTGCCTGGTGTCAGCAGTGAATGTGGAGCTGAGAGATCCCTCAATATTGACAGTGCGGGTACTCAAAGGAAAAAATTCCTTGGTAATAAACATTTGAAGCGCCCTGTTAATTTATTCCCAGCTTACAGCTTCTGCTGCCCAGTAAAATACTGGTTTATACATTTGCAGTTATGGGAAAGTCCCATTTTGGTGTGCAATATGCTGCTGCTACATCAGGAAGATTGGATTTGGTGCTTTTTACCAAGGGAAAAACCCCAGTAACAATTGTCCAGCCTTGGAGTATTGAATACTCGTGTTTGGTGTGTGCTGTTGGGCAGCCCAGCCTGCAGGGCAGTGTTGGTGCCCTGTGGGACTGGGGTTCCTCACCTTGGGGGCACCACAGCTGCCCAGCAGTGAGCCCCCTGTGTAACCTGCTTGTGTGGGTGGCTGTTTTGCAGATCATTTTCATGGTTGGCAGGGGCTATGCTTCCCCAGACCTCAGCAAGCTGTACAAGAACTGCCCCAAGGCCATGAAGAGGCTGGTAGCAGATTGTCTGAAGAAAGTCAGGGAAGAACGACCTCTGTTCCCACAGGTGAGTGGGGTGTGCTGCCAGGGCCCTGAGGGCTTTGTGAGCAGCCATTGGGGCACACAGGACCTGCTCAGATGGAAATTCTGGCTAACAGCCAGTGCAGCCTTGCCCTGGTCCTGTGTTTGTTGGTAATGCAGCTCTGGGCAGTGCTGTGGTTGGACTGACAGTTCCTGGAGTCCATGGAACACAACCTGAGGCTGTGCTGGGCTGTCAGCACCTGAGACAAACCAAACCCCTCTCACTCCAGAAAAGTGAAATCTATCTCTGGGTATACATTTCATTTCAGAGTTGAGGGAAATGAGGGGCCACTGCTCCTTTCCTTCCTCACAACTCTGAACAAGGAAACAAAATCCACTGGGGGATGTAAACTCGTGGAGCAATTTTTGGTATTTCTACAAGGGATGCTTTGCCTTTTCCTGTCACTATGGGGATGGAGAAGGTACTTTCTTATACTCATTAATTATGAGTAATTAATTAATTAAACATCAGCAATTTTGGAAAAACAACTTCTTGCTGTTGCAGTCAAGCATTGTTTAGGAAGTTCTTTTTAACTGTCAGGCAGAAGATGCCGTTCCTTCCCTGTTACTCTGCTGGAGGGTGGTTTAGACGCTCATTAATTGCTCCTAATTATCTGTGAACTGATGAAAAGCACCCTCCAGCCTCTGGCACCCCCTGAGGCCCTCACAGCACTGACAGTGCACAGTGGGCAGAGTTGGCTTCCTCCAGCTCTGATCTCAGTGCCCCACGGAGCATTAACATAAAACTTAACATAAAACTGGATAAGGACTGAGTGAACGAATGGATAAATGGATAAATGAATGAATGAAGGTTTGAATGGAAGCAGAGGGAGCTGCAGGCCCCACAGCCTCTCAGAGCTGCTCTTTCCCCCAGATCCTGTCCTCCATCGAGCTGCTGCAGCACTCTCTGCCCAAGATCAACCGCAGCGCCTCGGAGCCGTCCCTGCACCGCGCCGCCCACACCGAGGACATCAACTCGTGCACGCTGACCTCCAGCAGGCTGCCCGTGTTCTGAGCACCCTGCCCTGGCTCCAGCAGGCTCTTCTGAGTGCTCTGCCCTGGCTTCAGCAGGCTCTTCTGAGTGCTCTGAGCGCTCTGCCCTGGCTCCAGCAGGCTGCCCGTGCTCTGAGTGCTCTGCCCTGCTCCTGGCTGGAGCTGCAGGGGGAACTCGAGCTCTGCCTCCCTGCCTGGTGTCCAGGCTCCTCCAGCAGGACCCTCTGTGTCCCATCCCACCACGAAGCTGCTCTGGATTCGTGCAGTTCTCAGCCTGCAGGGACACAGCTCCTCATTGCCTTTGCTACCATCTCTTGTTCTGGGAGAGGTAACAGACTACAAATCAAGAGATCTATTACTATTTTTTTAATAGATGCACTTGAGCCTTATTTTCCCCTTCCCAGAAGCGATGGCTGTTAGTTTGGCAGTGGCTCTGGCTGGGTTTGCTCTGGGCTCAGTGAGTGAGGGGGCTCTGAGGACAGCTGATGTTCTGGTGCTCTGACTGCCCCGTGCCAAGTGTCACCTCACCCTGGGGAGTTGTGCCTGGAGTGGGAAGAGGAAATAACTCTGGAAATCAGCTCCTGCCTAAGAGCTTCACCAAGCCAATGAAATAAGTTCAAATGCTAATTCAACACAAAATAGTTTTGCAATAGTTTTGCACATAGAAGAAAAACTCTTGCAAAAGGATGGAATCTGTCGTGAATTGTCCTGCTCAGAGAAGGAGGTGAGCCAGTCCTGCTTTGGTCATCTTGAGAAGCCTCCCAGCTGCCTTTGGTACTATGGACCTGCTGTGCTGCAGCCCAGGCAGGGTGGGTGAGGAGGGCTGGGCTGCCAGAGGCTGGGGGTGTCCCCCTCCTGCAGAGAATGAGGATTGGGGGTGTCCCCCCTCCTGCAGAGGATTGAGGATGTTCCCCCTCCTGCAGAGGATTGGGGGTGTCCCCCTCCTGCAGAGAATGAGGATTGGGGATGTCCCCCCTCCTGCAGAGGATTGGGGGTGTCCCCCCTCCTGCAGAGGCTGAGGATTGGGGATGTTCCCCCTCCTGCAGAGGATTGGGGATGTCCCCCCTCCTGCAGAGGCTGAGGATTGGGGGTGTCCCCCCTCCTGCAGAGGCTGAGGATTGAGGATGTTCCCCCTCCTGCAGAGAATGAGGATTGGGGGTGTTCCCCCTCCTGCAGAGAATGAGGATTGGGGGTGTCCCCCCTCCTGCAGAGGATTGAGGATGTTCCCCCTCCTGCAGAGGCTGCATCCAGCAGGAGCTGTTGTCCAAGAGATGCACTAGCAAGAGGAAACTGAGCATATACAGTTTTTCTTGTTGATTTGGGTTTTAATTTTGTTTTTATTGCTCCTGAGAAAATGCATTTATTGTAAGCCAAGGTTCCTCTGATTATCTTATTTTAATAAAATAAATTAAATTTTAGGTTTAAGATTCAATGTCATCATTTTAATGTAGTCAGCCACAGTTCTGAGTGGGACATTTGGAAACTCAAGAAATGACATTCTGAATAGTTTTTAAAAAGTAACTGATAAATAACAGCAGTGCAAGTAAAAACACACTTGATAAAACCCCCTCTCCATTTCCAGTCACATGCCAAGGCAGTTTCTGTACTGTAGTGATCTTTGAGCAGCAGCAGCTTTGGACGCCCCCTGCCCTGCCCCACTTGGGCTCCATTTTCTCTTTACTGAGGTGCAAGGGAGGTTTTTGTGTGGGCTGAACTCCATGGAGGACAGCAACAGGTGGGTGAATCTAAAAATGGATTTTTTCCAAGAGCAGTTGGTGAAATGTGGTTACTAGGGCACAAATGGGAGCCCATTTGGGATTTTGCCTTACTGAGGGTCAGGGAGTGGGGCCAGGGCTGGCTGTGCCCTCTGCACCCCAAAGCTCTGGGCAGAGCTGCTGCCTTTGCTGGGAACTGGGACAGTCCCTGGAATGCCCCAGGAGCCCCTGCAGCCTCTGCTCTGCAGCAGCACCCACAGAGCTCCTGTGAAAGGGAGAGCCAGAGCCAGGCACCAGCTCCAGCTCATCCTCAGAATGTTCTGGAACAGGCCAAGGGCAGGATGTGAGTGCCTGGGTGATGATAACTGAGAGTGCCTGTGAGCTTTGCTTCTTGAACAGCAAACTGAGACTTGAAGTCTCCAGATAGTTCTGCATGGTTTTTAACAATATGATTGGATTTGGACTGCAACTCTCTCTAAACATTATTTCTCTCTAATTGTCACTTCATTATAACAAGCTTAAAACATGGAAGGAAAGCACCCACAAGAGGTAAGCTGCTTTTACTTTAACTCTGATTTCCCAAAAGAAACCATTAAGCTGTGATTTTTAAACCAGATCATGTGTCTCTTGAAAAAATGAAGGATTTTGGATAAATAGGTTTATTTTAACCAGCACTGATGTCCAGTTCAATGAAAGGTGCTGAGTGAAGAACTTAGAAACTCAGACATGGCAAGTCCCTGGTAGCTTGGAAAAACAAGTCATGGTTTTAATTTCAGACTATCCCTCATGGCTTCTTGGTGCAAAGTAAATCAGGAATGTCCTGTTTAGGGTAAAGAACATCCTCTCCATTGATTTTTTTTTTTTTTTTTATGTATTCCTGACTATTTCTTTCTGGGGGGGGGAAAAATACATGTGCAGGAGCAGATGGAGATGAGCTTGAGTGGGAGGGTGAGGGCTGGGGATGTATTCTGGGGTACAAGGGGTGTTTGGATGTCCTTGACCCATTGCTGTGGGTGTGTGACATCCCCTCTCAGGGATAATTCATCTTCTGCTTTGTAATTAGTGCTGCCCAATTGCACTGATGGGACTTCAGCCCCTTGCTGGGCCAGTTTTCCCAAGGGAGGGAATTGATGATGTTACAGCCACTGCAAGGGCAGAGCTGGCTGTGCAGTGAGCACTGCCCAGAATCACCTGCAGGGGGGAAATGATGGGGGGTTCAATTCCCAGCTGGGAGCAGAGGGGAGGAGCTGCTGAGGCAGCAATGCCAACAGCAGCTGAATGGATCATCCTGGATCACTGCTCTGGTGCCAAGAATCCCAGGCTGAGGTTCCTGCTGCTCCCTCCCAGCAGGGACCCAGAGCCTGCTGCCACCCCCAGGCTGGCCCTGTGTGCCCAGGTCTCTCTGAACACTTTTTGCTTCATCATTTCCCACCCCTGGTGGCTCAAGGCTGTGATCAATCACTGATTACAAACCTTCCTGCCCTTGGCCTTTCTTTCTTACACATTTTAAGTATTATTTTTATGCTTTTATGTTGCTATAGATAACAACCAAACCAGTTACACACCTGCCTTCCATTGCAACCCAGGTGCTGTAAAACAAACCCCACATCTCTGTTGGTGTTTGCAGACAGTGCCCAGTGATGTTCCAGGGGCTGAGTCAGTGACAGCTCCTGCTCAGCTGTGTCCATGCTGTTGTTACTCAGCAGCCACTGCAGTGCTCACTGAATTGTTGGTTTGAATTCCAAGTTAGAACAGTTGATTTGGCAGAATTAACTTCTGCTCCCAGATTTCACAATCAAACTGCCTTTGCCACACCAACAGAAATCACATTTGTAACAAAGCCAGAATTCAGTACCAGTTCTGTTACCTCAGCAGAGATGTGCATGAATCCCTCAGCCCTCCTGGGCCTTGCTGGGGCAAAGGGGAGTGGAGGCTCTGAGAACACCTCACTCCCCTCTGCTGCAGCTCCAGGGAGTGCAGGAATCTGTGCAGCTGCATTGCCTGGGCAGCAGGAGCCACTGCTGCCTCTGAGCACTGGGATTGCTGTGAAACAGGCTGATTACACTGGGATTAGGGTGAAACAGGCTGATTACACTGGGATTGCTGTGAAACAGGCTCATTACACTGTAATTAGTGCAAAACAGGGCTGGGAGCACCTGGGGAGCCAGGCCTGCCCAGAGAATCCACCAGCCTCTGTGAACTCCAGCTACTACCTCAGGCATCATTACCAGCTCCTTCTTAAGGAGAAAACCCTACACTGCCCATTATTCCCAGTGGGTTTTGTAGTTTTACATTTAGCTGATTTAGTGGAGAAAAAAACCCCAAAGCACCCAAACTCTAATTAGCAACAGTTTTTACCAGCTGAAGCTTTCACTGGACCTGTATTTACACTACCACTCAGCTCACAAGACAGCAGATGTCAGGCCAGAGAGGGAGAAAACCCTCCTGGGATTAAGGGATTTTTTTCCATGCAGCCAATTATTTTTTTCTTTTAAATATATTTTAGTTTTTGTTGTTGTTGTTGCCATATAAAAACTATCTGAAAACTTGACCAGGACTGCACAAGTAACCAGCAGGGCACGTTTTGTTCTACCTGTGCTGGAGAGATAAAAGCATGGCTGGGAGGCAGCAGCACTGGGGGCTCAGAGGAGCTCTGGGTGCTCGCTGGGCTCCTCCTCAGCCCCAGAGAGGTGCATGAAGAGCTCCCCCAGCTCCGTCACCTCGGCGTCGGGCGCGCTGCGGCTCTCCCTGTCCTCGATGAAATCCCACAGGCGCACGGAGTTGAAGAACTGCAGGAGAGACAGAGCAGCCTGAGCACCCCTGGGGCACGGACACATTTGAGGAAAAATCCTTCTGGATCCAGAAGATCCTTCAGGATCTTTCCTCCTGAGACACTGGGAAGCTTCAGCTTCTCCATGTTTTGCTGCTTTGGAATGTGATCTGGAGAATTGTTTACCCAGCACGTGAAATTGTTTTTACTTGATGACCAATGGCAGCCCCACCTGTGTAGAGGCTGTGAGCAGTCACAAGATTTTATTATCATTCCATTCCTTTCCTTGCTAGCCTTCTGATAAAATCCTTTCTTCTTTTAGTATAGTTTTAGTATTTAATTTTCTTTTAATATAAAATATATCATAAAATAATAAATCAGCCTTCTGAAAGATGGAGTCAAGATTCTCATCTCTTCTCTCATCCTAAGACCCCTGTGAACACCCCCACAGCCCTGGCCTGGGCTGGCACCTCCCCATTCAAACCAGCCCCAGAGGTGGCTGTGAGCTCTGGTGACAGCCAGGCTCAGTGTGCCAGGGGAGGGGACACAGCTGGGGCACAGCCAGCACCACCTCCTGAGGTTTTGTCCTTTCAGCTGCCCTGAGTGCCAGCACAGGGAGAGCTGTCAGAACTGTGGGTGAAAGCTTTAGGGGCAGAATCCCTGTGAGGAAAGGTTTGGACTGGTCACAAAAACATAATCAGAAGCACTTCTTTTGCTCTTTACAGATGCAGCCAAAGTTTAGTAGGATTATTATCTGTCTTCAGCACACTAAGAAGAAAATGAACCAAAGCTTCCCCAACTTCAGCTGTGCTTAAGACAGTAACTCTGGCCAAGCCCCAGAGTACTGGACAGCATGGCACAAAGCCCCTCAGACAGCCTAAGGGGTGAGCTCCCTTCTGCCTGAGGCAAGAATCATGCACAACTAACAAACTCTGCTCCAAAGTTCACACAGTACCATGTCTCCACATCAGTCAGTCTGTGAGCCAGTTTATACTGGTCAGAAATACCCATTTGGCTCATAACTGGAGAAATTTGGTAAAATCCAGGCATAATGAGAGACACTCCCTGTCTCCAAGGACAAACCCTTGCCCAAGGAACACTGAGGGGCTTTTTGTACCTGTCCTGCATGGCAGGAAGCACTGGCAGCAGCACAGCTGGGGCTGCAGGAGGGGCTGCAGGGCTCTCCTTACCCTGACAGTGCCCTCGGAGCTCAGCTGCTTCCTGGGTTTCTCGGGCTCGGCGCGGGTGCCGTCGGGGTAGGCGTGCAGGTACAGACACTTCCCCCCAAAGGGACACGTCCCTTTGCCTTGCTCAAAGTACTTGCAGGGCTTTTTCCTGAGGGAATCACAAGAGAGAGGTTATTGCCTTCAGCTGGAAGGGCAGGAGGTGCAGCTCAGTGCCCACAGCCCCAGTGATGCTCTGCTAACACAGCCACTGAGCTGAGAGCAGCAATGTTCTTCCATTTTCCCTCCCTCAGGCACCAGCAGTGGTGGCTGAGGGATCCACACAAAGGCAGTTTTGGCAAGGGAGCTGAAGGAGCTTCAACATTTCTGAGCATTTTCGACATTCTGAGTGTCTGACCTACAATTGCACAGGCACAGAGTGAAGCAAAGTGTGAGCAGAGATGAGGAGCTCTCTGCAGAGGGGTCTGTAATTCCATTAAGTTTAAAAAGAAAGGCTCAGCAATTGACTGAGTCTTAGAGCAACTAAAAAACAACGTGAGGGGTGTGGGTGGCTGCTGAACTTACCCCACTCCCTGCTTGAAAGCTTCAATCAGCTCATTCTTCTTCTCCTGCTCTTCCACCCAGTACACGCTGGGGATGACAAACTCGGAGATGACGCGGCACTCGGGGCAGGACCTGGAGGAACAGGACAAACAGAGATGCTCTGCTGCCTCCCCACACTGGGAGCCTCCTCAGGCCTGCCCCAGCAGTGAGGATCCTCCCCAGACAAGGGCATCTGTCACCTCAGGCACCCACAGACACCTCACTGAACTCTGGGGCAGCTCCACTTGCAATTACTCAGTTCAGGACACCCAGGGCTTGTGTTGGTTTCTGCACTTGAGCAAAAGTTTGCACATTCCTCCCATGGGCAGAGACAAACTCTGTCCTGGGAGTGCAGCAGGAAGCCAAAACCACAAATTAAGATGTCTCAGCCTTTTGAAATGCAAGGAGCTGATGGTCCCTTCAATGACATTTGCAGTGAAAGTTGTGCAGAAAAGTCTGTTTTGGTAGAAGACTGAAAATATTGCCCACCTTTCCTTGAGCCTGTTTGTAACTCGAGAGATGCTCAAAGAAGGAAACTTCCCTGATTGGATGTTTTAAATTCTCTCTGAGGGGGAACATGTGTGGAACCCATTTTTTGTGGAGCTAGAAGATAAAGGCACTTACTGAGGCAGGTAAAGTGTGGTTAGTGGGACAATGACCTGGAGCAAGCTGGAACTGAGGGAGAAATCCCATCATTGAGCACATCCATAGGAAAACATGGCAGTTCTTGCAGAAGCCCCTCACTGCAGTGGGCACTGCAGGGATAACAGCTGCTCCATCAGCTCATGCCACGGGCTGCTGTAAAGATTGTGTGTCTGCTGCTCAGCACTGGGACACCAGGACACTGGGGACACCAGGACACTGGGGACACCAGGACACTGGGGACACCAGGACACTGGCACATGGAGCACTCCAGTGTCAGCAGGAAATGAAGCATTTCCACAAGGGGCAGAGCTCTGCCAGGTGCCAGCTGCTCCAGAGCCCACTGTGCCCACTGAGCACAGGAGCAGAGAGGGCTGAGTGGCCAGAGCTGCCATGCAGGGCTGTGGGATGAAGGGAAGTGCAGCAAGGGGCACCCAGGGCACCCTGCTGCTCCTGCAGGCAGCTCTCCCAGCCCAGCCCTGGGGGTGTCTGAGCTGAGAATGTGACTCCATGCTCTCAGAAGGCTGATATTACATTATATTATAAAACCATACTAAACTCTAGAGAAAGGATACCTCAGAAGGCTGGAAAAGTATGATAATGAAAGCTCCTGACTGCCTCAGAGAGTCCCACACAGCTGGCTGTGATTGGTCATTAATTAAAAACAATCCACATGGAACCAATCAAAGATGCACCTGTTGGGAAATGATCTCCAGCCCACATTCCCAAACAATCAGATAATTATTGCTTGCATTCTTTTCTGAGGCCTCTCAGCTTGCCAGGAGAAGAATCCCTGGTGAAGGGACTTTGCAGCCAGCACCACGGTGACAGCCCTGGGCCTGGCAGAGCTGGGGCAGGCTCTGCTGAGCTCTGCAGCTCCAGCCCCCGTGTGTGAGCAGCTCAGCCCCCAGGCAGGTGCAGCACTCACTTGATGATGGGGTTCTCAAACTGCTTGGCACACCTCCACTGGCGGATGCAGGACAGGCAGTAGGTGTGGGTGCAGTTGGACAGGATCCCAAACCTCCTCTCCGAGGCTGAGGCCTTCTCATAGACCACCTCCATGCAGATGCTGCACACCTTGTCCTGGCTGGCCTGGATGGCAAAGGCCCTCTCCATGTCGTGCTCAAAGGTTGCCATGCACATCTGCCAGGGGACAGGGCACTGTGAGGGACAGAGGGCACACCCAGCTCCTCTGGAGAGCAGGGAGCACTCACTGAGGGCACCAAGTGCCAGCCTGGCACACCCAGCCCCTCTGGAGAGCATGGGGCACTCACTGAGGGCACCACTGCCAGCCTGGCACACCCAGCTCCCTCTGGGACAGCAGGGAGCACTCACTGAGGGCACCACTGCCAGCCTGGCACACCCAGCCCCTCTGGAGAGCATGGGGCACTCACTGAGGGCACCACTGCCAGCCTGGCACACCCAGCCCCTCTGGAGAGCAGGGAGCACTCACTGAGGGCACCACTGCCAGCCTGGCACACCCAGCCCCTCTGGAGAGCAGGGAGCACTCAGTGAGGGCACCAAGTGCCAGCCTGGTACACCCAGCCCCTCTGGAGAGCATGGAGCACTCACTGAGGGCACCACTCCTACCTGGCACAGGCACAGTTTAATTTAAAGAACATTAAATTCAATCATGTATTTCAGCCCTCAGTGCTCTCCCAGCTGTCACAGATAAAGATGCCAGGGTGCTTCACTCACCCCTTTCTGCATCTCTGTCAGAGAACAGGTACTGAATTATTTGGTGCTTCAAACACCCCCCAGAAGCATCTCACAGAATAGGTGCCACACTCAAGGTGCTGCTCTGACTATAATTAAGGCCACATTCATTCACCAGATGCTAATTTTTACCCAGGTGAGGAATTAGTCTCTTATTTCAGCTTTCCTCCAGCACTTCTCAGCCCAGCAGTGACAGTCCAGAAGCCATTCCCACAGCCACAGCACTGCAGGGTGAGCTGGTGCCTCAGGCAGAGCCTCCCACAGCCCTTCCCTTGGGAGAGCTGCAGTGGGAGAAGGCAGCAGGGCAGTGCCAGGCAAAACCCACAAGCTGCTGCCTGCAGCCAGCTCAGCTCCAGAGGCTTGAGCTGGCCCAGCACCATTCTCCAGACCAGCAGTACAGGAGGAGCTCTGTGGGAGAAGCCCCACGTTGAGCTGGACCTCTCACTAGTCCTAAACACATTCATACTCTTAACCCCAGCAGCCCTCTCCACCCCCATCCCATTTCCTCTTCTATCCAAGAACCTCAAGAACACCCCCAACACAATCACAAACACAAAACCTCCTTCCTAATCAGCCTAATCCCAATAGCAATCTCCATCCACTCTGGAACAGAAAGCCTCACCTCCTTCTGAGAATGAAAATTCATTATAAACTTCCAAATCCCCATCAGCCTAAAAACAGACTCCTACTCCCTCACCTCCTTCCCCATTGCACTGCTCATATCATGATCTATCCCTGCTGAAGATTGCAATGCAGGATGTTTTCCATTACCATCTCTGTGGCTGGTTACCTTTGCCAAGTGGGCAGTTTGCCTTATCTCTCTCTCTGAGTGACCACATTCACACCTGCCTGGGAGGGGACATTGCTGATAACAGCTACTGAATGTCCCTGCATGGCTGATAAGAACTGTAACATCCATTGGGAGATGTGAGCCCAGAGGGAGGAGCCAAGCATTGCTACCCAGATAGAATCCTGAGGGTTTTGAGACACCAGCACGGCTTCTCCACGGGATTCCCCAGAGGAACAGCAGCTGCCTCTCCTTCCCCTGGATCTTCAGAGGCAGAATCCATCCTTCTCTACAGGACCCCCTTGCTCCAGCAGAACCAGCCCTGACACTGCAGGAGGGCTGAGCCACATTCCCAGTTGGACTGCCACCAACACCCTGACCCACAGGGTGTCAGGCTGGGTTCTGACTCTGGCAGTGTTGTTGTAGTGTGCTGCATTGTTTACTTTATCATTTTATTTTTTTTTCTTCCCTATTAAAGAACTGTTATTTCCTGCTCCCATATTTTTGCCTGACAGCCCCTTAATTTAAAATTTATAGCAATTTGGAGGGGTGGGGAGGGTTTACATTCTCCATTTCAGGGGAAGATCCTGCCTTCCTTAGCAGACTCCTGTCTTTCCAAACCAAGAAAATCCTACAATTTCCAACATGAGATATGGCCTAGACCCCTACATTACAACACTTTCCACCTCCCTGCTGTTCTTCCTAATGCTGTACTCATCCCACTCCAAGGTTGAGAGCAGCCAGCCCCAGCCCTGCCCTGAGCTGCCCCAGCTCCCCCTTTACCATCTCGTGGGCTTTCCTCTGCTCCTGGTCGAAGGGGTGCAGCACCTGGAGGCCGCAGATCTCGCAGAGCTGCCCGTGCAGGTAGAGGCAGCGCTCCCCGAAGTGGCAGGCGCCGGCGGCGGCGTAGGGACACAGCTGCTGGGCCGGGCTGCAGGGGGAGCCGGCGGGCGCCGCCTCCTCCAGGCCGCTGCAGATGGCCTCGAGGTACGAGTGCGGCTTGGCCTCCTCGGCATCGGCATCGCCGGGCTCGGGGCAGCCCGGCACGGCCCCGGGCGCCGCCTGCTCCCGGCTGGAGCCGCACAGCTCTGCGGGACAAGCACAGCGAGCGCAGGGTTAACCCGCGGGGTCAGCGCTCCCTCCCCGGGCGGGCCCATCCCCGAGCCCCCTCTGCTCGTGCATGGCGGGGCTCCCAGGCTGCCTGCTGAGCAGGGCAGGGTCTGTGCAGCTGTGCTCTGCACAAACCCGCTGGAAACCACAGCAACACCAGCGCTGGACAAAACCTCCGGGAGCATCAGGTGTGACCAAGCAGCCCGGGACAGCCCTGGACACAGCCCTCCCCACACTGGGAGCCTCCTCAGGCCTGCCCCAGCAGTGAGGATCCTCCCCAGACAAGGGCATCTGTCACCTCAGGCACCCACAGACACCTCACTGAACTCTGGGGCAGCTCCACTTGCAATTACTCAGTTCAGGACACCCAGGGCTTGTGTTGGTTTCTGCACTTGAGCAAAAGTTTGCACATTCCTCCCATGGGCAGAGACAAACTCTGTCCTGGGAGTGCAGCAGGAAGCCAAAACCACAAATTAAGATGTCTCAGCCTTTTGAAATGCAAGGAGCTGATGGTCCCTTCAATGACATTTGCAGTGAAAGTTGTGCAGAAAAGTCTGTTTTGGTAGAAGACTGAAAATATTCCCCACCTTTCCTTGAGCCTGTTTGTAACTCGAGAGATGCTCAAAGAAGGAAACTTCCCTGATTGGATGTTTTAAATTCTCTCTGAGGGGGAACATGTGTGGAACCCATTTTTTGTGGAGCTAGAAGATAAAGGCACTTACTGAGGCAGGTAAAGTGTGGTTAGTGGGACAATGACCTGGAGCAAGCTGGAACTGAGGGAGAAATCCCATCATTGAGCACATCCATAGGAAAACATGGCAGTTCTTGCAGAAGCCCCTCACTGCAGTGGGCACTGCAGGGATAACAGCTGCTCCATCAGCTCATGCCACGGGCTGCTGTAAAGATTGTGTGTCTGCTGCTCAGCACTGGGACACCAGGACACTGGGGACACCAGGACACTGGGGACACCAGGACACTGGCACATGGGAGCACTCCAGTGTCAGCAGGAAATGAAGCATTTCCACAAGGGGCAGAGCTCTGCCAGGTGCCAGCTGCTCCAGAGCCCACTGTGCCCACTGAGCACAGGAGCAGAGAGGGCTGAGTGGCCAGAGCTGCCATGCAGGGCTGTGGGATGAAGGGAAGTGCAGCAAGGGACAGCCAGGGCACCCTGCTGCTCCTGCAGGCAGCTCTCCCAGCCCAGCCCTGGGCGTGTTTGAGGTCCCCCAGGATGAGATGGGAGACGAGAATGTGACTCCATGTTCTCAGAAGGTTGATTTGTTATTTTATGATATTATATTAAAAGAAATGCTATAGTAAACTATACTAAACTCTAGAGAAAGGATACATCAGTTCTTACTGAAGCCCCCTGACTGAAGTGGACACCTGGACACCTCCAGGGATGAGAACTCCCTCCCAATCCCTGACCAACCCCTCCATGAAAAAACTCTTTCCAACATCCAGCCCGGAGCCCTCCCCAGGCTTGGGGAGAGGGCTCACAGAGCTCCAGGAGCAGAGCCTGACATGCCCCACACAGAACACTGCCCTCCCTGCCCCGGGGAGCTGTCACCTCACGGAGGGAGGCTCCAGGGACAGCTCAGGCTGGCCTTGGAACTCCGATAAGCACCGGGGACAGCACCTCCCTCCCTCCCTCCCTGGGCTGGCAGAGCAGCTCCCACTCACTCCTGTCCCGCAGCACCAGCGTCCTCTTCTCCCTCCTGCTGCGCGGGGCGCCGGGGCCGGGCTCGGGGGGCGCCCGGGGGCTGCCCGGGGCCGCGGGGGGCGGCGGGGCCGCGGCTCCGCCCGCAGGGAGCCTCACGTGGTCATACCTGCGGCACGGAAACGGCACCGGGAACTGGCACCGAGACACCCAACCCACAGCTGACCCGGGGGGACGGGATCCCGGACAGACCGAGGGGACACAGCCCGGGGGAAACAGCCCAGGGGAAACCGGGGGGACACAGCCCGGGGGAAACCGGGGGGACACAGCCCGGGGGAAACCGGGGGGACACAGCCCGGGGGAAACCGGGGGGACACTGCAGCAGCAGCCAGGGGACTGAAGGGGCTGCTCCATGGACACAGCCAAATCTCCAATATTTTCAGGGAACAGAAACATTCCCCAGCTGTGTCTGGAGCTGGACACACATCCCAGTGGCAGGAGAAGCACAGCCAGGCCCTCCCTGAGCCCTGCAGGAGCCCAGGCAGCCACAGCAGCTCCAGGGCAGCACTGCTGCCAGGGCCTGGCACATAGACCAGGCAAGGCAGGGGAACTGAGGGGAGCTGCAGGAGCCTCAGCTGGCAGAGAATCAATCCATGCCTGGTTCTCCCCAGGCCATTCCCCTGGGAGGTTTAACCTGCAGACTGCAGGGAGAGCTGTGGAACTGCTCAGCCCTGCCCCAGCCCAGGGGACACGAGCAGGGCACTGCCCCAAGGCAGAGCTGAAAGTCCCCAGAACTAAAACTGAGCTCTGGGACGAGCAGGAGGGGGCTGCACCAGGAGCTTCCACCTGCAGCTCTGACTGAAGAACGGGGTGGGAAACACACCTGAAACCCAAAGCTCCATTCCTACAGAGCAAAACAACCCCTGACACTGAGCCGGAGCAGAACTGCACCGCTGCAGGTGAAAGCTGCTTTAGGCTCGGGCAAAACTCACATTTAAGAAATTATTTCCTTGCCCACGTTCTCTGTACCTGCCCAGGAGCCCCCGCGGTGCCCAGGCACGGTGCTCACCTGCAGCGGGAGCCGTAGGCACACTGCCCCTTCTGGTAGTACTTGCAGATGGTGGAGGATTTGCTGGTGGCCAGGTCATGGGAGAACAGGCACTTGCTGCCCTCCCGACACACGCCCTGCAAGAAATACCTGCGGAGAGAGAGACGCGGCTCACTCAGGGCGGGCGCTGCCGCCACGCTTGGCTTTGCTGTGATTTGTTTGTTTGTACAGAAGCAGCGGGGCTGGCAAAGCCCTCCCAGCCCTCGAGCCCGAGCTGTGCCCGGTCTGTGCCCAGCGTGCCCCCGAACAGAGCGCCCCACGGCCACCGCCACGGATGGGCACTGCCCGGCGGCCCCTCGGGACCCCAGAGCCCCTTCATGAACAAAACTCCCCGACGAGCCCTGGAGGAGCCTTCCCTGCTGACCCCGCCTGTTCCCCGGGCAGCCTCAGGGGCAGCGCAGGGCTGGGGACAAGGGGGCAGCCACGACCCCCAGCTCGGCACGGGCCGGCCTCAACGGGGGAGAGCGGAGCGAAGGGCTGTGAGGAGCGGGGCAGGGGCCGGAGCGGTGTTTGAGGGGTGTGAGGGCTCCGAGCCCGGGCGGAGCGTGGGGGGCGTGAGAGCGGAACGAGGCGCTGGGAAGGCGCGGGGCAGGGGCGGAGGCGGGGAGCCCGAGGGCTGTGAGGGCTCTGAGGGCCGTCAGAGCTGTGCCGGCCCTGAGGGCTGTGGGGGCCGTGCGGGCTGTGAGAGCTCTGAGGGCCGTGAGAGCTCTGGGGGCTCTGGCCCGGCCGGGCCGCGCTCACCTGCACGTCACCTGCTTCGTGCTCATCGTGCCGCCGCACTGCCCGGCCCGCCCGGCTCCTCACGCCGCGCACGGAGGTTCCGCGGCACGGGAGGCGTGGCCGCGGCCCCGCCCCGCCCCGCGGCCGCGTTTCCGGCCGGACGGTTTTGGCCGGCGCGCCGAGCCATGGCGGTGCTGCGCGTGCGCCACTGCCGCGCGCTCCTGTACTGCCGGCGCGCGCCGCCGCGCTGCCCCGCGTGCGGAGGGGACCTGCGCGGAGCCGGGCTGGCCGCCGC
Source organism: Molothrus aeneus (assembly GCF_037042795.1). Classification (NCBI taxonomy): domain Eukaryota; kingdom Metazoa; phylum Chordata; class Aves; order Passeriformes; family Icteridae; genus Molothrus; species Molothrus aeneus. The sequence goes on along the minus strand of NC_089657.1, from coordinate 19,310,162 downwards.
GCCTGTGCGCCTGGACTGCCCCTTCCGGCACGGCCACCGGCAGCACCGCGCCTTCCTCGTCAGGCCCACCCGCGGCACCTTCCTGGAGTAACCGCCAGGGGGCGCTGCGGGAGCGCGGCGGGACGGGGAGGGGAAAGGGCGGGAACGGGGCGGGACCGGGAATGGGAATGGGAATGGGGAACGGGGAACGGGAATGGCAACGGGGCGGGACAGGGAATGGGAATGGGGAGGGAATGGGGCGGGACGGGGGAGTGGGAGAGAGGGAAATGGGGAGAGAACGGGGCGGGGCAGGGGAATGGGAATAGGGATGGGGAATGGGAATAGGGAATGGGGAAGGAACGGGGAGGGACATGGGGAATGGGAATGGAGAGGGAACGGGGCGGGACAGGGGAGTGGGAATGGGGAGGGAATGGGGCAGGACGTGGGAGTGGGAACGGGGAATGGGAATAGGGCGGGCACTGAGAGGGAAATGGGGAAGGAAAGGGGATGGGAAAGGGGCGGGCACTGAGGGAACGGGGAATGGAATGGAAGGGGAAGAGGGAGGGGAAGGGGGAATGGGAGGGGAAAGGGGTGGGAATAGGGATGGGAAAGGGGCGGGCACTGAGGGAACGGGGAGGGAAAAGGGCTGGGAAAGGGAATGGGTGGGGAAAGGGAAGGGAAAGGAAAACGAAGGGGGAAGGAAATGAAATGGGAAGACAAGGGAAGGGGTAAGGAAGGGGAAGGGAGCGGAAGGGAGCAGACGGGCCGGGGCTCAGGCCCCGGGGAAGGCCGGCTGTCCCCCGGCAGGTGTCGGGCAGCTCTGCCGGGCTGTAGCGGCCCCCGCTGTCCCTCAGAGCCGCTCTGCTCCTCCCGCAGCGGCTACGACGGGCACTGCGACCTGCACGTGGGCATCAGCAGCTCCCAGGGTGAGCAGCGCCCGCCGTGCCCCCTCAGGAGCCACCCCAGCTGCCACCCCTGCTGTTCTGGGCGTTCCTGCTCGGAATGTCCCGGGATGCGCTCACTGGGAATGGCCTCACCTTGCAGCACAGCTCCAGAGCAGAGCCATTCCCCCGAATGGATGAAACAGGCACTGAATGGAATAGACAGGTGCCTTCCACCCCTGGGATGAAAGGCTGGGCTTGCTTTAAAGGAATTACAGTTCAATTGAGTTAAACACAGTTTTTGCTAATTCTAAAAATTAAAAATCATTTTTAAAAGCCACATTACAAATCCTATTGGATTCTACCTAGAGTAGGCCCACCCTGCAAAACATCATTTCAGATGTGTATTTCATACAAAGCCAGTCTCCTTTGGGGGTCAAAAATGAAGCCTGGTTGCTGCTCTGATTATTAAAGGGCCAAGCCTTTTTTCAAACCAGGCTGTGAGAATGAGACCAGGTTTTTGCTGGAAACCAGGACTGCATTTCCTGCTCAGCTGGTGGGAAGCTGGGTCAGAAGAAAGGCCCAGAAGGGCTCTGTGTGTGTGTGTTTGCAGGTGTGGTGTACAACTACGACCAGGAGGGCGTGCACAGGGATGGCAGGGGCTGGGAGCAGTGCATCAGCATCCCCCTGGTGCAGCCAGACATGTGGGAGCTCTTGCAGCACTGGGACAGCCTCCTGGAGGAATTCTCCCTGGAACAGGCCTGGCTCCCTCACAGGTGTGTGTAACAGCTGGGGTGAGTTTGGGATGGGCTCTGGGGTCACTCAGGACACCATTCCTGGCAGCCTGGCCTGGCCTGGCTGCACAGAACGTTCAGAATTTTAAGTAAAACTCAGCTGCTGGAACATAAAAGCCCTAAAGCAAGAGGTGGCTTTAGGGAATTTTGCATTAAAGCCCCAGTTCAATGAACCATTACCTGCACACTGCTGAGTACAAAAGTCCAGGCACAAGTCCATAATTCTTTTTCTAGCAGTTTGAGGTGTATTTGCATTTAAAGGCTGAGCACAGCGATGGGATTCTTGCCCTGTTGCTGTTTTTGATGTAAGTGGTGAGAAATGGAAAGCAGGCTGATTCCTGCTCTGCTGGTGACAGAGCAGCTCTCCAGGAAAGCAGCACTCCTGGAACTGTCCCTCAGTGACAGCAGCTGTGACACTCACAGCCTGTCTGGGTGCCACTGAAAATGCAACCATAAAAGAAAAAAAAACCCATCAAATCAAAAGCATTTTTTAGCAATTTTCCATGTGCTGACTATAAAATTTTGGGGATCAAACATTACCCCCCTAAAGAACATAAAATTTCTATTTGAAATCAAATTTTCTAATATTTACAGAGCTGGTAAAACCAACAGAACTTGTGTCACTTTTACAGTTCCCAGTAATATTAAAAGTGCCTTGACATCCAAAGATCACTGGCAGAAGGGCAGAGATGTGTGCATCCCTTCTCCTGGCTTTCCCTGGTTTTTCTGACACAGTGACCTTTTTCCACAGCCACACCAGTGACCACTGAACTGAAAACAACTTTAATGAAATCCTCTGCTTATTTTTTCAGTGGACAGGAACTGCACTGAGCTAATCCTGTAACTCCTTTGGGTTCAGGCCAAACCTAATCTGGTTTTCTTGAGAGCTTTTCACTTACTGCAGGGTGGTAGAGAAATCACAGATAGGATTTGAAACGAGCTCCCACTCCCCCGTGGTGGCACACACACAATTAACTCTGGGGCTGCAGGAAAGGGCTGCTCACAAGAGCTGGAAGAGCAAAGCTTAACAAGGTAAAAGACAAAGAAGTATAAAAAATAAGAACTGCTTTTTGTCAAGCCTTGCAGCTCTCATTTTTACAGAGTTCAGGCTGGGAGGTGCCACTTGTGAGGAATATATGGAAGCACTGGCAGGGAGGGCGAGTAACTGGAGAGTATTCCTGGAGTAAACACTGCCCAGGAGTGGTGGTGGGTGCCAGTGCCCTGCTGAGGGGGGTTTGACACTGGCAGTGCCCTGCTGAGGGGGGTTTGGTGATGGCAGTGCCCTGCTGAGGGGTGTTTGACACTGGCAGTGCCCTGCTGAGGGGGGTTTGACAATGCCAGTGCCCTGCTGAGGGGGGTTTGACACTGGCAGGGCCCTGCTGAGGGGGGTTTGGTGATGGCAGTGCCCTGCTGAGTGAGGGGGTGTTTGGTCAGTGACACCGCCCCGCTCAGTGAGGAGTGTTTGGTCAGTGACACCGCCCCGCTCAGTGAGGAGTGTTTGGTCAGTGACACTGCCCCGCTCAGCGAGGGGATGTTTCCCCAGGTACGAGGAGCAGCAGCACAACTGTTTCACCTTCGCCTTGGCGTTCATCAACCGCGTGCGGCAGGGCCGGGGCGGGCCCGCCCTGAGCAAGGCGGAGTTCACGGAGCGCTTCCTGCTGGCCCGCAGCCGGGACGCCGCCCGCTACCTGCGGCTGCAGCAGCAGCTGGCTCACAGCGATGTCTACGTCGTGCCCTTGGCTGAGCACGAGCAGGAGCAGGAGAGCCTGCCTGGGATCCACAGCCCGCTGGAGTAGCGATGGGAAACGAGGGGATGGGGCTCCACCTCAGGGGTTAAGGTTCAGTGTGGTTAAAACACCATTAACTAAACCCTGCAGCTCAGGGAGGATCAGGATACTGAGCTTTTGTGCATTTCAGGGAAGTTACACACACACAATGTACACACGACTGAGAATTTCCATGGGAACTATTCCTGTGGAAAAATGATTTGTGATTTAACATTCACTGTGTGCTCTGTTGTGCAAAGACACTTCACACCAGAAATGAGAACTGCTGTGGAATTCAGGGATTTACAGATGAACTGTGGGAACTTCAGCTGTAGCAGACCAAAGTGGCCTTTTCTGTCATATTTGTTTGATGAGTGAAAAAGGGAACATATGCTTGTGTGCTGCTAAATCCCATCCTTGTCTGATGATTTCCTTTCCTGTCTGTTAATTGCTAAGAAATGTACCAACAAATAAATCCAGCCTCTTGCCTGTCAGATTTCTTTTTCCATTCTGAACTGCAGGGTAAAGGAAAGAAGCTGAGGTGGAGTTCAGATACCTGAATGTGAAGCTGCAAATCCCAAGGGAAGAAACACTTCTCACCCAGAGTGGGAGAGGTGCCCAGGCCCCAGAATAAATTTAAATTCTGGGAAGAGCTCCTCAATTCTGAGCTGTGATTGTAGAAGTTCCAGGGTCCCAACTGCAACAACCAAACCTCTCCCCAAATCTAAATTCGAATTCACCAAGACTGTGAAGTCAGGTTTGTGCTGCCATAATATCAGAAATACTGTTCCTAATGACTGCAGTGTAACCACCATTCAAACATGCACCTTTTTATCTTTTATATTTTGAGTTGGGACACAGCTTTTCATCTGCTCACGTACATTTTTCAGTAAAACATTCTCTCCAGTAAACATGATACAGCTCATTTTAAACAGCATTTATACACAGCATTTTAGGTTGCTAGGAAATGTTCTGAGGCAGCAGTTCATCATGAGATCAGGTGAAAACCAACAAGGAGTGGTTTTTAACAAGTGAGGTTTTCCTGTGCAGTCAGTTAAAGTTCATCGGGCTCGCTGCGCTCACGGGAGGAAACCCAACGGGACACGATCAGCTCCTGGAATAAAACCCAAGGAGGAAGGAAAATCCCAAAAGGCACAGGAAGTCAGTGGGGGATGGGGCCTAGGTCTGTACAACTGGTTATGTGTATGATGTGGCCACTGAGGTGTTTTAGCAGGTGACTCTGTTTGCTCCTGAAGAGAGCTGAGCTCTCACACTTTCCCCCCTCTTATTTCTGACCTTACCTCAGCCCTGCCATCTCCACAGGGTTTTAGGAAGCCCTAAATGCTGCCAGGCCCATTATCAGCAACATTCCCATTCCCACAGGAGGTGTAAAGCTTACAAAGATCCCACAATGCACTTTGCATGAAGGAATTGGATTGTATTGCAGTCACGTGTGCAAAACCCAAATCAAGGCAAAGAAGGCACAGTTGTCCCAGGGAGTGTGAAAAAGCAGGAACTCACCTGAACCTTGATTCTCTTCATGCACTCTGGGGTTGCCATCTCCTCTGCAGTCATGTCAGAAGGTCTGATCAGGTAGCACAGCATGAGCTCCTGTGGGCAGCAGCAAACACAGGAATCTCAGTGGGTTAGGGAAGCACCGTGGAGCTCACACTGACAGCCTCAGGGAAATTCCATCTCACTGCTCAAAGGAAAACCCTGGGACATGGAAAGGGCTTTAAAAACAGCAGTGGCAATCAGGAAACAAGGGTCCCTCAGGTCTTGCTGTTCCTCACACAACTTTCTAACATTTCTACAAGTGGCAGAACTTTCATAATTATTCTTATTTAACAATAATTCTCCCAGGATTCACCTGGATATTGATAAAGGAAACTTCTCTGCCACTGGCAGATCAACATATTGTTCAGCAGGAGGATTCTCTTCCCAGCCTCAGTCCAAGTCCCTGCCCTTTGGAGCCAAACTTTATCATCCCAAAGCTGCTTTTTCCCCAGAGCTTGTACCTTAGAAGCATTTGCATTTGTTCTGTTCAGCCCAGACAGGGACATCCAGCTGAGGGGTCTGCGAAGGGAACCTTCAAAATTATCATCCACCAACTCAGCAATGACAGAGTAACTGGGAAACACAGCAGGCAGGACAGGTCACAGAAAGGAAATTGGCATTTTCTGAGGACAACTCAAGAACCAGGGGCTAAAAACTGGCATTAAACAATCTGCCAGCTTGCAAACTGTGACATTGAGTCTTTCTATGAGGAAAAGAGGAGAAATACTGAAGTTGTGCATGTGCCCAGTGGTGCCTTCCCTCCCCACCCTTCTGATGTTTGTAGCATTCTCTTTGTTAATGCCAAGCTGACATTTATAACCAATTTATTATCTAGGAGTTTAACCTGTCTAGCCAACAAATAAAGACAATTATCATCCTTTCAAAGTTCTCCCAAATTACATAAATTACCCAGATCACCTCTTTTTCTCAATTAGTATTACAAAATCCGATTATTTTCCTGAGTCCATCATCATCTGAGTATAAATCCACTGCAGCTTGTGATTTTGAATGCCTGTTATGTATATTCAAAGAAATGGTGTCATTTTCTAAATTAGTACTACAAAATCCAATTATTTTCCTGAGTCCATCATCATCTGAGTATAAATCCACTGCAGCTTGTGATTTTGAATGCCTGTTATTTATATTTAAAGAATGGTGTCATTCAGCTCCTCTGCTGAAGGGATTTTCACATTCCCAGTGTGAACACAATGTATTTTGAGTGATGAGTGTGTGCTGAACCAGTGAAGATGCTAAACTGGTGTGAGTGCAATTGAACTGAAAGAAATGAGCAGAAACAGGAGTGTCAAACCTGGCATGGTAGAACGGGGGCCCTTTCCTATACAGCACTGAAACAAAAGAGAAACACCTCAGTCAGATCAGAGTTAAAAGGGTTTAATAGCAGGGCTCGTCAATATTGTCAAATGTTCTGTAAATTTTAATTACACAAGAAAAAAAAAACCTCAAGTCTTCTGAATTCTGCTCAGAATTAGGCTGTCCCAGCAAGTGGAGAGAGGGAAGAGCAGCAGAGTGACTCAGGGCAGGGCAGGTCAAAGGCAAGGCAGAAGAACTTTAGGAATTAGCAATTGTAGGAAAGAGTTTAGGATGGGATTTTTTGGCAGGGATGATGAATTCAGCCAGAGCTACACCCTGACCTAAAGGACTTGCTCAGCACACCCCCCAAAATGTGCCACCACTTCAGCAGCATTAAAACACCTGCTGGGCTGCACACATCCAAAAGCACCTGACTCAGTGCACATTCTGTAATAACAGGCATTGCTGCACTGCTTGTGTTGACATGAGCCAAACTGAGCTCTTGAGCTCCTCAGCAAGGACACCACTCATTAATTCTGTAATATTAAACCTCCAACCAAGAATACAAAAGAGCCAAGTCCATTCTGTAGCTCCCCCAAAACCCACACAAAGAAACAGTGCTGGCAGTGAGCTCAGCAGAAGTCCAGCTTCTCTTAACTGGGATGGATGAGGTGCATGAACTTTATTGAGGATTGGGATCTGAAATCAAACCTGTTATTCTAGAGACTGTTAACACTGCAGGAGATGAGTTTAGGAGAGGACAGAGAAAGTTGGGAAGGGAATTTCAGTGCAATCCTGTAGGAATTATGAACCTCATGAAGCAAACCAGACCTTCCAAGCTGTCTCTTCACCTCCTGGATATGGGATGTTCCTTTCCTCTCCCATCCCAACTTCACTGCTAACCCCAAACATCCTCTGCCAACTGCAAGCAGCAAAGGCTGCTCCAGTCCAGCAGCTCCTCACTGAGTTCCCCTCTGGAGTTCTGCCTTGCCTGGAGGAGGGCTGGGCAGGAAATGACCCCATTTTTGGGGAGGTACTCACAGAGATCCGTGCCATACTTCAGCCCCACCTTGGGCACCCAGCCCTTGCCCCTGAAGTAGTGGTAGGCCATGTAGGTGGTTTTGAAATCAGGCTTCACCTCACTGAACACTTGCCACAGCTTCACGATGCTCAGGGGCTCCTGCAAAGCACACAGCACTGAGATAAACCAGCCATGCTCTGCTGCACAGCATGAAAAATCCCAAACACCACAGCAGCAAATCCCAAACACCACAGCAGCAAATCCCAAATAAATAGCACAGGCTGCTGCACAGAGCAGGAACTGCAGCCAGCAAAGCAGAACCCCTGGATTCAAGGCAGGAACCTGCTGCTCCACTTAGTGGCTCTTTTAGGCAGTTCACAACCAGACCCATAATAAAGGAAAGGCTGATAAATCTTCAACTAAAAGCACAGGTTTGAATTATTATGGCATTACATGAATTAATGCTTAAAACTCCAAGGAGTTTTGCCATCTCAGGTGTGATTATTTACTATATTATTTCTCCTATAATTCCTGCCTAAGTTAAAACAAAAATCCTTTCTCTGCAGACAGACAGTGCTTAATTATATTGGTCTTGGTAAACTTAAAGCTTTCAGAGCTGCATTTCCTAAACAGAAATACCATTATTTGTAAGAAAACCTTCCCAGTTCCTGTGTTTGATATTTCCTCCTCCAGAATTAACAGCACAAATCTCTGCCATACAGGTGAAGATTCAGACCAAACCATATCCAGAGAAAAAGCATCCCCAGTAATCCAAAATTAATCCAATCTCTTACCTCACCATAATAAATGCTTAAACATCCCAGAGCATACACCAGGAAAAAAGCCTGAAAAAACAAACAGAGGCACTTTAACTGACAGCTACATTCCTCCTGTAGTTTATACACAAAGCCTGGCAAGAACAAAGACTCCATTCATTAATTTCCTACAATGTCATCCCTGCTGGAGGCATACTGTTAAAACTGACATGTAAATACAATGAGAAGCACCAGAATTGAAACAGGATTCATATCAATGTTGTATTCCTGGTGTTTCTGTATTTAAGTGCTGTCACAGGTCTCTGTGTCAGTGGGATTACTCACCTAAAGCAAACAGGATTGGACTCTGTTTTTAACCATCTCAGGCAATTATCACAGCATATTAAAGCTAAGTTGATGACTAAGACAATCCAGGTCCTTAGAGACACAGGACCCAGTATTTTAGAACCATATTTTCAATGACAGTGTAACATAGATTAAGGTTTACTTTTCCAGATGAAAAGCAAACTAACTTGCACTGTGCTTGACACATACCTCTTCCAAGCTGAGTTGTAAGTACTCAAAAATCCTAAATGGGTTTTTTCTGCATACTAATACTTCCTTCTTGACAAGCTACAAGAAAAATTGACTATTATTAAAATGTTGAACTGGAAAAAATAATGAATTCTGAAAGTAGTTTTGTCTAAAAGATTAGATCATTTTTCTTACATTCTCATGTGCATGAGTGGAGTCATCCTCAGGACAGGAGCTTCCTTCTTCCTCCTCTTGCACCAGCACATATTCTGGAGCACATTCCCTGGAGTCCATCCCCTCCCAAGCCCTCTGCTCAGGGCTCTGCTTCCCCTCGAGGCCCCAGAGCACAGGAGGGTGCCTGTGGCAGGACCCTTCAGCCATTTCCCTGGGATCCCCCTGTTCCTGGTCCCTGGAGGCACTCCCAGGATCCAGGGCTGCATCTCCTCCCTCCTTGGAGTGCTGCTTCTGACCCTCAGGGCTTTGGGCTCCCTCCCTGCCAGCAGATTTCCTGCACACTTCTGCATTTCCTGGGCTCCCTGTGGGGCAGCTGTGCTCAGTCTGTCCATCCCCATCCCCTGTGCAGAAGGGCAGCCCCAGGGGCTGGGTGTAACTCTCCAGGATTCTGCTGATGGAGCAGCTGTCCAGGCCCTGCTCCTGCAGCACGCTCTGAGCCCACTGCACGCGGCGCTGGTACCTGGGGAACACAGAAAGGAGGAACTGCGGGGATTGATCCTTTAATTCAACTGCAAACCCCAGAGGGTGCAGCACAAACAGCCCCAGCAGCTGTGGGCACAAATGGGATCAGTGCTGGGGGCTCCAGGTTTTAGGGAGCCTCATGAACACCAGGATTCTGCTGCCTGCTGTGCCTTTGCTTGGCCTTTCCAGTTCCCTGGCAGCAAACAGCATTGCTGAGCCCTGCCAAGGGCTGGGCAGCTTCACCAGGCACAAGGTCCCTTCTCCCATAAAAGCCTCAAGCCTGAGTTCCCCACAAATTTGGAATTGGAATTGCGGGATAGAAACATGGAACAAGAGCTTCAGCTTTTATACAGCCAAGGACTGAGAGCAGGAGCTGCAAAACTCTGCTGTAACTGCCCTGGAAACAGCAATGGCACAGCAGGAACAGCAGTGGAAAATCCTCCAGTGGGAATCACCGTTTGGAACCAACCCCCTCAGTTTGAACACAGAAAGGAGGAACTGCGGGGATTGATCCTTTAATTCAACTGCAAACCCCAGAGGGTGCAGCACAAACAGCCCCAGCAGCTGTGGGCACAAATGGGATCAGTGCTGGGGGCTCCAGGTTTTAGGGAGCCTCATGAACACCAGGATTCTGCTGCCTGCTGCGCCTTTGCTTGGCCTTTCCAGTTCCCTGGCAGCAAACAGCATTGCTGAGCCCTGCCAAGGGCTGGGCAGCTTCACCAGGCACAAGGTCCCTTCTCCCATGAAATCTTAAGCCTGAGTTCCCCACAAATTTGGAATTGGAATTGCAGGATAGAAACATGGAACAAGAGCTTCAGCTTTTATACAGCCAAGGACTGAGAGCAGGAGCTGCAAAACTCTGCTGTAACTGCCCTGGAAACAGCAATGGCACAGCAGGAACAGCAGTGGAAAATCCTCCAGTGGGAATCACCGTTTGGAACCAAACCCCTAAGTTATATCCTTAAGAAATGACAATAATCCCATCACTGAGATATTTACAACTTTCAGCTACTATTTCTAATAGTCTTCAATCATGACAGAGTTTTTAGAGCCTTTTCTCTTGGAATATAACATTAATTCATTATTAATAACATTTAATGTTATTAAAATAACATGAAGTCAGTTGAAACATGACTCTTCACTCTGGGAAGGTGAAAATCTTGCACAGCATTTTTTATTTCCCTGAACAAAATCCTCAGGCAGCAACTTCAGCCCAGGTAACAAGGACATTAAATGCAAATTCCAGGTGTCAAACACAAGTGGCCCCTGCAGGCTCCTGATAAAGCTGGATAATTCAGGGCTCTGCTCTTTGTTATATAAAGGACACTCCTCTCTGTCCTATTATTTAATTACCATTTAATTTGCACTTGCAGGTTTCTACAGAGGCAGAGCATTTTAAATAAAATCACACTTTCATTGATGCTCAGCATCTGCAAGCAGCAGTAACTGTAGCAGCATTAGTAATAATATGGTTACTTTTTTCCTTACCTAAAATTGAGGGCTGCAGGAGCAGAGTTTTCAAATTCAAGTGAATTTTTAAAGTTATCATAGAATTGAGTAACTCACCTGCACATGCTTAATAGTTTATACACTATTTAAACAGAAAAACAAAAAGTAGCCCAACACTGTTTTGCCAAATGTACAAACCACCAATGTTAACTGAGACTTAAAAAAAAAGGTAAAATATCCAAGTATTGTAAAAGTTCAAGAGCTGCTTCAGCTACACCATAAAAACCCACTATGGAAATGGAAGAGATATTTTAAATAGCCTGCCCCAGAAACTTCTTTTCCTGCTCCTCACTTGAAGAATGTTTATTATGCTTGTAATTGTTATGAATTAATTACCCATTCTATGCATGCACTCAGCCTTGGCTTCTATTCAGCAATCAACACCTGCATGAAAAACCACCCCGAGGATCATCCCCTACCCTATTTCTGCTTCTTCTAAAGTGATTTAGAAATGAAATAATGAGAAAATAAATGGAAGCAAGTCACCCTCAGTATTTATACAGCCAGCAACCTGAAACCCAGTGTGAGAAATAGAAACCAGGACAATCTGTTTCCTAAAAACACCAAGAAAAAAGCAAATTATTCACTTACTTTTGAGCTGTAATTATGGGCATGCTGGTGTTGACACCTGTGTAAAGAAAAAGGATCCATTGTTTTAGCAATATAAGGATGGGTTTGTGTGATTTTGGTCACTGGGTGATCTGCAGCCTGGGAATTGTCCCCATTTTCAGTCCTCAAAGCCATTTTGGTGCCACTTTTCAAGCAGGGACACAGCAGAACCAGGAAAGGTACAAATGTAACAGGCTGCACAGAGGAGAATTAAATACACATTTTTCTCCAATTATGGAGGGACAGGATAAAATAATCCAGTGATGGCACTGGGACTTCACTGTCATGGCAGAGGTGAGTACAAAATGAGGTTTTACATAAATGGCCAAGAGCAGAATGGGTTTGACTGGCTCCAGGCAGACTGAAACCTTCACCAATCCTTCCCTCATCATTGCAGGGACACCAGAATCTGCAGATTAAACCCAAGGAAAGTAAGGGGGAACAAAGCCCCAGGATGATCCCTTTACTTCAGTCTTCCCAAGCAACAACTCAGTGAAGGTTTGGGTGAATGCACTAAGGAATAATCCACATGGATTTCAACTCTTGGATTGTTCCTAGGCATGAGAGAAGGGGAGAGACAGATATCCTTCACCTGATCCAATCCAGCAGATTATTCTGCATGTAATTTATAGAAATATACTTTCAGGGGGTGAGGAAAGGTGAGAAGAACTCCCAGAGCAGTGCTGAGCTCCCAGGAGCCCCCATTTACCTCTCCACTTGGCCAGCAGCTGAGGATCTGAAATGCTGAACACTGGGCGGCTCCTGGAGAGGATCCCTTTGCCAAAATAGCCCTGCAAAGGACAGAAACCCCCAAATCATCTCATGGCACACAAATTAACTTCTACCCCCTTATAAAATGTGCAATGGTGACACCAGCTGGAACAAACAGCTCAACTCCTGCAGCATTTCAGCCCTGCCTAAAGCTTGTGTAGCTGCTGGTTCAGTATTCAACACCTGATTTAACCAAGTGTTTAAATCCCATTTAGCCTGGAGAGTGTTGGGTCTTTTCCCTGAACTCTAAATATTTGTCAGCCAAAAGCTCCCAGCAAATGTTTGAAAACAACACCTGAAACCAAGGAGATACCACTGCATTAGAATGGTACTCAGACAGAAAAAACTGAACACAGCTTGTTTTACAGAGGAATAAATCACTCTGAAGTTCAAAGAATTATACAAGCACTTGTAAAACATTATAATTTCAACCACTTGAGCTTTAAAAACAAGAAAATGCTTTGAAAAGTTGCACAAAATGCTGAAAGGAGACATAAACATGAAGGCTTTGCAGCTGTTTCTTAGCTCACAATGTCACTTCATTCCAACATTTATTTGCTTGGATAAGAAAGATTTTTCACATTTCATACAGAATATATTTTTTTTTTGTACTGATTTCAGGAGAGAAGGGAAATATGGAGAATCACAGGAGGCTGAAGGGGCAGGAAAGATAAAGGCAGCAGATTTGAACCAGTATTGTTTTACCTGCATTTAAAACACTACAAACATTGTGCAAACAGGGTGCAGCACCTTGTTGTAGAGCTGTTCAATATCCTCGGGGTTCCTCACAATCACATTGTTGTTGATGATCTCAGCCTGGCAGAGTCTGAAATCCTTCCCTCCCACATCCACAGGAAAGGGAGCCTTGTAGGTCTCGAAAACTCTTCTTTTCCTTTTTGGGGGGTGAAAAACTGCTTCTGCCATGTCTTAATTTATCCTCCTAAGAAGTGGAAAGAAAAGATTTAACACCCAGGAATTAAGGTTCACCCATTTTTTTTGTATTTCAGCAAGACCCCTCCTACAGCAGCACATTCTCCGTGGATCCTGCAGGGTAACACAGGTTTAATTCTGCAACTCAAACAGGCAGGGATGTGCTGGAGATCTCGGATCTGCCTCTGGGGCATCCCCAGCACAGCAGCCAGAGCTCATGAAGGAAACTCCAGCAATAAAGGAGTAAAACACATCCAGGAACAAAGCAGAGCAACGAGCACAAAAGCAGAAACCATACAAGTGCTTAAATATGAAGCGATGTGAACAGCGTGAGCTCCAGCAGCGCTGGGGCAGCGCTCGCAGAGCAGGGCGGCACTGCGGGGCCGTGTGTGCAGGACCGGGGCTCACAGGGGCATCCCGGGGCTCACAGGGGCATCCCGGGGCTCCCTCCAGCTCCGACACCCTGGGGCTCTGGCACTGCAGGAGAGCCACGGCCCGGCAGGATTCTCCGCCTGACACCGGGATCCGCTGGGCCGAGGGACCGGGATCCGCTGTGCCAATGGACGGCGAGCAGCGATCCCCTCCGGGATCCTTCAGGGCTGCCCCGGGATCCATTCATGGCTGCCCCGGGAGCACCTCAGGGCTGCCCCGGATCCCCTCAGGGCTGTCCCGGGATCCCCTCAGGGCTGCCCCGGATCCCCTCAGGGCTGCCCCGGATCCCCTCAGGGCTGTCCCGGGATCCCCTCAGGGCTGCCCCGCATCCCCTCAGGACTGTCCCGGATCCCCTCAGGGCTGCCCCGGGATCCCCTCAGGGCTGTCCCGGATCCCCTCAGGGCTGCCCCGGGATCACCTCAGGGCTGCTCCGGGAGCTCCCCGGGATAGCCGGGCCCTGCTGAAAGACCCGCACTCGGCCCGGGGTGTCCCGGTGGGCTCCGGGGCAGTGTCTGGTCCCGGCGTATCCCGGTGGGTTTGAGGGGCAGTGTCCGGTCCCGGGGTATCCCGGTGGGTTTGAGGGGCAGTGCCCGGTCCCGGGGGGTTCGGGCAGACCAGCCGGGCCGTTCCCGCCGCCCGCGCGCACCACGCACCGTCACCGTCACTGTCACCGTCACCGCCGCGCCGCCACCGCGCCTGCGCACTGAGCCCGCGCGGGAACGGCCCCGCCCCGAGCCCGGCCCGGCCCCGCCCCGAGCCCAGCCCGGCCCCGCCCCGAGCCCGGCCCGGCCCCGCCCCGAGCCCGGCCCGAGCCCGCCCCGGCCCCGCCCCGGCCCCGCCCCGAGCCCGCCCCGGCCCCGCCCGGGTGTCCCGCCCCGCTCCGCCCCGCTCCGCTCCTGGTACCGGTCCCGCTCCGTCCCCAGTCACGGTCTATCCCCCGTCCCGCTCCGTCCCCGGCTGTGCTCCATCCCCGTCCCGCTCCATCCCCGTGCATCGGTCCCGCTCCGTTCCCGCCAGCGGGTTCGGTCCCGCTTCGTCCCAAGCCCAGAGGGAGATCCACTCCGTGCCGGGGGTTCCGGTCCTGCTTCACCCCGGTCCCGCTCCATCCCCGGTCCAGGGGAGGTTTCGGTCCCGTTCCATCCCCGCCGTGCGGGCCCGGTCCCGCTCGGGTGTCCCGCCCCGGCAGAGGTGAGGCCGCGGTGTCCCGGCCCCGGCTGCCGGCCCCGAGCGAGGGATGCTCCCAGCAGGGAAGGACCGGGAATGTGCTCCCGGCTCTGCTGCCGGGCTGCGGTGATGTCCCCGCCGGGCTGCGGGGCTGTCCCCGCCGGGATGTGCTGGTGTCCCTCCCGGGGACAAATCACACGGCACTGGCGGCTTTAGCGCGACCGAAGTGAGAGAAGCTTTTGGAGTGAGCGATGAGCTCCTCCATGAGCAGCGGCAGAGCCACACGCGGAGATGGTTAATTAGAGACAGGGACAATGTTCTGCTCATTTGGGGACAGCGCAGGGACAATGTTCTGCTCATTTGGCTCCGGGACAAAGCCCGCGGCTCGGTGGCACCCGGGACAAGGCACCGCTGTCCCGCCAGGTGAGGCTGATCCCGCAGCTCAGAGCCAGCTGGGCACGACAGGTTTGTGCAGCTATAAAAGAAAAGCACCTGAATAAAATACAAAGCATTTTCACTATTAGGACCTGGTGTCTCTTTTTCTACAGCTTGAGCCCTGCTTGTCCAACCCATGGTCACACCTTCACCTGCTCCTGTTTGAGGCACCTGGGAGGTGCCACTGTCACACAAAGAGGAGAGAGACAATTTGGCTGCAGGGATGCAGACTCAGCAGAGAATTCTGATTCTCAGCAGAGATCAGGGAATTCCCTGATGAAAAGCTGTAATAATACGTCCTTCTTAGGAGGTATTTTATCTCATTCCTGTTTTTTTATGGTGAGCCAAAGGGCAGGCAATAGTGATTACAAGGCCAGACAGGAATTATTGCACAAAACATGAGAACACTCAGCTTGTGTTCTTACAGTTATTGCCTGCAGAGGTGTGCTTGATACACCAGCTCAGGACTTTTTGATGTTGGTTTGCATAAAAAGTGTTGAAGCCAAACCTCAGAGGGGCCTGATGTGATCCTGTCACCAAAGTACAGAGATGCTCTGGTAACTTCAGGTTCATTCTCAGAGCTCTGCAATAGAAATACCCAAATTAAAATATTCCAGGCAACAAAATGAAAGTGGCCCAGCATCAAAGATGCCACTCTCAAACCAAGTCTCACTTGAATGAAAGAAAGTTTATCTCTGCTAGCTGTATCTGGATTTTCTCTTTGTGCAGACACATTTACTATGAGACATTCCCTGCAGGGAGAAGCAGACAAAACACGACGAGCTACAGGCCACTCACATTTCATTATCAGCCTGCAGCCTTGGAGAGAACCCACAGCCAGCCCTCAATTAACTCACTCACACTCCTGTTTCTTCAACCCATAATCTGCTCCCGTCCCTGATAAGCCCAGATCGAGCTGCAGCCAGAACTTGCTGTCTGAAGGACAAGCTTTGGATGAGTCACACCTCGTTTCTTTTATCTATCAATTTCTTCTATCAGTAATTGTGCAGACACTCTCGGCAGTGTCTGCATGTCCCTGCTGCTGCTGAGGCAGCTCAGAGCAAGCAGCTCCCTGGTGACAGGCTCTGAGCTGGGGCCCTCGGGGTCACCAGGGAGTCAGGAATGTCACCCTGCTGTCAGGAGCCACGGGGAGAGGCACACTGTGAGAATCCGTGTCTCAACACAGCAGCACAAGGCTGAAATCACCCAGTCTAGAAATTGTACAGTGCACAGAAATTAAGGTGTCCAGGGCATCTACACAGGAGCACAGATACTTGCATGGATATACCCATCAAAAACTAACAGTAAGGTTAGGACTTAGTCTTTTGTCCTTGGGTGTGTGTGGCAGCCATCTTGACACCTTCAGTGTCATGCTTTTTATAGCCACAAGAATGGAAAATTTGGTGGGTGATTGGTTGATGATTTATGATCATTGTTTGTATTTTTGTTTGATTTTTTGGGGGGGTGTTAATTCTATGTTTGTTTTGAGGTGGTTATGGAGTGATGATGACAGTTGGTTATGGTTTTTGACACTAGGAAATATAGAGGAAGGTTAATTGGAAGTGTATTGATTGTTGCAGACATCTTTTATGAAAAATCCTTTCCTTAGGATTTTTCCTCCTGAGAAGCTGAGAGGCCTCAGGAACAAACTGTAACCAATGGTTATCTGCTGCTGTGGAATGCAACAGGTGGATCTTTAATTAGCCCATCTTAGATGTTTGGAATTAATGGGCAATCACAGTCAGCTGGCTCAGACTCTCTGAGCCACAAACCTTTGTTATCATTCTTTGCTATTCTGTTCTTAGCCAGCCTTCTGATGAAATCCTTTCTTCTATTCTTTTAGTATAGTTTTAATACAATATATATCATAAAATAATAAATCAAGCCTTCTGAAACACGGAGTCAGATCCTCATCTCTTCCCTCATCCAAGAACTCCTGTGAATGCCGTCACAATTGATGAGAAATGATTTGGATAATGTAGGGATATATGGTTTCATTATTTAATAAAAAAATATGTCAAGATAAAAAAAATGAATGCGTAAAATGGGATTTAAATATTAGTTCCTAGTAAATATGTGAACAGACCTGCATTGTCCTGCAGGACCACTGAGATATGGGAGGAACAAAACAATGTTGTACCTGTGAGTGAGGACAGCACCGAGGATTGCACCGTGTCCATCACCGGGGCTTTTCACAGGCTGAGCACACACTCAGGAGCAGTACAAATAAAGCCAATCCCTCCTGCAGACACGGGGCTGCGCTCAAAGCCCTGCAGATCGCTTTGCGGGCAGTTTCCAGGGTGGATTTTCGCTCCCCGGAGCGCTGCGGCCGTGCCTGAGTGCGGCAGAGCCGAGCTCCCTGTGCCCCGCCGGGCGCAGCTCCTGCCCAGCTATCCCCGCTCTGCCCTCCCTGGCTGGGAATGGCACCGGGAACAGGGAATTCCCTGCTGCACGGCTGGTTCAGGCTCGAAATCACAGCATCCACTTGCTCACTATTGCACAGAATCCCAGAATCCCAGAATAACAAGGTTAGAAGAGACCTACAAGATCATCGAGTCCAGCCTGTGCCCTGACACCTCAGCTGTACTGTAGCACAAGGACCATGTCCAGTCTTTTTTAAACACATCCAGAGATGGTGATTCTGCCACCTCCATGGGAAGACCATTCCAGTACTTTATTATTCTTTTGGTGAAAATTTTTTTTCCTAATATCCAACCTGTACCATCCCTGATGTAGCTGGAGGCTGTGTCCTCTGGTTCTGTCAGAGACCAACCCCACCTGTCTGCAGCCTCCCTTCAGGAAGGTGTGGAGAGCAAGAAGGGCACCCCTGAGCCTCCTTTTCTCCAGGCTAGGCACCCCCAGCTCCTTCAAACGTTCCTCACAGGGTTTGTGTTCCCAGCCCCTCTCCAGCCTCGTTGCCTCCTCTGGATGTTCTCCAGCATCTCAACATCCTTCCCAAACTGAGGGCCCAGAACTGCACACAGCATTTCTTGATACTGGGCTGATTTATTGCATTATTAAATTAAGGTCCAAGGCAATGTCAGCTTCTTGCCAAGGCTGATAGGACTCTCCCCTAAATCACCGTGGCTGTAACCCTTCAACCCTGGCACAGTTGCCTTTGCTGCCTGACTCTCAATGCCCCATTGTCTGCCCTGCCAGCCCCAGAAATTCAGATATAAATCCCAGAAATATGGATATAAATATGGATGTGTTATGGCATCCATGTCAGATCCACAGGAGCCTCTCTGAATGCACAGAGCCTTTCCAGGGGGAGGATGCTCCTGCTCTGTGCTGTCCCAGGATTTCTCAGGTCCTGGTGGAGGCACAGAGCTGCAAACCAGTTCCAGTGGCAGGACAAGATGTCCCTGCTAGGCTCACTGAACTCCTCCTGTGACCACACACGTGGTGATTTCCTCTAAAATCTGCACAACATTTGCAGTGCTGTGCTCTCAGCCTGCCTGTGGTTTGTGTCCTTCCACAGGCACTGTTTCATTGGGAAGCCCATCTGGAATCATTTGGAAGAAATATTCCCCTTATAAAATAGGAGCTCATTTTATATTATATGAACTAATATTTAACAGCTAATATTGACGAGTTGCTGTGCTGTGAAGTTTCTACCCCAGTAAAATGGAGTTGCCATGTGCAGGAAGGTACAGGGCGGTTTTGTTATCCAGGGTGGTTTTTTGAGTGTTTGGGGGTTTTAGAGGCAGTTGGGAGTTAATTCTCAGTCCTACCTCAGCCAAAACATACAGGCCAGGTACTCCTTAAATACATATTTTACATGCTTAGGCTTATTAAAAGAAACAGAAATGTCAGCCTGTAAAACTATTTGCCCATGTAGAAAGCCACTCATAAAATCATAAAAGAATGATCTGTTCTTACAGTGTCTTTAGGTAATTTTGGAACCCGTGCCAAGAAATAAAAGGGTTTTGCATGGAGTCCATGAAATTCAAGTCGTGATTTGTCATTGTAATAATTCTGGCTTTGACAGAATGTTCCTGTAAAATTTTGTTATCCCATCCGTGTTGTAATCCACAAAGCCCCCATGATGACACTCTCCTTTCTGGATTTTCTTTCTCACAAGGTGATGCAGACAGCAGTGGGAGGATGGGCTGTAGTTATTTACATTAGCCAGCTCCAGTTTCCCCAGACTGACAGAAATTCCCATGGAAATTCTGGTTACATTAACTTTGACAGAGATATGGGACTGTTTTTGGAAACTTAAAAAAACCCCCAACAACTAGGGAATACTTTTCATTTTTATTAACATGCAGCATCTTAATTTTGTTTATTAAAGAAATAAATCAAGGTTAGTTTCTGCTTAGTTTCAGATGGTTTTCACAGGAGACAAAAAAAGAGAAGCCAAATATTGGCCAAGCATCAGCCCAGTGAGGAATCCCATAATAGCATCAATCCCGAGGAGGATGGCAGTGAAGGGAGCAGCATGAGAAAAGAGGATTTTAGAGATGAGAATGGCATGGGTGTGTTTGCTTCAGACATGGACACTGATTGTGTGTGTTCTTGTGCGTTCTCTCAATCTTGTGAGATTAAACACACTTGGATGTGGAATTCTTGCAGGATCCATCCCACCCCATTATCCCATGCCATTATCCCATGCCATTATCCCATCCCATCCCATGGATCCTATGGATCTCATGGATCCCATCCCATTATCCCATCCCATCCCATTGATCCCATGGATCCCATCCCATCCCATCCCATTATCCCATCCCATCCCATTATCCCATCCCATCCCATCCCATTATCCCATCCCATCCATCCATCCATCCATCCATCCATCCCATCCTATCCCATCCCATTATCCCATCCCATCCCATCCCATCCCATCTCTCTGAGGGCATCTCAGTCAATCCCTGCCCTCAATTTTTGTTCCAGGTGTGTTAGAAAATGTGTGAACATTAATTGAAAATGATGTCAACATTAATTGAAAATGATGTCAACATTAATTAACTGAAATGATGTGAACATTCATTTTCTCAGCCCCAGCCTCCCCAAAGCCCCTGCTTCCCTTCTCCCCCTGGAAACAAAAGCCAAAGCTCTGAGCTGGCCACTCCAGGGGAATTAAGGGCACTTAAACCCGCTGGTTTTCACCCAGCCCTGGAGCTCCAGTGCCAGATTTATTTACCTTTTGCTGCAGAACCATTTGTTTCTGCGTGCCTCATTAGTTTTTCTGCTCCATCAGTCCCTGGGTGAGCTGCTCAATGAGGCACAGCCTCTCTTTGCCCAAATCCTGACTCCCTCACCTTCACCTCGTGTGGCTCAGCACCATGCTGGGCACAAAACCCTCCAGGTTCCAGCAAGATGAGCAGCAAAAGTTCATTTTGTTGTTGTGTATCCAGTTGGGAAGGGCACAGTAAGGGCTGGGTGTCTCCACTAGGTGTCCATGTTTCAGCAATTTTCATTACGGGCTCACTCAGCCCCTGCAGAATGCACAGCAATTGTTCTGCTCCACTGCCAGATGGAAATGGGAGATAGATTTTATATCAGTCAAGGGTGCACCTGGGCCTGCACCTAAAAAGGCACAAAACCCTCAAAAAGCACCTTTAACTTGCACATCTCAGCCCCTCAAACCAGTCCTGTAAGGGCTGGCAGACTTTTCAGATCTTGATTATTGCCTCCCTTGCTTTTTCTCATGTTTTCCAAATTATTACGTGCTTTGTATTAACTTGTAGGAACAAACAGAAAAAGCTTTCCAGATTTCTAGTGGGTTTGTAAAGTCTCTTCTTATTTGACTTCCAGTTTTTCTCTGCACAGCCTTTTTTGCATTTAGCTGAGCAGAGAGCCCTAAAGCAGTGACTCAGAATTTTAGAAACACCTGCTTAATTGTCAAATAACTGCTTTGCTCATTACATTTCTCTTCAAATATTGATGCCTAATATTTACCTACTTTTCCTGGCTGTCTAATGGATGCTGGAAGGCAGAGTTTTGTGAGCACAGGGACTTTTTCATGCTCCCAATTTCAAACAAACTGTAGGCAGCAGCCTTTAGTGCTCATTTATTGAAGATGTTTTTCACTGCTTGTTTTTGTCATTTGCAACCCCATTCATTAATAAGAGGCCAGAGAGCAGGGATTTCATTCGGATACCAGGAAATTCCAAGGAGCTGAAAAGAGGGATTTATTTAACATTACTGGATTCCCTTCTAGGAATAACCCAGCAGATTTTCTTCTTCTTTTTTTCTTTCTTTCATATTTTCATTTTTCTTTTTTTAAATTTTTTTTCCTCTTTTAATCTTTTTTTTCTTTTTCTTTTTCTTTTCTTTTTCTTTTTCTTTTTCTTTTTCTTTTTCTTTTTCTTTTTCTTTTTCTTTTTCTTTTTCTTTTTCTTTTTATTTTTCTTTTTCCTTTGCGGTTTTTCTTCTGGTTTCCCAGGCATTTTCAGTTTGTTAAATGTAAGGGATATAATATTTAATATTTTAGAATTTTAGGGAATGCTATGTGCCAGAGCATTTTGAGGCAGCTTCCAGGACCACATGCAGACAAGGCTCTGGTGAGTTCTAATTCCCACAGCTGTGAATGCAACATCTGAAACTGAGTTTGACTCCAAAACTTTTACCTCATTTACAATGCTAAGGAAGCAGAATAGGTTCTTTTATTAGAGAATGAAACCAAAATGTGGTGTCACTCCATGTGATTTGGACTGTGCCTGATGCAGGAATGTGCTTTAAGATTTCTCTGCCCAGAACAATCCTGTGGAGCTCAGATTTTACCTGAAACGTGTCTCAGAGCTTGTCCCAAATGCTCTCCAGGTTCATCTGTCACGGCTGACAGAAGGACAAAACAACAAACAAATCAAGGAAAACCCCCAAATCATCACATTCTAAGAACTGCAATAAATAAACCAACTTGTTGCCAACATATATATGTTTTTAAATACAAAAAAAACCCACTCAGAACATCCTCTTATGGAATCTATCCCAATCTGGAATATTTACTTTCCGTTTGTTTAATAACAGGAAAAGGCTTGTTGCTTCTTTTGTTGAGTTTCATGTGTCAGCATCTTAATATTCCTCTGGTATTCTTGAAACTTTTACCAGGAAGAAAACAGTGCCATGGCCTATAGTAGGAAATGTTCTGTTTATTTGAAATGCCTTTATGAGCACACAAAGTCAAACAATTGCTGCCATAAACCCAGGGAGCAGCTCCTGATGCCTTGGCTGTCTCATTTGCACTCCTTTGGCTCTGCCCTTCCTGTGCTCTGCACCTTCTGAATTCCAGGGCAGGGTAAATCCCTTTTTCCCTTAAATCCCTTTTTCCCTTAAATCCCTTTTCCCATTTCCCCATCACCTGCTGGGCTCTGCTGCTCTTGGTGTGGGAATGTTGGGTTGAGGGTTTATCACCCATCTGCTGCTGGATCCACATTTGGTGATTCCTGTGGGCCTTTTCCAGCTCAGAATATTCTGACAATATTCTGAATATTGTCACAAACCTGGAACTGAAGGGCTGATTTTTAATTCCCTGATTCTGAGACTGGACTCTGGAAGAAATAATGACAGAGAGCTTTCAAAGCTTCTCACAGAAGTGTTTGAACTTATTTTGGCCCTGCCTGTTTTATTGTGGCAAATGCAGTAACTGTGGCAAATTTGGGCCTAATCATGTCAAAAAAGGGCAATTTTATTTCTGTAGGACAGACCTATAAACTGAATAGAGCAGGCCAGCTCTCTTCACACAGCTCTGTGTGCTGTGGGGCTGTTTAAACAATGATTAAACCACAAACAGCCACTGACTGGATTCCTCAGGAGCACAACTGTGGGCACAGGAGTGTCTCAAACCCAGGCTCCAGGTTCAAAAAAAAAAAAAAAAAGTAAATAACTCATAAAAGGAAGTGCAAATAGCAGGAAAATCTCATTTCCATCTATCAAGCTGTGTAAAGGACAGGCAGGCTGGAAAGAATGGGCAGTGCTGTGGGGTTTTTTGTGGGTTTTGGGAGCATCTCATATCCCTGATTGTGAGCTGGGGAGGATTTTAAAAGATTAAAAAACCCACTAAAAATCTGGAAAGCTTTTCCTGTTTGCTCCTACAAGTCAATACAAAACATGTAATAATTTGAAAAAAACATTAGATAAAGCAAGAGAGGCAATAATCAAGATCTGAAAATTCTGCCAGCCCTTACAGGACTGGTTGGAGGGTCTGAGATGTGCAGTTTAAAGGTGATTTTTGAGTGTTTTGTGCCCTTTTAGGTGCAGGCCCAGGTGATGCTGCTGCACCTTCCCTGAGCCACACAGCAATTTCCTGGCACAGCAAAATTTCAGAGGTGAGGATCAGGCTCAGAGAGCCAGACTTTGTTCTTGCCTCCCCCTTTGCTGTTTCAAACCCAGCAGAGCAAACCCCTGGTGCTGCAGGAGCCCCCAGTGCTGCTGCCATGCAGATTTTGGGGCAGGGCTTGGCATTTTCACAGTTACTCACTGGAAAGCCTCACAGGCCCCGAATCAGCAGGAGTTTTGTAAAGTTCCTATTACAGATCCATGGAATTTATACCAAAGGTGTTGAAATCCCTGAGGCTGCTGCTGACTCACTTCCCCAGGGAGGGCTGCTGAGCTCAGAGGTGCCCCCATGGCAGCAAGGGCACAACATCCTGAACTCTCAACTCTGCCTCATCCCCAAATTCTTTCTCAACGTGTCCTGCTGCCCTGCAAGCCCCAGTTTGTCTGAAATGCCACTTTCTTTTATCATCTGCTCTGACTCAGATGCTGAGCTGGAGTGGTATTTACAAAATATCTCTATGGCTCTGGATTTATCTTGCCAAGGAAAGTTAAATGGTTACAGATTAAAAAGATTTTATAAGCACGATATGCCACAGTAAACATGAGCAAAAGTTGTTCTGAAACTATTTCTGTCTTTTGTTGGGAAAAGAAATGATTATTGAAGCTTGAAGGGGAAGACTGCTTCGTAAAAGGAAGGAGAATTAACCATAGTGAGGTTTTAAAGGAACTCTGGTTTGCTGATTAAGTGCTTTTTCCAGAAATGCAACTAATGTTTCCTTCTTTTTTAACTCTTAAGTCAGGCCCAGGTGCCAGCAAATGCCTTTTTCACTGTGTCTGGAGGTTTATTTTTAGTCCCAAGAAGGGTATAGACAGCAGGCTGGAAATCAGGACATGTGCAGGCCAAATAAACTTCCCCACACTTGAACTCTGGCTGTCAGCTCATCCATCTCCTGTGGCTCAGCTCCTTTCTGTCACCAAAGGCTCTGCAGTCCCATCTGAAGCTCCTCAGAGCTGCTCTCATCTTGCTGAAAGCATCTCCCACTTCTGCAGCAGGATTTTAATGCCTCCAGGGCTTTAATTTCCTGCTGTGAGACTCAGAGTGAGCAGGAATTTCATTTTCCTGCCTGGTAGAGGTCTGACAGCAAAAGTGCCTGGCACAGGCTGTTATTTATTTATTTAATTAATTAATTAATTAATTATTCTCTGTGGAAGTGGGGTTTGACAGCAGAAGTGCCTGGCACAGGCTGTTATTTATTTATTTATTTATTTATTTATTTATTTATTTATTCATTCTCTGTGGAAGTTGGGGGTTGGGGGGGTGGGCACAAATGTATTTATTTATTTATTTATTTATTTATTTATTCATTCATTCATTCATTCATTCTCTGTGGAAGTTGGGGGTTGGGGGGGTGGGCACAAATGTATTTATTTATTTATTTATTTATTTATTTATTTATTTATTCATTCATTCATTCATTCATTCATTCCCTGTGGAAGTGGGGGGTTGGGGGGGTGGGCACAGCCCCCACTCTGCCCTTTCAGAGCTGCAATATCAGAGGGTTTGGGACACAGGAAACAGCTCACAACTCTGTCACCAAGAGTTTACCTCCACCAATGGCAGCCTGGGAACCAGGTGGGAAACACAGATTTTTTTAGGCTCTTGCTGCAGTTTTTCTGAGCAGGCTGATTTCCCCTTATTTTAAAAGGAGAGATCCATGGGACGCAGCTTTTCCCTGCATGGCTTTCTCTCCTGGGGAGGGTTTTTGTGCCCAGCAGTGCTGTTTGCCCAGCTGCAGCCTCTGCTTTCCCCTCCTGTCCCCATCCTCTTGAATCAACACTCCAGTGGTGCTGGGGTGGTCAGCCTGGAGTGTTTGTCACACCACTGGGGACAGAGCATCCTCTCTGCTGTCACCTGGCTCTCAGCAGGGCTGGAACTCTCCCCAGCCCCCTGAGATCCACCCTGGAGCTGCTTGGTTCAGCTGCCCTCAGAAATGAGACAGCTCTCAGTGCTGCTGCCTCAGGAGAGCTCTGGCCTCTGCTCATCTCTGCTCAAAAAGGGGATTTTTGTCCATTTTTTTCCTCATAGTGTAGAGTTAACACAACTGCTGCTTTCAGCTCACCCCCTGAGCCTGCAGACAGAGCTGCTGGCTGAGTTTCAGCCACCCACACCTGCACAAAGTCCCTGTGGCAGGTGGGTCACCAGGCTTTGCTGGCATGGGGCACTGCATGGAGGAATCTGAGGACCAGTCTGACCTCTGGAACCTTTTAATTTTGGGCACATGCAAGGAGCATGGAAAACTTTGATCCTGTGCTCTAGAACCCAAGCTAAACTTGCCAGCCTTTGGCAACCAGAAAGTTTCTGCAATGTCTGCAGTCAGTGTAATTTCTTATACACATAAATATGTGATTATTGTCCTCCAGCACCCATCACAGTGATGTGTCAGTCACTACAGGAACCATACAAAGGAAATATCCATGGATTCAGGCAAAAAAATTGGGATGTGAATGCTGGATCAGTGTAATTTCTTCTAAACATAAATATGTGAATATTGTCCTCCATCACAGTGATGTGTCAGTCACTACAGGAACCATACAAAGGAAATATCCATGGATTCAGGCAAAAAAATTGGGATGTGAATGCTGGATCAGTGTAATTTCTTATAAACATAAATATGTGATTATTGTTCTCCAGCACCCATCACAGTGATGTGTCAGTCACTACAGGAACCATACAAAGGAAATATCCTTGGATTCAGGCAAAAATCTGGGATGTGAGTGCTGGATCAGTGTAATTTCTTCTAAACAATAAAATAAATATGTGATTATTGTCCTCCATCACAGTGTCAATGTGTACAGGAACCATACAAAGGAAATATCCTTGGATATAAATCTGGGATTTGAGTGAGTGCTGGATCCCATCTGTGTCACCAGCAGGGTTACCCAGTGACAGTCTGATGGCAGAAATGGGAATTTAGGGAAACTCTTGCAAACTCTGACCACAGCTCATTGCAAGAGTGGAGCAGGATTGCATCAATTCCTGCAATGGGTGCCTGAGCCCCCAGGAGAGCAGGGTCTGATTGAAACATGGCTCGTGGCTGCACTCCAGTACTTGGGATAAATAAACCAGCAACTGCCTCTTGTGCAAGGTCTGTACACTTTCCTCACAGACTTTCACAAAAATGCCACATTTCTGACACCTTTCCAGCAGGCTTTTAGAGGCACCAGGGTCTAGGCAGATGAAAAATCTGAATTGTGGGTCCTGTTGCCTGTTCTGACAGGCACTGGATGAGGAACACCTCAGTTACTCACTCCTCTATTTGCAAAAAGGAATGAACTCACTCCCATTCCACTGAGTTTGGTATTAACAGAGAACAGTAGTGTTATTTGAGACCTATTATTTCTTATAATTCCTTTTAAGACTCCTTTAAAAGCAACTCATTGCCAAAAATTAGTTTCCAAGTGATTATGTACTAACAGCAACAGTAGCCTCTAACTAAATACAAATTTACTCCTTCAACGTGTTAAGTATCTAATAATGCACATTTAAAATCTATCATGCACATTTAAAATCTATAAGGCACATTTAAAATCTATCATACACGTTTAAAATCCCCATAAACCTCCCTGCTCCATAAGGAATGCTCTTCTCTCCTAGGTGAGCAGCAGGAATTTGAAAAGGCTCTCTAAAGTATTCTTAACCCCAAAGTCTTCCAGATTTTTATGGATGACAAATTGAAGTATCTAAATGTCCCAAAAAAAAAAAGAAAAGTAAAAAAAAAGTTAGGAATTTTAGGAATTACTAAACTGTACCAGAGCCCAGGTAGTTCTAACCTGCTAATTCCTAATTTTAGGAATTATTAAACTGTACCAGAGCCCAGGTAGTTGTAACCTTGTAGCACTGGTTTGAGTGTCTGAGATGTGCAGTTTAAAGGTGGTTTTTGAGTGTTTTGTGCCTTTTTAGGTGCAGGCACAGGTGATGCTTCTGCACCTTCCCTGACCTTCACCTAACCTGCAGTGTGAGATTTCCTCCTGCTTCAAAGGAAGGTGTGAAAAATGAATGTCAAATGTTGTATTTCTGCAGAAATTTCTGTCTGCTGGAATGGGAACCTTGGCTGTGGGAGCAATGAGTGAAATTTGACAATTAGACCTGAAGTGCCTGGGTTTGAGCTCGTTCTCACCCAACAACAGTCAGGTTACAGAGCATTTCAGAGAGGACAATCCCTCCCCTGGCTGCCAGCTCTGGATGGATGCAGCAGGAGAAGCTCTTCCCTTCCAGCTGTGCCCACAAACCCAGCTGGATTTGGGAGCTGGGGCCTCCCTGCAGGGCCAGCTGCTCCCTCAGGGGTACAGGAGCACCAGCCAGCCCTGGAAGGTGCCTGGCACTCAGCTCAGCTCTGCCTCTCCTTTTCCAGCCAGGAGATTTGGGGCCAGGGAAGATCTGCAGCCCCTCACTGGAATTTGGACCGTTCAGCCTAATCTCACCCCTGGCTCTTCCCCATATCAGGAGCTCAAGGCAAACCCCACTGTTTAGTCTCTGCCATGTTGCTGCAATGTGCAATCTTGCCAATGCACAGAAATAACTGCAATATATGGACTTTCCTACTTAAAATACAACAACAGCATCTGTTTGCACCACAGGATAGCCAAGTCCAGGCTGCTAAATTGGAGTTCAGGGGTGGCTGTGCAGGATGCTCTGTGAAACACCATTTTTTCCCAGTTAAATTCTAATTATCAGTGAAGACAGCAGGCAGTGGGTGCCCAGTTATGCCAAGAAAACCAGGAGTGTGCTGGATCTTATCCTTGCACAGCCAAAACAAAGAGGAGGTGCCAGAGCAGGAGCTCCCTCAGACACAGCCAGGGCTGACCTGGGCAGAGCCATGGACACACAGGGACAGCAAAATCCCCTGCTGGCATTGCCAGGACCTGGGATTTCCTACCTGCTGGCAGGATTTCCAGTCAGCTCTGGAAACTGGAGTAAAGCCAGTCCTCAGGGGAGTGCTGGTGCATCAGCTGCTCTCAAAAATCCAAAGAGTCACAGCAAATGAATGCTTTAAAACACAGGAACAACGTTAATGGCATTAATTCTAGGAGATGTTTTTCCAGACAAGGGTCCAGAATGTTCATTTTATGGAACTAGTGCTGCAATGTTTACAAGCAGAAAAGAGGTGAAAGGGATAAAAAGGATTTTTAGTCCACACAGGGCAGTTTTCTACAGTAAAATTGCTGGGTCTCTTTAGGTCTCTACTGATAATTAATATCAATATGTCCTCAAAATAAATTTTCTGATGGTGCTGAAGTGAATTCCTCCCTTCTGCTAAAATTGAAAAAATCACAGAGGATTTTAAAAGCAAACCTGATCTGGATCATCACCTGCTCTGCCTTTATGAAATGTTTTTAAGCTTCTTTCAAGGCTCCAAAATCTGCCACTCTGTATTTCTTCGACCTGAACATAAATAGAATGATAAATCCTAGAAGTGCTCCTTGCCATAAGGAAAAAAATCAGTGTTTCTGAAGCTTTCTAGAGTTTGTCCCCTTGTTCCCTGCAGCAGTGTGACACAGGCAGTGCCAGCACAATCCCACCCTTGGGCCCTTTACCCTTCCTGGCTCTGAAACATTGATGTGCTCCTCACATGGCTGCCAGGGAGGAGGGAATAATCTGAGGGAAGAGAAATGACTGGAGAGAAAATAGGGAGAGAAATGTCAGGAATTCCATGCAATGGACAAACCCCTGACTCCTCTCCAGTTGTGAGAAACTCCTATGTAAGAAAGACGCACCTCAGGAACTTTAATGTCCCCTAAAATCCAGGGTACATTTGCTTTTAAGATCCCAAGAAACAGAACTTCATGGAAAAAATACCCTCTGATTTATGGTCTTGCAGAGTTCCCTGATTTTTTGACCCAGGTTTTTTGTCTTCACTGTGTTCCATTATTTCCAGGTGTGTTTGCAAACCCAGCCCCTCATGTCGTTCCCCATGGGAATGTCCCCTGACCTCTCAGCAGGGAACATTTGGTCACTGAGCTTCATCCACAGCCTGGGAGAGCTGGGAATGTTCACCTGGGGAGGAGAAGGCTCCAGGGAGAGGTCAGAGCCTGAAGGGGCTCCAGGAGAGCTGGAGAGGTGTGGTGGTGTTCACAGGGGTCTGAGGATGAGGGAAGAGACGAGGATCTGACTCCATGGTTCAGAAGGCTGATTTATTATTTTATGATATATATTACATTAAAACTATACTAAAAGAATAGAAGAAAGGATTTCATCAGAAGGCTGGCTAAGAATAGCAAAAGAAAGAATGATAAGTAAGGTTTGTGTCTCAGGGAGTCTGAGCCAGCTGTGATTGGCCATTAATTAGAAACAACCCCATGAGCCCAATCCCAGATGCACCTGTTGCATTCCACAGCAGCAGATAACCATTGGTTACATTCTGTTCCTGAGGCCTCTCAGCTTCTCAGGAGGAAAATTCCTAAGGAAAGGATTTTTCATAAAAGATGTCTGCGACACTGAGGCTCCTGCTTCAGTCTTGAATTGAAATTCTTGGTGAACCCTGAACTCCATAGCCAAAAAAAAAAACCTCTAGGGACACTTTTGGAATAATCCTGGTGCTGCAGAAAACCAAGGGATAATTCTTGGCAGGACTGTACTTAATGAGAGCCCTTCCAACACTTCTGCTTTATTAAACAGAGAAACTGCTCTGGATTCTCCTTCCTCCAAATCCCAGCCCTGTCCATGTCCATGGAGCAGCTCCTTCCTTCCCCCAGCGCCCAGGCTGCCCCATAAATCACACTTGTACAGCAAATAGGATTAATTACAGAGCCAGAAATATTCCTGCCCACATTCCCACCCCTGCACAGCCCACAAAGCCCTGTGGCAATTCAAATATGTGGATTATGGGTTGCCTCCCCAGGGTCACTGGGAAGCTAAGGACAGATGCCTGGAGTCCTCTGGCTGTCAGGAATGCTGCTTCTCTTTTAGACATTAGTCCCAAATAAATAAATAAATAATCCAAAGCCAAGTTGGTTTTTACTCTATTTTGAAACCTCACATTGATGCAACAGGGCCTTGCAATAGGGCTGCTTGAAACAGGCAGTGAAAGTTTCACCTCAGGAGCAGACAAAAACCTCATTGCTTCTGTCAACAGCAGGGCTTTGGTGCAAATCCAAGCTGGGAGGACCTGCTGGTGGTACACTGCCCTTGGTGGCCTTCCCAGGGCTGCAGAGTGATGGGAATCACAGAATTCCCACAGGTTGGGGTTGAAAGGGACCTCAAAGCCCATCCAGTGCCACCCCTGCCATGGCAGGGACACCTCCCACTGTCCCAGGTGCTCCCAGCCCCAATGTCCAACCTGGCCTTGGGCACTGCCAGGGATCCAGGGGCAGCCAAGGACTTTAAGTAGGTTTGAAGTAGGTTTTGAAAACAGTTATCAGATTTTTTTGTAAGGAGCAGGGGAAAAAACAAATGATAACAACAAAAATAAATAATAACATCAAAAATAGTTAAACAACAGGCTGAATATTTGACAGAAAGTAAAAGGACTGGGATTTTGTGCTGTTCAGTTGAGAAGAACTCATTGATATCCACAAGAACTTCCTGCTGCATTGCCTGTATTATGGTTACCATGATTCAAAGGCCAGAAGTTATAATGGAATTTATTTCTGTCTCTATTTATGTCCTATGGTCCCAATGACTCTTTTTTTTCTTGCTTGGTTTTGTTTTGGTTATTTTTCATTGCTGTTGTAGCTTTCTTTCTCCTTCCCCAGGAGAAAGGCCTGAGAGCAGGCCCTCTCCATGGCATCACAGGATGGTGGAGAGGAGCAGATCCTTTCCTTGGCCTCACAGGAGGGTGGAGAGGAGCAGATCCTCTCCATGGCCTCACAGGAGGGTGGAGAGGAGCAGATCCTTTCCTTGGCCTCACAGGAGGGTGGAGAGGAGGATGGAGAGGAGCAGATACTCTTCATGGCCTCACAGGAGGGTGGAGAGGAGCAGATCCTCTCCTTGGCATCACAGGAGGATGGAGAGGAGGATGGAGAGGAGCAGATCCTCTCCTTGGCATCACAGGAGGGTGGAGAGGAGCAGATCCTTTCCTTGGCCTCACAGGAGGGTGGAGAGGAGGATGGAGAGGAGCAGATACTCTTCATGGCCTCACAGGAGGGTGGAGAGGAGCAGATCCTCTCCTTGGCATCACAGGAGGGTGGTAAGGAGGAGCAGATCCTCTCCTTGGCATCACAGGAGGGTGGAGAGGAGCAGATCCTCTCCTTGGCATCACAGGAGGGTGGTAGGGAGGAGCAGACCCTCTCACAGGTGCATCTGGGATTGGTCTCATGTGGTTGTTTCTAATTAATGGCCAATCACAGCCCAGCTGGCTCGGACTCTCTGAGCCACAAGCCTTTGTTATCTTTCTTTTCATATTCTTAGCCAGCCTTCTGATGAAATCCTTTCTTCTATTCTTTTAGTATAGTTTTAATGTAATATATATCATAAAATAATAAATCAGCCTTCTGAAAGATGGAGTCAGATCCTCATCTGTTCCCTCATCCTGGGACCCCTGTGAGCACCATCACATCTCAGCTTGCTACACTGAGGCTCCCAGGACTGACAATGGAGGGAGCAGAGGCAGAGGATGCCCTGCCCACCTCTCTCCTCCCCACAGGAAGGGTTTATTCCCTTGTCCCAAAGAAGCACCAAAAGCAAGGCATGAACCATCCTGGCACAACTTATTTTCCACTTTGGCACAAGCAGATAAAGTATAACCTGGTTATTATTTCATGCACAGCCTCTTTTAGAATTTAAACATCTTTTAAAGCAATATTGGATCATTTAACATTTTTCTGTGTGAACCCTTCAGCTTCTCCCATAATGATTCTTCATTAACAAGGGCTCTGTATCCAATTCCAGAATAAACCAGGCCACTAAAATCAGCCCCCCAGGAGCCCCTTGTGCCATCAATGTCGTGTGACCAGCACAAGTGTCACCTGACAGTGCTGTCACTGCTGCTCCATCACTTCCTTTCTGCCACTCTGTCCCCTGCTGAGTCACCCCTGTTGTGACAAGGCCCTGCACCCTCTTGGTCAACAGGTTTCACTTCCAGAACTGCCTGTACAAGATTAGTTTTGCTCTCCAGGCTCAGGGCTTGGCGTGGGGCAGTTGCAAAAGGCAATTTCCCTCCTCTGCTGAGTCAGGGCACAGCAATTTCTGGGCCTTGGAAGAGCAAGGCAGCTTCAATTCTCTGTATTTAAACTGCTGGGTGAAATGGGAAGAGGAGAAATTTGTCACTTGTGCCCTCAGCCAGCATCCTGCCATCCCCACTGATTGCCTCTGAGTTCTGGCTCTGTTCCAGTCACCACTTTGGATGCAAAGCTCTCCTTAACACCATTGCATACAAACAGCTGCCATTTGCTGAGACAAGAAATTATTCCAATTATTCCATTCCTCCTTCTGTGACAGCTTAAAAACTACTCTGGAATCAGCAGTCCAATCTGTAATTCTCTCCAATCAGCAGCAGCTCAGCTCTGCTGTTATCTGCAGCTTCTGGTACAAAAAACTTCAGGGTCTCAGTTCAGTGCAAGGGTCTGTGCCTGCCACGGGAGCCTGAGCTGGGAAATGCAGCAGGGGCTGTGCTCATTGCAAAAGGATTTCAGAAACTACACTGAGTTCGACTACAATGATTCCAGACCTGGAAAATAGGCTGATGCTGGCCTTGCTTCAGGAGGCAGCTGTTAGTTCTGCTTCATACAAATGCTACAAAAAAGGGGAAAAAATACGTGAAAAAAATTCTTACATATGTTCCTTGAAAAAAACCCCACGTATTGGATATGAACCAAGAGATCTTCCACAGCAGCAAAACTACTGATTATTGCCCAGGGGATGAAATATGGGCATAGCCAAATTTACAGAAAACAGCCTGGTTGTAGCCCTGTTCTTACAGCAAAGGACCAGAAATTTAGTGAGCAGTGTTGTCAGTAGGCTCAGCAGGGCCAGGAGGGAATGGTTACAAATTCTGGATTAACCTGGGCCCCAAAAGTGACTTTCCAGGCTGGTTTCTGCAGAGAGGGACTTCTCTGTCTTCTCTGATCCAGCCTTGCTGCTGGATCC
The DNA here is from genome assembly GCF_037042795.1 of Molothrus aeneus. Taxonomy (NCBI): domain Eukaryota; kingdom Metazoa; phylum Chordata; class Aves; order Passeriformes; family Icteridae; genus Molothrus; species Molothrus aeneus. The sequence goes on along the minus strand of NC_089657.1, from coordinate 19,276,711 downwards.
CACTGTCCTGCAGGCTTCATTCTCCAGGGATTGAATCCATCTCACCTGTATAAAAAGAGGAGGATACAAATGGGTTAGATATAACCTGAGTAGGATTTATGGAATCTCCTCAAAACTCCTCAGCCATTCTCCTCAAATCCTTGGAGAAATGTGGCAGAAGCAGCTGAAATAATCTGCTGACCCCACTGATGGCATTTCTTAGAGCTGCTCCTTGGGAAAATACAATAAAAATTCTTCCTACCAAGTCTCCCCAGCTCCTGGGTGGTTGTGAGGTAGAGCCAGGCTATTAAATCTGAAGGACTGGATATCTAGAATGCCCCTGTAAGGATGTCCCCAAAACCCCCAGGAGAGCTCTGTGTCCTGCTGGGGTGGCCCATGTGGAACCACATCCTAGACCAGGCTGAGAAGATTCCCCATAACTCCTGGGACCCTTTGGAAACCCTGCTGGCCACACCATGGTCCAAAGAAATCCTTTATTATGAGGCACCCTGTGCTCTCCTGCATCAGAGCCCTGATTGCAGAAAATGCCTCAGAGGCCATGGGGATGGCACCAGAAGTTTAAAATGAGTTGTCCTTTCGTTGAATTAGGAAAAAAAAATAGCAAATATTTCATGGAGCAAATGCTGCAGTTCTCATCTGCATGAGCAGAGCAGTGGCATCCAGCCATAAATTCAGTGGTGCTCAGTGTCTGGAGAGGCTTTTCCTGTCCATAAAACAAAGTGACACGGAGTGATCAGCCCCCAAAAATTCACAGGCTGAGGAAGCAGAGGAGAAATGCAGGGATCAGAGCAGCTTAGGCCACTGAGGATGTTTAGATGTCAGCAGCTGCTGGAAATGCACAGTCAGGAGCAGGAGAGGAGCAGCAGGAGCTGCTGGGGGCAGGGATCCCAGCTCCTCTCTGCTCAGCATTTCCCCAGCTGTTTGTCCCAGTCCTGCTGAGGTTTCAGAGGGTGGCAGTAATTCATCCCAGGGGGACTCTGTGTTTACAGAGCAGCACCTGGGCAGGAGGGGTCCCTGAGAGCTGGCACGTCCCCTCTGCTGTCCCCTCTGTGCCAGGACAGATTTTCTGCCCTGTGAGCAGCCAGGCAGTGTGACAGTGCTCACAGGGGTCCCAGGATGAGGGAACAGAGGAGGATCTGACTCCATGTTTCAGAAGGCTGATTTATTATTTTATGATATATATTACATTAAAACTATACTAAAAGAATAGAAGAAAGGATTTCATCAGAAGGCTGGCTAAGAATAGCAAAAGAAAGAATGATAACAAAGGTTTGTGTCTCAGAGAGTCCGAGCCAGCTGACTGTGATTGGCCATGAATTAGAAACAACCCCATGAGCCCAATCCCAGATGCACCTGTTGCATTCCACAGCAGCAGATAACCATTGGTTGCATTTTGTTCCTGAGGCCTCTCAGCTTCTCAGGAGGAAAAGTCCTAAGGAAAGGATTTTCCATAAAATGTGTCTGCAAGAAGGCAGGGCCAGGGCTCCATCCCCCTGCCCTGGCTGCTGCCTGGGGGGCACAATGTGCCCAAATCCCCTCTGTGCACACTCAGGAGCTCCCTGGATTCTGCTCTGGTTTGGGCAGAGCCTCTCCAGAACATGACTCACAACACTCCTGCCACCATCTGAGGATGTTCAGGCAGAACAAATGGCATGTGACCCCAGGCCAATCACAGCTGGGAATTTGGATTAAAAATAAAAGAGGAATGAGAACATTTGTCACAGAATACTCTGTCCTTCAAGGAGAGGGAAATTTTCTAGTGGGGAATCAAAACAGCATTTATTTTTATTAAAAGTGCTTCTGTTTCACTCCATTTTTTCCGACCCTAAGAGCAATTCTCCCTCGTGAGTTTTTGGCTTAGTGAAGCAACACAATGTATGTTTTTTTCTCAGCCTGGGAAGAGGGAATGTCCTGCCTGTGAGAAGCTGCCTGCACCTTGCACTTCTGAGCAGAGTGAAAAAGGAATTTGGATTTTCTGTGCATGTGGGACAGAGACTCTCCTGCCAAACAGGGCCAGAACAAGGAGGAAAGTTTACATGTTTGCTGTCTGGAATTAAAGTTTGGGAGTGCCCAAGCTGGGTTTGGTAGGGGGATCATCTCCTTGGGGCTGATTGTCAGCCAGGCAGGGATGGGAAGCTCTTGTGGGGACACAAGGTGCAGGCTGGGTGCTCACCCTGCTCTCCACAGGAACCCTGAGGGACCAGGGCTGTGTGCCATGTCACACAGGAGTGGGACAACACACTGCGAACAAACACCAGACTGAAGGGTGCTTTTGAGTTTTGGGGTTTTGCTGGAGTTTTTTGTTGATTTTCTTTTGTTTTTTGATGGTGCCCATTTTCTGCACTGCCTTTCTCAGAACAGGAGCAGGAGCTGAGCAAGCACAGAGCTGCTCATGGAGCCTGAGCCTCTCACCCTGCTCCAGCAGAGCTTCTGCTCCCCAGTTTGTTGGGAAGGATGAAAGTTTGACAAGAAAGTCTCACAGATGTGTGTGCTTGGCAGAAAGATTTTTAAATGTAGAGTCTGATGAAGGAATAGAGATGGAAGCAAGTTTTGATCTAGAAGAAAAGAATTGCTGAGCCAGTCTCACTGGATAACCAAGGAGGCAAAGGCTGTGTGAGTTAGAAGGGGTTTGTATGGCTTAGAGCAAAGGATAAACCCACCTCAAACAAGAAGATGTTTTTACCAAGCAGGAAGAGAGCACAGGCAAACAAGGCAGCAAATGTGGCAAGGAGAAAAAAGGTCTCAGAATTTTCCACTGCAAGAAAACTGAAAAACAACTTCTAGCTTAAACTGTAATGTACTGACTGTTAGTGACTGGAGAACAGTGACATGAATATGGTAATTACAGTAGTTATGATGGGCTATAGATAATAGTTAAGGTATAGATTGGTTCTGCTGTATGAAGATGCCCAGCAAAGAAAAGTCTATAATGCACTGGAACCAAACCCAAAGGGTCTCCAGGCCTGCCTGCAGCTGGAGCTGACAGCTGTGGGCACAGCTCTGTCACCCACCAGCCTGGGCTGCTGGAACCTCTTGGATGGAATAAACTGCATTTTGGATGGAATAAACTGCATTTTAGATACAATAAACTGCATTTTGGATACAATAAACTGCATTTTGGGTACAATAAACTGCATTTTGGGTACAATAAACTGCATTTTGGAGAGCCCCTGGAGTCCCACATCTCTCATTTAGGCTCTTACCCCAGTTAATCAGTCTCCCCCTCTGGGCTGGGATTTCTCTGCTGTGGTCACACATTCCCACCCTGGGCTCCCCAGGCACAGCAGGGCCAGCACAGCCTGCAGGGCACAAAATTCCCTGGCTGAGAGCTCTGCCCTCCTTATCAGCAGGCAGGGAGAGCTGCTATCAGTGTGGCAGGGGCACCCTGCTCACAGATTGTCTCTCACAGATTGTCTCTCCACTATTTTGTCTCTGTGCCCTGTCCTGCACCATCCAGCCAAGGGATTCTGCTCACTCAGTTCCAGCTCTTGAGGCTTTGCAGAGCTCTGTAAACACAAACTCCCAGAGAAGAAACCCCAGAGCATGCCATGGCAGGGAGAAATATGCTTTAAATACATTCAGTAAGGGTTACTTAAACACCTCATCAATCAAGGGACAAACAAAAAGTAAGATCTTATTTATAATCCCTCTCTCCTTCTCTGGTTGTTGTAAGAGGCCAGTGGATGGCAGGAAACTAAAATCATATTTTACTTTTCCACCTGCTTGCCTCTCTTACACTGTGGCCAGTGGTGTGTGAGGCTCAGAGCATTCCAGAACAGAGCCCAGGCAGTGTGGGAGCAATAATGAAATGACATTTGATTTTCTGGGAGGCTTGGAGGCTCCCTTTAGCTGTAGGTTATTGCACACATTTTTCAGGCAGCTGGTTCCAGGGAAAAGAGCTGTGCTGAAAAGGAGATAAACACTGATTTCCTTGGTTCACTTCAGGAACAGATTTCCAGGAGCACTGAGTCAGGAGAATGATTTATTTCTTATGCTTCTATTTTCTTTTGTTGAAATCAATTACTAAATCAAAGGAAATCTGTGGTGATTATTGGGCTGCAGCCCTCAGCCTCTGCTGACCCAGTCCTGTGTGGGTTTTTATTTTCTGTTACTTGAAGAGAGAAACGATGTGGAAAAGTCAGTAAAATCCAGGATTTGAAGCAAGGCTGAATTTAAGAAGGTGCCCACTGTTACTCCAGGTCCAGTGGAGAATCCAGAAGTGTCAGAGAACACTTGGGGTGTCAGGAGGGATTTGAGAAAAGCAGGATGGTGAAGGACCCCCATCCCACACTTAGAGCAGAGAATGAGGAGCAAAGTGCTGGAAAGGGACCAGAGATGTGATCCATTCTCCTGTCCCAAGCAGCTGAGAGTCTTGAGCTGTTCCTGGTGGGCTGAGAGGGAAAAGCAGAAGCTGGGGCAGAGAATCTGAAGGAGAAGAGCATTTTGTGCAGCTTCCTCCTTCCCTGGGGGCAGAGGCACAAAGCTGTGATGCCACCCTGGCAGGGCCAGGTGGAGCCTCTGCTGCTGCACCTTCTCCTGCTCCTCATGAGCAGCGCTGGGAGCTGCACCTGCCCACCCAGCTGCACAGAAATTCACCTGTCTGCTCTCTCACAGGTGGGGATTGCTCTGCAGCTCTGGGGCTGGACATGTTGGTACCTGGGAGATGGAAAAAACCCAAGACACTGAAGGTAAATTAAGGGCACATCTGGATTAAACCCCCTGGTTTGCAGCTCCTGCTTTCAAGGGAGGACATTTCTGCTGGAACTGTTTGTTTCAGTGCTTGGGCCTTTGCTAGTGAGACCAGTATGGACATAAATACGTATAAAAACACATATAAATATATCAACATTCTATTAAATAAAATATGGAAATATATATTAAATAAATACTAGACATAATTACAGAATTATAACATTAGAAATATAATAATTAGAATACATTATAAGTATAATAATAGCAACGATTAAATATAATTATTTATTAATTATTAAATACAATATAATATAATTAAATATTTAATTCAATTATTATTAAATATAATCATTATAATAATTATATAATAATAATTACAGAATTATTATATTATTATAACATAATAATTTTAAGTATAATAAATAATAAAAATAATATATAAACATATAAAAAACCACATATAAATATAAATATAAAAGTATATTATATAAATATATAATATACAATAATTGTATAATAATATTACAATTACTATATTATTATTATATAATAATATAAATAATTATAGACATATACATTAAATAAAATATAGAAACATATACAAAATATATATTATAAATAAATATAGATATATTACATAAATATAAATATAATATAGAAATATAGAAATAGAAAATAATAATATATTAATATATATTAAAATATTTTAAATATAAATATATAAATAGAAAAGAAATATAATTATATTACATAAATATAAATAAAATATATAAATATTTACATATAAAATAGATATGAATATATAATAAATCTATAATAAAGAAACATATAATATAATAAATATACACATATATAAACAAAGATTTCTCTCTTTGAAAGCAATAAAACTCCAGCTCACTCCTGGGGAGCAGCAGCAGCTGAAGGTGTGGCATGTGCTGCCCAGTTCCACCTGTGAATGGCTTTGTGCATGTCCTGCTAAAGGAGCAGCTCCCCACACTGAATATTCCCCCACACGTGGGTGCCAATTCTGCCTTGCAGACCCTTCCCCTTCTGCTCCTGGCTGCCCCCAGGGAAGATTTCCAGCTCAGCCACCCCTGATTTGCAAACTCTACTGCTCCTTCCAGCCCTGATTGCATGGTATCCCCATGGCAGCTGCCTGTTGCCTAAGAGAAACAAACATTAAGAAAGAATTTAATGTATTGTTGCTTGTGCTCTGATAACAAATGCAAGAGCTGAGGACAAGAGGGGAACTGTCACCTGGAACAGGCAGTTCCAGCACCCAGGGCTCTGGGACAGGGCCAGGAACGTGCTCAGGCTTTTGGGAGGGCAGATTTGAACAGTTTTTATTGATTGTAATTATAAATATTGCCACAGATCCCACCTGTGCCACAAACTCCCCGTGATCCTCTGTTCTGTGAGGGATCCACACCCAGAGCTCTAAATCCTGATCTTAGGATTTCTTTTGTTTCCTGAAAATTCTGGAAGCTCTTTTGCCATCTTCCCGTGAGTCCAGAGCCAGGGATGGCAAAGATCCCCCCCGAGGATCTCCTGCTGCCTGGGGCTGAGCAAATCTCAGCTTTTCCAGCAAGGCTTGGTCCAGCTCACAGGAAAAGCCAGTGACAGATGCCTGCAGTGCCACCAAGTCTTTGCAGCTCTCGGGCACCCTGAAGGCTCAGGAGCAGCCTTGGCAACCCCATTCCAGCAGGGGAGAAGCAAATACAGCCACATCAAGTGGAGGTTTTGGAAATTAGAGCCAAATTTGAGATTTTTTTCAGCCAGACCCAGAATTTCTCATGCCTCAGGTTTGGGTCTTTTTTTTGTTTGCCTAACACAAGGTTATTTTACAAAAGGTGAGAAGGAAAAGAGAGAAGAATGAAATAATGACATGAGCTTTGCTAGGTTCCATGCATAAATTATATCATTTAGTTATAGTAGCAGATTTCTTTAAAATGAGATCCATTAAATGAGAGAAAGAAGCTTCTGCACATGACTGGAAAGCAGATTTGGGGTGGCACAAGGCTGTGGAGGCTGGGATTTGTCTCATCTTTTTTCAGTCATGTAAAATTTCCATCCAGAGCCTGCAGAAGGAGCAGCACCTCCAGAGAATGAGGCAAAGCCCAGCCTGAGCCATCAATCCCTGCAGGAGATCAATGCCAGGCTGAGCTCCCCCACCCCAGAGTGAGTCTGATTGGAAGCTTGGCTTTTGGACAGACTTAAATTAAGGATTAGGAGCTCAGGGCATGACACAAATGCACATGTTTGCTTTGTAAATAGTGAAAGAGAGGAGAGGATCTGGAGGGAGCCTAGACATTCATTCAGAACAGGATGATGGCAGAAAAAAATAAATCTGAGTCTCTTTGGTGTAACTTAAACATCCTTTTTTCCTTCATAAATGAAGCCCTGCTAATTAAGCCAGGACCCCTTTCCAGTGACTTGTCCCACCTTTTTTTTTGCAGTGTTTAGATCACTGATGCCCATTAACTCCTGAAATATCAGAGACAATATTAAGGGAAAAAAAAATAAAAGAAGACTTCTCTAAAAGGAAAAGAATGTTATGAAAACAAACTGTGGCTTTTTAGGACTTTTTGCAATTTCCTGAGGCTTTTTCTTGAGCTGGGGAACATCAAGTCCTCCCTGTGCAGCAATTCGTGGGAACAGTGGCTCAGCCCTGGAGAGGCACAGCCAGATCTGGGCCATCCCTGGCCTCCAAAAGGGCTCCAAAAGGAACAGCCTGGATTTTGGGCAGCCCTGGCAGCCAGGGATTGGGAATGGCAGCAGGAAAAGCCAGGCTGGATGGGGCAGGGGCTGGTTCCTGGCAGGGTTGGGAGGGTGGGAGGCTTCCCTCAGGAATTCCCATCCTGGGTGAGGCACCAGGGCTGGGCTTTGGGGATTCCCAATTCTCCTTCTCAGCCCTGGGGCTGGCAGTGCCCTGAACCAGCACGAACCAGCCATGGGCAGGGCTGCTGCCAGCCACGCAGGGCTCTGGCCACCAAGCAGAGCTTTTGGCCACCCAGCAGTTACTATGGCCACCAAGCACAGGCTTTGGCCACCAAGCAGGGCTTTTGGCCACCAAGCACAGGCTTTGGCCACCAAGAAGATATTATGGCCACCAAGCACAGGCTTTGGCCACCAAGATGTTTTGGCCACCAAGCACAGGCTTTGGCCACCAAGCAGGGCTTTTGGCCACCAAGCAGAGGCTTTGGCCACCAAGCAGATATTATGGCCACCAAGCACAGGCTTTGGCCACCAAGCAGGGCTTTTGGCCACCAAGCAGAGGCTTTAGCCACCAAGCAGATATTATGGCCACCAAGAAGATGTTTTGGCCACCAAGCTCAGGTTTTGGCCACCTAGCAGAGCTTTTGGCCACCATTCAGATATTTTGACCACCAAGCAGGTGTTTTGGCCACCAAGCCAATATTTTGGCCTCCAAGCCAACATTTTGGCCACCAAGCAGATATTTTTGCCACCAATAAGATATTTTGGCCACCAAACCAATGTTTTGGCCACCAAATAGAGCTTTTGGCCACCAATCAGATATTTTGGCCACCAAGCAGAGCTTTTGACCACCAAGAAGATGTTTTGGCCACCAATCAGATATTTTGGCCACCAAGCAGATGTTTTGGCCACCAAGCAGAGCTTTTGGCCACCAGGCCGCCCCCCTTTAGCCCCAGCAGCCCTGGATGTGCTCCCTGCACCCCTCCTATCTCTGCCTTTAACCCATGGCTGGGGCAGGGCTGCCTTGCACAGGTCACAATTGACATTTTCACATTCACATTCTGCCTGCTGGGCCTTGCAGGTGGTGCCAGGCATTTACTGATCCCAGCAGCTCAGGGATTGAAAACCAGAATGCTCAGGTCTCTGATGGGATTTGGAATTTCTAGGTGCACTGTGTATTTTGTTATCATGAAGCAAATGGCACCCAGAAAACCCCTCATGCACCCCAGCTGGGATGATCTCCCAGTTTGGCAGCAAACTATTCAAAAAAAATCTATTCCAAAATAATTTTAAATCCATTTTCACACCTGCAAGAGTTTCAGCTTTCAGTGCTTCCCCAGCTTGTTCATAGGAATGTTACATTGCACAGCTTCCCCTACACTCACAAGGTCAATGATTCTGTCAAAAAAGGAAATTAAATTAAATTTACATGGCACAGTTTCAGTCCTGACAAGAAATACTTGTTCTGTTGCTATTGGCTGGACCCCCTAAGATGCACAGTTAAATCAGTGATTAATCAGCTCTTTGAAGCTGGAATAACCTGTAACTCTCTTGGTCCTTTCTTAAGAAAGACAAAAATGGAAGAAATTTTCCTTCCTGGGTCCTCTGAGGGCTCCCTTCTCCGTGATCCTGAGATAACCATGGAATGGCTCAGATTGGTTCAGCATTTCCTCAAGGACTGCGGGGTGAATTTCCCTGCAGCTCCCTCACTTGAGTGAATCCAAGCCAGCTGAACACATTTAACCTCTTCCCTTCCTCTCCCTGCACTCATTGCTAATTTGAATTATTCTCAGCATCTGGTGGGAGTTAACCTCCTGCTGTGGAGGCTTAAGCAAAGAAACTATTGAACAATTAATCTTTATTCTTCTGTTATTTCCTGGTCTTCCCTTGGCAGTGCTGGGGTTTTTATCTTTTTCTTTGTTTCAAAGCACAGAATCTTCTCTCCTCTCCTTTAAGGCCTCCTCCAAGCTGTCATTTTCTGCTTTAATATTGGAACACCACTGGACATTTCCCACCCTGGGCTTGCACAAGCAGAAGGGAAATGTTCGATTTGAGAGCCAGGGTGGAAAAAGCTGCCCCACAAAAGTGCAGTGATGCTCCCCAGCCCAGAAACAGGGGCATGGCATTGCTTACAGGGCATATCACCAGAAAGATTTATTTAAATTTACTTAAATTTAATTTACAGAGAGATTAATTTTAATTATTAACAGCTCCACGGACCTGAGGTGACTTAGGGTACCTGATTTAGGCACCCTGGATAACACTCAGGACCTGAGAAAGTGTCACTCAAAACCACCAGGAGGGGAAAAAGAAGAGGAAAAAACCCCAAAACCTCGAACCCCAAAGAGTTGCTCACCTCCAAGTGAACACACAGCTGGGGAAATAGAATTTTAAAGGAAAAATCCCAGTTTTGCTGTCTTGTTTGTAAATAAAATTATTTCTAGTGGTGCTTTATAATGGATTTTTCCTTGGAAAAAAGGGGAATTTTCTGGTGTCCTGGAGAAGATCCTGTAAGGGAACTGAGGATGGGGTTTGGTTTGCAATCTTTGGATGACCTGAGGTGATCCCTTACCTGCTCTGCCTCCTCCAGCAGTGAAATAAAGAAAATTGGCCCTGATTGTTGTGAAGCACTTGGAGAAATGTGAGAAATTCCTGGCGCTGCCAGCTCAGGGATGGCCAGGCAGGACAGGGAGCTCCCTTTGGGGAGGTGCTGCTGGCAGCCTGAGCTGTTCTCCTTGCAAACCACAACTGAGAGCCAGATTAAAGCTCCCAATGAAACCTGCTGGCTCCTCAACCCATTGAGCAATTCCTCATTTCAAACGGTGGCAGCAGCATTAAAACCCAGCTGGGGCAACTTCTAAGGAAATCAGGAGATGGAATCGTGTCCCACCATCCTGGTGCCCTGCAAAAAGTGCAAAATGAGCCCCTGAGGGGCTCTGTGTGCCTGAGCAGGGTGGGACAGATGGCTTTTCAACAAAAAGCTAAAAGGCTCTTCCCCTGCACCTTTCCAGGGCAGATTTTTCACAAAAAACCATCTTTTTTCCACAAAAAGCTCTTCCCCTGTACCTGTCCAATGGAGATTTAAAAAAACAAAACCTCTTCCCCTGCACCTTTCTAAGGGAGATTTTCCACAAAAAGCTCTTCCCTGCACCTATCCAAGGAGATTTTCAACAAAAAAATCTTTTTCAAGAAAAAGCTCTTCCCTTGCACCTGTCCAATGGAGATTTCCAACATAAACCCTTTTTCCACAAAAAGCTCTTCCCCTGTACCTGTCCAATGGAGATTTAAAAAAACAAAACTTCTTCCCCCCCACCTTTTTAAGGGAGATTTTCCACAAAAAGCTCTTCCCTGCACCTATCCAAGGGAGAATTCAACAAAAAACTCTTGCCCTGCACCTATTCAAGGGAAAATTTCCACACAAACTTTTCCCCTGCACCTTTCCAAGGGAGATTTTCAATAAAGATCTTCTCCTGCACCTGTCCAAGGGAAATTTTTCATAAAAAGCTCTTCCCTGCACCTATCCAAGGAGATTTTCAACAAAAATCTCTTCCCTTGCACCTATCCAAAGGAGATTTAAAACAACCTCTTCCCCTGCACCTATCTAGGGAGATTTTCCACAAAAAGCTCTTCCCTGCCCTTATCCAAAGGAGATTTTCCACAAAAAAATCCTTTTTCACAAAAAGCTCTTCCCCTGTACCTATCCAGGGGAGATTTTCCGCAAAAAAATCTTTTTCAAGAAAAAGCTCTTCCCTGCACCTATCCAAGGGAGAATTCAACAAAATTTCTTCCCCTGCACCTTTCCAAGGGAGATTTTCCACAAAAAGCTCTTCTCCTGCACCTATCCAAGGAGATTTTCAACAGAAATCTCTTCCCTTGCACCTATCCAAAGGAGATTTAAAACAACCTCTTCCTCTGCACCTATCGAGGGAGATTTTCCACAAAAAGCTCTTCCCTGCACTTATCCAGGGGAGAATTCAACAAAAAATTGCCCTGCACCTGTCCAAGGGAAAATTTCCACACAAACTCTTCCCCTGCACCTTTCCAAGGGAGATTTTCCACAAAGATCTTCTCCTGCACCTATACAAGGGAAATTTTTCATAAAAAGCTCTTCCCTGCACTTATCCAAAGGAGATTTTCATCAAAAAAATCCTTTTCCACAAAAAGCTCTTCCCTGCACCTATCCAGGGGAGATTTTCCACAAAAAAAATCTTTTTCAACAAAAAGCTCTTATCCTGCACCTGTCCAATGGAGATTTTAAAAAAAAAACCTCTTCCCCTGCACCTTTCTAAGGGAGATTTTCCACAAAAAGCTCTTCCCTGCACCCATCCAAGGAGATTTTCCACAAAAAGCTCTTCCCTGCACCCATCCAAGGAGATATTTCTCCTCTGCTGTCAGGCAGGATGTACCCACTGATTTAAGGCTCCCCAGGCATGCCAAGGATGTGTCAGCTTGCTGCTGGCAGCAGGAATTGTGTTTGTGTAACAAACAGCTTTCAAACCCTGTTAAGAAACATTGTCTGATCTGCAGCATGGGACTCGTTTGTTTGGTTGTTGTCATTTTTTAATGAAAAGGGGAAAAAAAAAAAGTGCACAAGAAGTTTCTCCAAAATTCTGGAGGGCACTTTGGAATGTCTTTAAAAAAAAAAAACAAAACAAAAAAAAACCCAAAACCAAGCAACAAACAGCATGACAGATTGGGTAAGAGCTCCATGCCCTGCTCCTGGAAGGCAGATCTGGATGTGCAGGAGAATGTTTGTTGTGTCTCCTGGACACTGCTGTCCCTGCACTGCCTGCTGTGACCATTGCACAAGGGTTACAACAGCATCCCCACCGTGGCAGGGGCTGAAATGTGCATTTCAGGCTGCACAGCCCAGCCCTGCTGCTCTTTGGGAGCCCTTCTGGAGCCAGAGCTGGGGAATGGCACAGCCAGAGAGGCAGGGAGTGAAGGGACAGGGACGGGGCCAGGGCTCCATCCCTGCCCTGGCACCTCCTGGTGCTGCTCCTCTGTGCCAGAGCTCCCTCAGGAGAGACAGGGGCAGGAATTGCCTGCAATGAGCACAACAGGGTGAACAGTGCTGTAGTGCAGGGGTCTGAGGCCATATCTCATGCTGGAAATTGTAGGATAGATCATGATATGAGCAGTGCAATGGGGAAGGAGGTGAGGGAGTAGGAGTCTGTTTTTAGGCTGATGGGGATTTGGAAGTTTATAATGAATTTTCATTCTCAGAAGGAGGTGAGGCTTTCTGTTCCAGAGTGGATGGAGGTTGCTATTGGGATTAGGCTGATTAGGAAGGAGGTTTTGTGTTTGTGATTGTGTTGGGGGTGTTCTTGAGGTTCTTGGATAGAAGAGGAAATAGCTCCAGTGCTGGGGCTCAAAATCAGAGCCTGCCTGAGCTCCACCAGGAGCAGCCTTGGGAGTTTGGAGCCTCCTTTGTGCCCCAGTGCAGACTGAAGCCTCCCTGTGCTGTGTTGGGATCTCCTGTGCAGGAGGGCTCTCCTGTTCCACTCTCAGCAGGGAAGGAGCCTGGGGGCTCTCAGCTCCTTCCCTCCCACCCACCCAGAGCTCTGGAGAAGGTTCTGCCCTGCTGGAGCTGCCCAGGGTGCCTGGGGAGGGCAGGAGCAGCTCCTGGCCTGGCACCACGGGCTGGGAAGGAAATCTGCTCTCATTTGTGCCCTCAGCCCCCTGGCTGCACACCAGAGCTGTGAGCAGCACAGGCAGCGACAGCCAGCAAGGGACAGCAGGACGCAGGGACGGGAGCTGGGGACAGTCTGGGGTGCAGAGGAGCCCAGGCTGGGCCTGGCCCTGCTCCTTGGGCAGTGATCTGAGCCCCCAAGCAGGCAGACACTCCCTGGGGCCACAGCAGCTCCTCTCCCCTCTTGTTTAACAGTGCCCACAGCTGAGGACAGTGCTCCTGCAAGGGGAGCTCTGAGGGTTCTGCCTCTACAGAAAGAAATTTCTCAGCCACTGGAACTGAGTGAGGCTCGAGCCCAGCCCAGGATCAGTGCAGGATCACACTGTGCTCATGGCAATCCCTTTTCACTGTTTTAATGCCTGATTTATTCTTCAAATCACTTTGCCTTTACTGTTCTCCAGACATCCCTTCTGTGGTTTTGGGGCAGGTATCCCCAGTGTTCCATTCAGGATCAAATCCTGCTGCCTTTAGCACCCAAACCCCTCCTTGTACATCAATCCATGGGGGCCAATCCTACAAATCCTGGCTCAAGGACTTCTCCTGGGAACCTCCTCTCCTGGATTGAGAGTGGACAGACCACAAACCCCTGAGTGGTGCCACTTGGAGCACAAATGGGATTTTTCTCCAAATGAGAGCAGCTCCCCTAAATATATTTATTTTTTGTCATCAATATTCTTGATGGATGCCAGGTTTGAGGCTCTGCCCCTGCACTGGGCAGTTTCCAGTGAAACTCTGGGTGAAGTGCGTGCCAGCCTTGGTGCAGGTTCAGCACAGCTTCATTGTGTACCAAAGGAAGTGCAGAGCAAACAGGGAGGAGACATTATAGATAAAATTCATAACTGGGTGCTTTACAGCTCACTGGTTCCTCCCTCACAATGCATCCCTGCCCATGGCAGTTAGATGTTCCCAAAGGTCCCTTCCCACCCAACCCAACCCTTCCTGTGACAATATCTGGGTTAAGTTGCATCATTTCCACTACTGACAATTTCTTGTGGTACCTCTCATGAGCACCTCACAATCCAAGGAGCAAATGAAGAGTGATGCCTTTGGGAACCAGCAATAGCTGCCATCAGAAATTCCCCTCTTTGTGACACAGAACTTTCACTGCTGTGTGCTGCCAGTGCCCTCCTCAGCACCCAGCTCCCCAGGTAACTCCTACAAAACACCTTTGCAACCCTGTCATGTTTGCAAAATCCATTTCTTAGCACAACTTCATCCCTGTCACCTCACCTGGGTGTGATGCCACTGTCTCCAGGGCCATTTGAGCACTAGAATGACACTTGCAGCAGACTCTGCACCTTGGAATTGCATGGGGAATGCAGAGTCCTTAGTGCAGAGTCCTCCCAGAAAAGAAGGTGAAGAACTCCCAGGTAAATTTCCACCACCTTCATTTATTTTTATTTTTTGTCAATAGCAACTGCAAAGTAAACTATGGCCATTAATTTTCTAAGAATTTAATCATTTTTATTTTTAATATTTAGAATAAACCTGTCTCTGGTAGTCATTTTTCATTATCTTTTCCCACAGAACTGCAAGTCCAAGCTTAATAGGAGAACTCACGGAATTTTATTCCATAAATTGATCTTGCAAAGTCAAAGCACTGTGGAAGTCCCATCTTTGAATCTGGCTTCATTACCCCTGTTTGTATTTTACTGTAAACATCCATAGACTGAAAAGATCAAATATTTTACTCAGGCTGTTCAGGCAGAGTCCAGATGCAGAGGAACCTGCGCATCCCTGGGCCTTTCCTACCAGTCTAGAATGAATCACATTAATCCACATTAAAATGTGAAAACTGAAGAGAAAAGGAGCATAAAAGAAGAAATATCCAGCTGGGGAAATATTCAGCTAAAGAGCTCCTGGACCTTTTGATTAAAGTTCAGCAAAGAGACAGCAAGTTTAACATAATCTGGATTCCAACACACAGCAACAAAGCCATTCCTTTGGATTGTACATCTTAATTTGCTTCTGACTGCAGGACTCTGATCATTCCTCTCCTGTCGTTTACTCTGCTTTGAGGCTGAGCTGGGAGGGGATTCTGGGAGTCTGCATTGTTCCCAAAAAGACCTCGCGGAGCACAAGGAGCCAGCTGGAGCTGTGACCATGAACAGCTTTGGATTTGTGTCCCTGCACAAACCTTCGGGGTTCTGCTGGTGGCTCCGTGCTCAGGTTTGGGTTCTGTGCCATGGAGGGAAACCCAGCAGCCAAAATCCACCAGGAGCAGCTGATTCAAGGGGATCTCATTGATATCGTTGATAAGATCAGTCCCTGATATTATCCTCTTACCAATGGAGACCCAAATCCATTTTTTAAGGTCTAGAGCCCAAAGCTTGCCCTTGTTACAGGAGCCACCTCCTCCCCTCTGCTGAGATTTTTCATTTCTTGCAGCAGAAGACAGATCTCCCTTGCCAGCAAGCAGATGTTCACCAAGAAGGTTTTGCTAATGGATCAATTGCAAAATCCCTCACTGCAATCCTTTAGAAAATCAGATGCCCTCTGTCCTTCCTCCCACTCCAGCTTAGTTGCCAAAACTTACATACAAAATTATTACTGTAATGTTTTATAGTCACTGGGAAAAAAAAAAAATCCATTTGGTCTTACAGAATGATGTGAAATGAATCTGTGGCCTCAAAAGGAAAAAAAAAAGTCTATTAAAAGTAGCTCTTTTTCCTCCCTCCTCCCTCTCCCAGGCCCCTTTTACTCCCCTCCCCCAACAATAAAGGATGTTTTGGAACAGCCTTTTCAGGAAACATTTCCACAGCAAAATGCAGCATCATTTATAATATTTAAAGCTACATTTTTGTTGAGATGGCTTGGCAGGCTTTGCTTGCAAATCTGGCAGGATATGGCCAGCTGAGAGTTAGCACTAACAGGCTGAGGATATGCTGACACAACAGAATGCTTTAATCACCACTGCAGCAGCAGGACAGGATCCTCTCCTGCACTGCCAGCTCTTCCCAGTGTGAGAACCAATGGTGCTGCGTGCTCCTCCTTCCCTCCCTGCCTCTGGAGACTCCAGCTCTCCCTTCTGGCTCCACTGAGCTGAAAAAGCCTCCTTGGGTAACAGCACACAACAGGATGAGCAATGGATATTCCTCTTGGCCAACGCTCTGCTGAAAGTGCTCCCCATTTCCAGCACAACGAGGGAGTTTAATAATTAAAAAGAAAGCCCTTAACCAGTTTGTGTCCCAATAGAAGGGCTATTTGCACTGGCAGCTAAAGCTCTTTTTTTGGCTTTACCCTTTTCTGAAGCAGGGCTGAGAGCCACGTTCAGTCTGCAAAATCCCAACTGGAAACTTGTCCTGCTTGAGAGCTGGGAGCTGATCTCAGCCACTCGCAAAGAGCTCTCAAAGCAAATTAATTTCACATTTCAAAGGAGTCCTGAAGCATTTAACCCCAAAAATCTGAGAGTTGCTGCCTTGACTAATGCTTGCCCAGAGCAAGACTTGCCCAGAGAATTCCTGCTACAGGATCCAGCCAAGCTGCAGACTTGCAATACTTCAATATTCACCACATTAAGCAATAAAGAGATGCAGAGAAAGAGCCTGTGCATTGAACAAAGCTTTCCTGTTTTGGGAGCATGTAAATTTAGAGGTGCTGTTTACTGGCTTTGGTGCACTGAAACTTCTTGCAGACACCAAGTCCATGGGGCATTTGGCTCTTAGGAAAAAATAAAGGTAAAATCCTGCACACACACACATCTCACCCTGCTCCACTGCATCCAAAGCTGTGGAATCATTTCCTCCTTTCTTCCTTTGCTGGGTCAGTCTTTGCCTGCTGAGTGTTTACCTCAGGCCAGTGAAGATGTGCTGCCTAATTTCCTCTGCATCCCCTGTGTGTCCAAAGGAAAATCCAGAAGTTCAGGAATTGTTTTTCCTGCGCCCACCATTTCCAGGGCAGAGAAGAGTGGAGCCACATTCCTGGTGTCCATGGGGTTGGATACAGCCCTGTGCAGCTGATTTTTAACCCCTGGTTTTCAGACCAGCCACTTGGAATGGGATTTATGACGAGACCCATGATTTATCCAGTGCTTGAATGAGAACCTGAGCTGTCTGACAGGGGTGGGACTGAGCTGCTGAGCCAGGGGGGTTTGCTGGGCTTGTTCCCCCTCAGATTTTCCTTCTTCTAGAAATTTCTAGCTGCAGCTTTGTATTGCTTGTGTTTGCAAAGTTGGTGTTATATGCATTTAAGGGATATCACCCCTTATTTAAAAGGAAAAAAAGTCCCATTGAAATGCGTTCAACATCAAGACAGAGTTTGCAGCTGCAAATCAAACATTAAATGCTGATCCCTCAGGGCTTGTCTGTGCCCACAGTGGCTGGACCTGAGCTGTGTTAGCTGAGGGAAGGGGCTCAGCAGCTCTTGGCAAGCCCATTTCCCATTTTCCCATTTCCCATTTCCTATTTTCCCATGTTTTGGAGTGCTGGGAGAAGGTTTTGCCAGGGAGGACCAAAGGGAGGTGAGACAGCTGCACCAGGGGCACAGAAGGGTTTTCCATGCTTTTATGGAAACTGTGACTGAAGTGGTCTGGGCTGCAGCCATGGGGATGCTGGAAATGCTTTTTTGTCCTCTCAATTTCCATTCCAGGCCCTCACAGCAACATTTGCTGGAGAAATGGTCGCCAATGTTGCCTGAAGAAGGAAACTTTGCCTGTTGAACAGGGACCTTTGAGCTCCTGCAGGGAAAGTTCTGCTGCCTGACAGGGCCAGGGGAAGGGGCTGGATGTGACAGGGACACCCAATGACTTTCCCTGGGCTCCATTTACCGGCAGGTTTTCCACAGAAAAAGCAGATCAGGGTGAACTACAAGGCAGAATGACAGCCCAGCAGTCTCCCAGCCTGTGGGAATGGTCCCACATCATCCCTGAGCACAGAGGACTGAGGGACAGCACAACACCAGCAAAATGAAGCTCTTCAAAGGCAGCCTGTACCAGCTGACTGCTTCTATTTTTGAGTTGTTAAATGTTTTTAGTAGCACTGAAGATCACAAACCAAATTGTTCATTTATGGTGTAGCCCATTCTACCCAAAACTCCAGAGAGTCTGAAAGTATTACAACCTACTGCTGAACTCCCATTAGCAAGTTTGTGTTTTTAATAAATAAAGTCCCATAGAAACAGAAAGTATTTACAATTAGATCAAAATTCTGAATATAATTCACAAGAGAAAATGCTATTTTTTGAGAAGATGTTTTCATATCCTCATAACAGTCATTTGTTCTAAATTAGTACATAGCAATTGTCCATTAAATGAACATTTTTCCCTTAAGACCTATTCTTGTAGAAAAGTATTTCAGGCAAAAACTTCTTAACCATGATGTAACCACTCAGAATCAGAACATGTCAGTGATTAGTAACTCACAGAAAATATTAACACTTTGCATGGCTTGAGGAAAACATGGGGAATAATATCAATATGTGAGAGCAGACAGGATGTGGGGAGAACAACAGATTTTATTAGAGCAGCTGATACAGTTGAAAGAAAAGTTGAGGCTTTTGGGCACTCAGTGCCTTCATCCTCATAAAGGATAACGCCCATTCCTGCAAAACTCTTCTGATTCTGACTCCATCACCACTCTCAGAATGTAGGGATTTTTGGACTGAGTGGCTTAGGCACTGTCTCTGCTGAATGGACAGTTTCAGAAATATCACCCCCTGCAGGAGTGGGATGAAGCTCTTTGGTTAATGTGCTGCTGGGTTACACAGATTTTTTTCAGTGCTTTAACAAAGTACTGAACTCAATTTCCCTGTCAGAGCATCTCTGCCACTGATTTTCCAATTATTTTGAATATTACTTCTGTAAGGACATGCCCTAAAATTCCTTTTTGTTTGAAGCTACTTCTGGACTTCCATTTCAAGGGAAGCCAGTGGGAAATGGGATTGTTTAAGACATGCAGGTTCAGAGTCATGGCTCTTGCTGGGTGCTGCTGGGACAGGAATTCAGAGCTGGAGCTGGGCTCCATCCCAGTGCCAGCCCCTCTCTGAGCCCTCCACGGGAGGGGCAGCTCTGGGAATTCTCCCACCGAGGGAGGGAAGGCCACACTTCAAATGAACAGCGGGGAACAGACGAGTTCAGCCAGAGGGAGAACATTCCAGAGAGAGAACATTCCAGAAAGAGAACATTCCCTGTGCACTGCAACCGCCATGGAAGCGTGGATGCAATTCCTGCAGGGCCACGCTCAGCTGGAACCACCTGAGATGTGCAGCAAGGCTGCAGGGCTG
Organism: Molothrus aeneus; assembly: GCF_037042795.1. Taxonomy (NCBI): domain Eukaryota; kingdom Metazoa; phylum Chordata; class Aves; order Passeriformes; family Icteridae; genus Molothrus; species Molothrus aeneus. The sequence continues at coordinate 19,257,393 of NC_089657.1, read as the reverse complement.
AGCATGAGCTGCAATGAGCTGCAATGAGCTGCATGACCTGCAATGAACTGCAATGAGCTGCAGGGGCTGCAATGAACTGCAATGAACTGCAATGAACAGCATGAACTGCATGAGCTGCATGACCTGCAATGAACTGCATGAGCTGCATGAGCTGCAATGAACTGCAATGAACTGCATGAACTGCATGAACTGCATGAACTGCATGAACTGCGTGAACTGCTATGAACTGCATGAGCTGCTATGAACTGCATGAGCTGCATGAGCTGCATGAGCTGCAATGAGCTGCAATGAGCTGCATGAACTGCAATGAACTGCATGAGCTGCATGAACTGCATGAGCTGCATGAGCTGCATGAACTGCAATGAGCTGCAATGAACTGCATGAACTGCATGAGCTGCATGAGCTGCATGAACTGCATAAGCTGCATGAACTGCAATGAACTGCATGAACTGCATGAGCTGCAATGAACAGCATGAGCTGCAATGAACGGCAATGAACAGCATGAACTGCATGAGCTGCATGAGCTGCAATGAGCTGCAATGAGCTGCATGAGCTGCAATGAACAGCATGAGCTGCATGAACGGCATGAGCTGCAATGAACAGCATGAGCTGCAATGAGCTGCAATGAGCTGCAATGAGCTGCAATGAACTGCAATGAACAGCATGAACAGCATGAACTGCATGAGCTGCAATGAGCTGCAATGAGCTGCATGAGCTGCAGTGCTCTGTGTGCTCCAGGGCCATCCTTCCTGAGCCACCTGAGATGACCTCACTGCAAGCCTGGCAGGATCAGAGCTGCTCCCTGCAGCCTGGCAGTGACTTCATCTCAGTGCAATTCCACCCCTGGGCTCCACACCTGGAGCTGAATGATCCAATTCCCCACATTTCCTGGTGGGAACAGTGCTCAGTGCTGACCTCAGGCCCAGAGGTTCCCTGAAATCTGCAGCAGGAAACCTTTCCAGGTGCAGCAGGTGTGAGCTGAAGGATTAATTTTAATATTTACTTCTCTCAGCTCCTTTATTGCATAATTTGCATTGGCTTAAGAGTTTCAAGGTCTGCATTAGGAGCAAAGCCAATTTCTACTCCCTGGAGATCCTGCTCACACCTACATCACCTCTTTGTCCACTTGGGAATCACCACTCCCCTTGACTCAGTTTAAGGCACATTTTTTGCTACATAAATAAAATATAGACACGGGGAGGAAACCAAGGGTATTGGGGACCTCTCCTTATTTTGATATATAAATTACAAAAAGTGGCTTTTCCCCCCAGTATTCCCTCTCCTGGTCCACCACTGTGGGTCCCCCCTGCTTGATGTAATCAGGGGTCACATTCACAAACTATCGAAGGTGGGCAGGTGAAATGTGAATCTCTCACCTCAGCACCAAGAATGCCCCCAAATGACATTGTTAGGAAATTTACCTTCTGTTTAATTTGTTCACTCTGCTGTGCTCTGCTCCCTGTGGAACCCTGAGGTGACATTATAGAGGAACACATGCAAGAAAACCAACAACCTCAACAGCAGGAACATCTCCCAGCACCCCTGGATGAGCACCTAGAGCTCGATTGAACTCAGGGTGCAGAGTCTCCATCACAGATCTATCTTTACACAAGAATTAATCTAAACCTTGCTTTTGCTTAGGAGTTAATTTGTCACAGCATTGCAATTTTCCATGATATTTTGACTGCTGTTCAATGGCAGTTTATCAAATAACTGGGGAAGGTCTTGGGCCAAGAGGTTTGTACCAACCCATTCCAGCTCAGCCCTGGCTGCTGTGGGGTGGGAGTTGGAGTAGCTGCTGCTCCACCTGCCTCACACTTGCCCAAGCAGAGGAATCAAAAGGTCTCTGTTTCCTAGGAGTGCTGAGCAGTGCATATTCCTCCCTTAATGAGCCTTGGAATGGCAGCTGATTCCTCAGTTTGCCCCCAAAGGAGTGGGGGGATCTCTCCTTACTGCCCTTTGCAGAGCTCTGCCAGTGTCCAGCCTTGTTATGGAAGGCACGAACATTTTCACACCTGACACTTCTCCCTTTGGCATTGCAGGCTCTCCTGGGAGGTTGCACCAACCTGGGACTGAATTTTACTGTGCTGCTGCCTCAGGAGCACAAAACAGAACGTTAATGCTTCAAACATTTCCCTGGGAATGCTCGAGGAGAAAGGTTTTTATTGAGCTGAAAATTTAAGTGCATGCTTGAGTGAAGCATCGATCATACTCGGACAAGCGATTGTAAGAAATAACGTAGTTAAAAAAATTAATTCTGAAAATACTGCCAACAATTTAATGATATAGATACTTTTAATATTAAAAGTAAATTGTAAATGTGTCTTTATAAACAATATGCATAAAATAGATCTACTATACTAAGCTCTCTCTTTTTAAATGCTGTTTCACAGTAATCTCTTAGGTACGCCAAGTTTTTCCCTCATAGAAATAGTGCAATCTGAAGAACATACATCATGTCAGGGGATTAACAGCTGCTCTGCTCATTAATACAGGTCCTTGTAGATCTCCTGGAGCAGAGGATGGAGGCTCATGTCCGTCTCGGTTTTCTTGATGACCTGCAGGAGCTGCACGTGCTCCGTGACGATCTGCCTCAGGTCCGTCATTTTCTGCAGCAGCTTTGCAAACAGCTGAGAGGACTCGGGGTGGTTCAGCTTCAGCTGCAGCTCCAGGGCTTGCAAAAGGTTGTCCTGAATGTCTTCAATGGGCTTCACGTTTAGCAACCCCGGGCGGTCTGGGGGAAAAAAGATTGGGAGTTTATCAGCACCATAACATCGATTTTCTGCCTTCATTTCTTATGTGTTCATCAGCAAATGCAGATGGCATTGCCTGGGAGCCGTCTGGCATCAGGCACTTTGTAAGGTTTCCCTGGGATCTGCTCAAAGGAGTTTTAGGATTAGTCTTGGAAGCATTTTCCCTAGGTGGTCTGGGGAAAAAAGGGTTGGGAGTTTATCAGCACCATAACATCGATTTTCTGCGTTCATTTCTTATGTGATTCTTAGCAAATGCAGATGGCATTGCCTGGGAGCTGTCTGGCATCAGGCACTTTGTAAGGTTTCACTGGGATCTGCTCAAAGGAGTTTTAGGATTTCAATTTAGATTTAGATTCCAATTTAGAATTGGAAACATTTCCCCTAGGTGGTCTGGGGAAAAAAAGGGTTGGGAGTTTATCAGCACCAAACATTGATTTTCTGCATTAATTTCTTATGTGATTCTTAGCTTACAAAGGTACTTTGTAAAGGATCTGCTTACAAAGGGTACTTTCCCTGGGATCTGCTCAAAGGAGTTTTAGAATTTAGATTTAGATTCCAATTTTAGAATTGGAAATATTCCCCCTAGGTGGTCTGGGGAAAAAAAAGGGTTGGGAGTTTATCAGCATCACAGCATCAGTGCCATGCATTAATTTCTTACACATTTCTTAGCAAATGAAGCCTTTACAGATGGCATTTCCTGAGAGCTGTCTGACCATTGGGTAGTTTGTAAGATTTCACTGGGATTTGCTCAGAGGGGTTTTAGAATTAGTTTTATACTCCAGAACTAGGTTTATCCACTGACACTTCTCTAGGTTTAATCTACTGCCATGGATTAAATGAGTGGATTTTCCACAATAAACTGGGAGTGTGTGTGGGAAAAAAAAGAGTGAGATTGTTGGGGGATAAACAATCTGTATCAGGTAATTCACTTCTGGAAAATTAATATGTACTGACGGGTTTGCATGTAGCTGCTGTCGCTAAAAATGTTTCCTGCCAAAGTGGATGTGAACCCATCAAAATTTAAAAACAAAAAACCAAAAAAACAAAAAAAAAGAGGAAAAAAAGAAAAAAAAAAAAGAAAAAAAAGGCATAAACTCAACTTCTGCAGATTATTTGATTCTCCAGCACTGAAAGGTAATGAAATGTTGAACGTCTAAGCAATGCAAGATGCTTAACTTTGTTAAATTCTCATATATGACAATGAATTTGTTACTGCCAAAGTACTTAATACTGGGTAACACATCCCAACTATCATAATAAATCATGAAAAGAGTCAATAATTTAAATAAAATTTGCTGTGTAGCTTGAAATGATTTTCACAGTTTGATCAATAAAAAGTAGTGCCTACTGCAAGCCTTAAATCACTTGCCTGAGGCAATAATTCCACTTCAGCAAGGAGGAGAGGCTGATCTCCATTAAAACCATAAAAAAGAAGCTGTTATTTCCTGTGATCTTGGTAACCTTTCTGAGCAGAGAGTTCTCCTAGCTCAGCTCGAGTTGTGCTGGCAGAAAGGCTGGGAGAAAACAAAGCTCTTTATAAATACCCGGCTTTACCTCATGGGGAAAACTGCAGTGTAAACTAAAAGGCAAAGCTGGCAGGAAAACCAATGAGGGAGCCATGAAAACCAAGGTCACTGATCAGGAAAGGATACTCAGCTCTCCAGGAGTTGAGGTTTAGGCAGAGTATTTCAAAGATAGGAATAAAAGGAATTTTGAGTGTGAACCTGGATATTTGTTTGTCAGCGTGCTCATCTTGCAGACATCATTTATTTACCCCATCCAACTGATAACCCCATAAAATCTGGTTCAGAAAGTCTGGAGTAAATATAAAAAAGGTTCCTTTTAAGAATTTTTGAGCGGTTTTTTAAGGATACCTAAAGAATTTTTGATAAATATTAGATATTTATTTTTCGATTACCTGAATGCATTGCATGGGCTGCAGAATCGAGTTGACATCTTTCTGAAAATTGCCAAATTTCAGCCTTTCAAAGCTGGTAACAATTTGGGGTTGTGATAGCTTTAAATTCCCCTTGTGTGCTGCAGCTGAACTCTGAGCCAGCTGGGCCTGACTCAGTGTGCAGGGACACAAGAAATCAGAGAGCACAAAGACGTGGCCTCGGCTTCCCCTGAGACCCAGCTCCCTCTGCCCCTGCTCCTTTGGGGTGGGAAGCTTTTGGGGTGTGAGCTTTTCAGGAGCCAATCCCCATTCAAATGTTGGGCTTCAGAGTCCAGGAGGAAACTCCACTGGATCTGGGATTTATCAGGAGCCCCCTGAGTTTGGGTGCCTGGGACTGCAGTGGCTAAAATCCTGAAAAACCCCATGAAAAACCCCAATCTGATGATTTTTTAATGACCCAGTGGGACCAGAGGCAGAAAAGATGACTCTGACAAAAGCCTAGGAGATCATCAGATGTTATTTTTGTACAAGCCAATTCAAGAGGAAGGAAAATTCCCATTGAAGGCAAGAGAGATTTTTCATGAATGAGAACTTCAGGATATGGGCAGTGTTTTTTGGGTGTTGACAGTTTGCTTTACTTTCTCAGTAAAAACCTCTTACAGGGGGAAATGCTACTTCTGTTCCAAGAAACTTATCTAAATCAGGAAAAATAGGAAATAGGAGGCAAAAGCTTAAACATCCAGCTATTATGGTATATTTCAAGCTGTTAAAATGCTCTTAAATATAGATCTGCTCCAGAGCTATTTGGTTTTGTACCAAAAGGTGAATTTTGTGTAGTGAGGAGCTGCAGAGGGATGTGCCTTGCAGGAAAAAGAGCACCACAGTTCCCTGCTATTTATTATGTTTCTTTACTCACATTTTCTTTATGTTTTCATTGTCATACAGCTGCTTCAATTGGTTTGAAAACTGCTTTAAAAAATGTTCACAGTGACTGGGAAAGGCCAATACCCCCAAAGTTCTGAGAGCAAGCAGTACCACTTTGTGTAAATTGATATTCTACACTGTCTCAGGGGAAAATGTTTGTTTGTTTACTTACATATTTGGATGCTTCATTCATGTCCCTAGCAATAATTACAATCTTTTCTATGTGGTCCTCACATATGACATGGCCACCTGCATGTCTTTACATTTTATTATCTTTGAATAAATGCATTTTGCTTTTAAATGCCCATTTTAAAATGTCAATGAACAAACAGGCAAAGATCTGGCTGAGTGAACACATGTGCTCCTCTTTTCTTTTGCTGAGGCAGATGTGACTCAGCACTTTGAGGTTTGTCTTCTGAGACTGTCACATGTGTTGGAGTCACCAGGAGTTTGTCAGAACAAAGAAATGCTTTGTAATCAGAGCAAGAACTGCAGATCATCCCTGCAGGCATTGAACCAGAGTGCAGGATTTGTGTGGCACTGAAATAGGAACTACTTCTTGGTAATAGCCAGGGATAAAACTTCAAATTTTGCTGAGCTGAGAATGCAGCGAAATTATTGAATACAGTGTTTGCACCAGGAGCATGGACTTGTGGTTTAAAATTTAAGGGAAAAACCACACAGAAAACAGAAAAAGTGACTTTAGAAACATCTCTAGGTTTAAAAAGCAGTTTGACTGCACATGGACTGGCAGGGTGTGGGTGTTTACAGGGATACTCTGCTCCAAACACTGCTGGATCCAAATATTCCTGCATCCCAACATTCCTGTACCCAAACACTGCTATATCCAAGCATTCCTGTATCCTAAAATACCTGTATCCAAACACTGCTGTATCCAAACATTCCTGTATCCTAAAATACCTGTATCCAAACACTGCTGTATCCAAACATTCCTGTATCCAAACATTCCTACATCCCAAAATTCCTGTATCCAAACATTCCTACATCCCAAAATTCCTGTATCCAAACACTGCTGTATCCAAACATTCCTGCTCTATCCAAACACTGCAGAAGATAATACACAAAAATTCGAGTCCATCCATGCTGCAAAATTCCCTTTTGAGCTTTTTCTTTGTTTGGCAACAGCCTGCTTGAGTGAGTTTGCCCAGCTCACAAATGTGAATTATTCCAATAAGGTTTGCAGTATTATCTTTCCTGCCCAAACTGAGCCATCCAGCTCGTTCTCCCTAAACCTTCTCGTGGCAGAGTTCATTTTCTGCTCGGGTGGATTTGTGATTTTTTAAAGATGCTTCAGTTATTTTCCATGTATAGCAGAGCACTCACTACTGACTGAAGGTGAGAAGAAGAAAATCTCCCAAAAGAATCTTTCCAAATCTCATTTAACCAAAGTGTGTCTTTTAAAGTCACTACAGCTGGAAGGATGCTGTAAGGAGGGTTTGGTGCTGCTGCTGATGGCCAAAAGCATTTCTGTTGTACAGACCAGGTGAAATCCCATGCTCACACACAGTCTCTGTCTGACCAGCATTAAATTCAGAATGCAAGACTTTGTTAAATTCGGAATACAAGACTTTGTTAAATTCGGAATACAGGACTTTGCTTGCATTGACTTTGTTTTACAGCACCAACAGTAAGAGCAGCTCTGCAGAAATGAGTTCAGAGAAACCTTTGGAGTAGCTGAGACACACAGAGGCTGCACTGAGCGGCTCAGGAACAGTCAAATCCACTGTGGGAGTATTTCCCATCTGTTGCTATTACAGTTAATTTGTCAGCTCCTTATTGCTGTGATTTGGGCTTTTTGCCTTTTGAGATAACATGCACAAGCAGCTGTTTGGTTATCAAAAGGCTAAAGAGTTTTATAGGATTTGTGGCAAACTCCAAACACTTCCCAAGGAAAAGCTTTCCATGTGTGATGTTCCAGCTGGAATTATCTTTCCCTTTCCTTTCTCCCCTTCTGTTAGAGCTGCACAAGAGCCAGTCCCCCTGGAGCCAGCAGAATTAGCACAATTTCACCAGGTAATCACAGATTCACTGACATTCAGAGCCCCTGGCTGGGATCTTTTTGGGTTTCACAAAGTGGTTTTGTGTTAGAGATGTTTGTACACAGGATTTCGTGAGGGGATTTAAGCATTGCAGGGTTCCTGCAGCAAGTCAAGTCCTCGAGGTACTCTGCTTTTGAAATCCTGTTCTCAGTGAAATCACCCTGCTGTATTCAAATAGTTCTTACATAAATACAATTTTGCAAGGGTGTAGCTCTTACAGAAACATCTGAGACAGCTGAGAAACAGGACCCAGTTTTATATCACACAAGACATTTTAACACCCAGTTCAATAGATATCATACAAAGCTTAATTGTCTTCAAAACATAAACTTTTTTTTTCAAGCAGTTGTCGCTTTTTTGGAAAAAAAAAAGTTCTGCAAAAAGATAGAGAGGTCTTTGTTGGAATTAAAGGATCTTCCTAGAAAGGACTGATTTATATTTAAATGGATTGATATGTCTCTACATATTTGTTTCAGAGTTTTGCTACAGTTACTTGATTCAAATTCATTAGTTCTTTACAAGTCTCTGTTTACAAATTCTCCTGGAAAAAAAAAGAGACATGCTGATAAATCTGGTTCAACCCAGTTAATTCTTGTATGTGAATCACTGTCCTCCTGCAATCTAAAACCTGAGACTGGTTACATCATTCCTATTTCCTCTGGTGGAAACCAAACCCTGCTGAGGACAGGGCTCTGCTGAACACAAGTTCCCTTTTTGCAGTGAGGAGTGAATTTTGAGAGGCCTTTGCTCATCTGTCACATTTCATTATACCAAACCCACAAAATGTTGGCACGTTCTGAGCAGTGCCCTGAGAGGCTTGCATCATTTCTCCTCTCCCATCAAAACCAACCAAAAACACCCCAGCAAGGTGTTTTCCTTCCTGAATGAATGCAGAGCCCTGGGGGATCACAGTGCCCAAGGTTTGCACAAGGAAATCTCTGGGAGGAATTCTTGTTGGGAGCGGAATCAGCGGGACAAATTCTGCTGTGACCCCTTCTTTTTCCTGAATGAAACCCAGTGCCAGGAGGAACTGGAGGTGAATTTAAATGCAGATATACCTCAGAGTGCCCTCCCAGCAGCAGGGCTGCTTTTAGAACAACAGCACGAGGTTGTGTCTGATTGCTGAAATGTAATTTAATAACAAAATTACTGAATCCAGAGCGTTCAGCACATTCCTGCCATGGATGTGTGCAGCTCCACCTTGGGCCAAAATACACACAAATCAGTAGGGCAAGATTTTATTTGTGCAACATCACTGCCTTGGGAGTGTTGGCCAAAGGAACAGAGCTTCGATGTGTCTGGAATAAATCTGAAGGTGTCTAAGGGAAATAAATCCTGGTAGGCAGCACTAATTCCCAAACCAGAGCAGTGACATCACCTCAGGAGCACAGAACCCACTGGATGGCTGCAGAAAAGCTGAAATTCAGTGATTTTTCAGTTGAATGTGGGCACTTTGATACCTGGGATTTCAGGTTCATGCTTTGCTCAAAGTGTGATGTATAAAAATATCCAGCTGAGGAAAGCTGAACAAGCACACAATGCCTGGGTTGTTTTTTTTTTTAGGGGACCATAATTCTCCTGAAAAATGCATTTCTCCCTCCTTTTAAAGGCAAACAAAACCTTGCACAAATGGAAGAACAATGAAAAGCACCATAACCCTGTAAGCCCAATACCACCTATGCTTTGGAATTGTTCTGGAGTCAAAGCTGTTTGTGGTCAATTAACAAGCCACACAATCTAATTAAGAGTTTAAAAACCAAATCTCCTGCAGAATTTTAGCTCCTGGCAGTGAAATACCACCCTTCCTGTTTTCCAAAAGATAGCCCTGATTTTGTTTTGTGCCTAAATGAACTGATGACTCAGCAGGCATTTCCAGGTCCATCACTAATATCAGGGCATTTCCATTTTCAGTTTCTGTCTGGAACTGAATGAAAGGTGAACAACAAAAAGAGATTTGAAAATGACTAAAAAAGCTCTGTGTAAATGCACTCACTCCCAGCCTGAAGTGCTGAGCACTTTGCTGTTTGGGCAGGAGTTAAAGGTTTCAATTCCATAAAATCCCATATAAAACCTCTAAAATCCCACATAAATAAGAGAGCACTTACCTCCACTTAAGATAATGACAGCTATAAATATTGCCAGGTCACTGTCATCTAATTCCAGTGCATTGAACTTCACAGCAAACTCAAACTTGGGCTCCATAAAGTCACAAAAAGGTTTCCTCAGGCTCTTCAGGAACTCCCGCGTCATGAACCCTTGTCCATCGGATATGAGAACCCCATCTTTATTCATCAGGGAGGCCAGCAGGGTGTAGATGATCTCGTGGACCCCATATTTGAGCAGAGTCACTTGGTCGTTGAGGTCGAGGTTGACAAAGCCCGGGATGTTCTTGGCGAACTCGGTGATCTCCTGCACGGCCTCCACGGAGCGGAACTGGCAGCGCTGGAAGATGCGGATGGCCACCTCCTTGTTCTCCTCCTGCAGGGGGGACACGTGCTTGCACTTGATCTGGTCTTCCCCCATCATCAAAGAGTTCATGTCATAAATAACGAAGGGCTGAAACAAAGGGAAATTCCTGTTACTCCCAAATGTCCTCCCCGAGAGCGCCGGACTCCTGAGGAACCCCCAGAGAACTCAGCAGCAACCCCTCAGACATCTCTGAGGAACCCATCAAGGGTTCCCAAACAGTTTAATTATCCTGAGGAACCTGTCAAGGGCTCCCCAAATAGCTAAATTGTCCTGAGGAACCTAAAGGGCTCCCAAAATAGTTAAATTGTCCTGAGGAACCTGTCAAGGGTTCCCCAAAGAGGTAAATTGTCCTGAGAAACCCATCAAGGGTTCCCCAAATTGTCCTGAGGAACCTAAAAGGTTCCCCAAATAGGTAAATTGTCCTGAGGAACCCATCAAGGTTCCCCAAAGAGTTCAATTGTATGGAGGAACCTAAAGGTTTGCCCAAATAGTTAAATAGTCCTGAGGAACCTATCAAGGGTTCCCCAAAGAGTTAAATTGTCTTGAGGAACCTGTCAAGGGTTTCCCAAAGAGTTAAATTGTCCTGAGAAACCTAAAGGTTCCCCAAATTGTCCTGAGGAACCTAAAAGGTTCCCCAAATAGTTAAATAGTCCTGAGGAACCTATCAAGGGTTCCCCAAATAGTTAAATTGTCTTGAGAAACCTGTCAAGGGTTTCCCAAAGAGTTAAATTGTCCTGAGAAACCTAAAAGGTTCCCCAAATTGTCCTGAAAAACCTATCAAGGGCTCCCCAAAGATTTAAATTGTCCTGAAAAACCAATCAAGGGTTTTCCAAATAGTTAAATTTTCCTGAGGAACCTAAAGAGCTCCCCAAATAGTTAAATTGTCCTGAGAAACCTAAAGGGTTCCCTAAACAGTTAAATTGTCTTGAGGAACCCATCAGGGGTTTCCCAAATAGTTAAATTGTCCTGAAAAACCTATCAAGGGCTCCCCAAATTGTCCTGAGGAGCCCATCAAGTGTTCCCCAAATAGTTCAATTGTATGGAGGAACCTAAAGGTTTGCCCAAAGAGTTAAATTGTCCTGAGGAACCTATCAAGGGCTCCCCAAAGAATTAAATTGGCCTGAGGAACCTGTCAAGGGTTCTCCAAATTGTTAAATTGTCCTGAAAAACCTGTCAAGAGTTTCCAAATAGTTAAATTGTCTGAGGAACCCATCAAGGGTTTCTAAATAGTTAAATTGTCCTGAGAAACATAACAAGGGTTCCCAAAGAGTTAAATTGTCCTGAGGAACCCATCAAGGGTTCCTCAAATAGTCTAATCATCCTGAGGAACCCATCAAGGGTTCCCCAAAGAGTTAAATTGTCCTGAGGAATCTGTCAAGGGCTCCCCAAATAGTTAAATTGTCCTAAACCTATAAAAACAAATCTCCTCACAATGTTCAAATGATTTACAGAAAGGCCAAGTAAAGGGGGGGAAGGAGCACTATTTTGAAGTACTCAGAGTTTTGCCTTTTCCTTTGTTTGTTTGCTTTTTGTTTTATAGAATTTTCTGGAATTCCAGAATTCAAAGTTTGGAATGTTGAACAAAAGGTTTAAATGATACTACTTTTACCTGAATTATAACAGCTTCTATAAAAGACAATCTAATGAGTGGAAAGGAACCTTCTTTTTTTTTTTTTTTGGCAGAAAGACAGAGAATATTCTCATTTTGATTCCTTTATTTACTTTCATGTTCCTTTCACGTTCTATCCTAGGAAACACTGCAAGTAATATCAACTTTATGGTATTGATTAACTGATAAATGAGACCTTTTGCTGTCAACTCCTGTAAAAATAACAACATTAGGATATGTTTAAACCCACTCAACTTGTCTTTGGGAAAGCAAAAACAAATACCATGCTACAAACCACAATTCAGAACACAAAAATGAGGCTGACTGTGAAATAAACTCAACTGGAACAAATCAATTTTGAAAGCAGCTTAGCAAAAGTGGTGCCAGAATACTTGCATTAGGATCTGGAAACAATCTCTTCTAGAATATGCAAAAGAAGTTCCTGGGTTTAAAGAAGTGGTTATGTGAGGATTTCTCAAATTCATTTGAAGAATCTTTTCCTCAAGAAGATTAATGACTAATAGTTCATTGCTGCACTGAACAAATCTCCCTGATAGGAATAGGTTTGTTAACAAAATTGATTAATTAATTCAATTACAAGGGATTATACTCCAACAATCAGACTAAAGAAATAATTTTTTAAAATGGAAGGTCATTTATGATTGCAGATTCTAATAGGGATGCTGATTCTCATGGTTTTATGTTTACAGCTCCAGCCCATGACATTGCAGGAGGGATTAAATTATTTTCCCACTTGCACTGAGGATTTTCAGTGTGAAACTGAAACAACAAACACACTGCACTGAGAAAAGCCAGGAGAGCAGGAATGTTTCAGGTAATGACATTTTTTGGCAGCAGCAAAGCCATTAAATACATATCTGTACATATGGATATGCACACACATGGAATAGTGGAGTAACAGGACTGCAGCAGATGCTTTCAAAATGCATATTTTGGTTCTAGTGGGCAATTTCTTCCTGTTCTTTCTAGTGGGAGCACCAAGTACAAGAAAAAGTCATTATTAGTCCATGCCCACGTGCTTTAGAAAGCTGATATTACACCACTCATCCATGATAGATGAAAATCAAGAAGGAGTTCAAAATAGCCAAAGATTTTTTTAAATATAAGGATTCAGATGAACTTGAGAGTAGACTCTTATGTCAAATGAGCTCTGTATACTCCAGGAGATGATGAATAACTCATTCTGGTCTTGATACACTCACTTGCATATCCAGACATCAAAAATTACTTCAGATCATACAGCAACTAAAAAATAACATGAATTTAAACTATGCCCACAGTGAACAGTTTGATGCTCCAGAGCATCAAATCCATTGATAAAAACATGAAAGTTGAACCATTAAATCCTGAGTGTCACTCTTTCAGTGGTATCTTCAAGAAAGACTTGAAAGTTGGCAGCACTGAGAAGCTGGAATCTGTCTACTGCCTTATTGATGTTTCTAATGTGCCAAAGTTTAGAAACTCCCAAGGAAAAAAGGAGAATTAATTGATGCAATTATACATTTACTGGGTGAGGAGTGCAGTGGTGGAACTTTCAGGCACGAGCAGGTTGCACAGCACTTTCTGCAGAATAAATAAACTTAGCTAATTCAAACTTGATGCTGAAAAGTTACTCACATTGTTAGTGCCCGCCACATCTTTTATGTGAGGGGTCAACCAATTTCTGGACAACATTAAAATTATTATTTTAACTGCCTTTAAGGAAAGGAAGAAATACCTTTTTGGAGCCTGAAGTACCTCTGAGTTCTTTGCAGTCTTTGAAATTATTAAGGAAAATAAAATACACTCTCTGTTGTGCTCCTGACAATAAAATTTCTGCCAATGATTCTAGAAAACACATCAAGCTAAGAGCTATAAGTTGTGGAAAACTATTTTGTTCTTTAGGTATTAAAATACTGTTACCAACATGATCAGATATTATTTATCCTCCTCTCACTGATACAGAAGATTATTATGGATGGCAAATGAAGTTTCCAAGACAACCCACAAACCCACTTCTCACTATTCCTTGCTTTTTCAAGATTTTCCTGTCCATTCTCCTAAAATTCCAACTGCACCAACACAGGGCACTGATGTGACCTGAGATAACCCAGAGAAAAGCAGGAATTCATCAGAGCTTCATAAGAACGAGCATCACATAAGAATGTGCTGGGGCTGGAATCATTTGCCACTTAGGAAAAGGGATATTCCTCAGGGAGCAGCAATTCCTGACAGCTGGAGAGCCACCTTCAACAGATAGTGTGGGAGATAACCTCTGGGCAAGGAGAGGGAAAACGGGAAGAGAGGATCAGGGAATACAAAAAGGTTAAGGTGACCTTCAAATTCTTGTCCTGGTTTCAAGTATTTTATTAGGTGAACTTGGAGTTTTTTCAAATAATGTTTACTTATCCTATCTAAAAACATTTCCTGTGTTTCAGAGACAGCTTGAAATGTGTAACTGCCAACAGCAAAGTGGGGTTTTTTGGTGGTTTTTTTTTTAGGCTCGGTGTTTTGTATTTTGGGTTTTTTTAAGAGCTGCATTGTCAGCTCGGCGAATCATTTACTCGGAAAAAAAGGAAGCAACAGAAAGAAGAGGGAACTGACTGATTTGTCTGTCGTCTTTCCTGTCAGGATGGCCCTCGCCTTGGCTTTGGTCAGAGGGAAGGACTTGATGTAGGAGTCGTAGAGGTGCTTGGCCAGCGCGCGCAGGTCGGCGGACTCGGGGTTCAGCTGCTCGATGTCGCTGGAGATCTCGGCCAGCAGCTTCTCCTTCTCCGCCTGGGGCATCCGCCCGAACCTGATGGCTGAGAGCACCACAAGAGTTACAAAAACCCACACTTCAGGGGCTTCCCTGCCGCCTTCCTGCACCTGCACTTGCACCTCAAGAAGCACATTTGAGTTCTTGTCGCCTTTCGGTGCTGAAGTTTGTGCTAGATGGGGTTAGGCAAGCAAGGAAAGAGAATTTTCTGCATTTAGTCAAAACAGCTGGAGAGCTTTAAAGAAATGCAAACAAACAAATCATCTCTGGGCCCATTATCATACCTTGCTTAGAAATGCAAAGCCCCTGGTTCTACCTCCAATCTACATAAAATGCAAAGAAAATTTAAGATATTAAAGTTCTGTTGGCTCGGGATGGGAACCACCATTGAGCCTTGTATTGTTCTGGGCAAATCACCACATGGATCTGAGGTTCTTCATTTGTTTAGAAACAAAACCCTCACATGCCTTGCAGGAAGGAATTCCTAAACAGTTCAGCAGAATTTAACATAGCAAGTGCTATAAATTGTCAACATCAGAATGAAGGAATGGGGAAGGAGGTTGGGCAGGGAATAAAAAGCTAAAAAAAGCTGAGTTGTTCGTGGCACCTCTGTGTATCTGCAGTATTGAAAAATCAGAAAATGGTTCTACCTCATCAGATGAGCTCAAAATTGCTCAGATCTCCTCTGCACCTCCTACTTTTCCATCCTGTACTTCCTAAGCAAGACTATTTATCCATGTGGGGACTGACTGGAGAATGTTTCAAATGGGCCATCAAAATCAAGACTGATTTATCACATGATATTTCAGTAAACAGAATTTATTTTGTTTTATGAAAACAAAACAGAACAAAAGAGCATCCAAACAAGAAACGGAAGGAAGAAATCAAAGTTTGCATTTTGGCCTTAGGGGGAAATAGAAATATTATGAATATTTTTGCAGTGATTAGTGTGTTCCTTGGATAAAGGAAAAGTGCTGCTAAGATCATATAGAGATGATTTTACTGGGGATATTTGTTTTGGAAACAAGCAGCCACTTTTCTGTGAGTTTGCTGCAATGTGTTGATGGGCAAACAGGACATTTTTCTCCAAGAATAAATAATTATGCCAGAACACATCTCCCCTCTCTATTTTTCCAATATTATATTTATTGATCAGCTGTCTTATTTCATGTCTGTAGAAAAAATGATTCTTTTTATGACTGAATTCCTCTTTCAGCAACCTCAGTCTGGGAGGGAGATGTGCTGGATATTTCAGAATTACTTGGGTGTCCTTGATATTAAATTATACTGAACACCCAGCAGGAAATGATTCTGTTGTGGGCCTGCTCCTGAGAGCTGAGGTTTGCAAAGCAGATTCATAATCTGGAATCCCACTGGCCATTCCATCAAAAGAAAAGCTGATCAGGACTCAAATGCATTTTAAATACAATATTTCATTATAAAGTATATTTTAAATATAACAATTTGATAGCAACAAGGAGGGTTGTGAATCAAGAGCTCCTATCTTACAATTTCATAGACATGGGATTTATTTTTCCATGGAATAATTTATCCTAAATGTCTTTGGTATATATTTTATTGGTGAGATATCAGATGCAGCAGATTCTGCTCAATGTTTGTTAGCATAGCAGGCAAAATGTGGGGCAAAATCAATTTTGTGGGAGCAGTTTCCTTTTGTAAAAATCCTTGTCACTGTCATTTTCAGGGGGCTGAGACAAAACCAGGGAGAGCTCAGGCAGCGAGAGGTCAATGGGAGGAATTGAGAAAGGAGGATTTTAGATGGGAGGAGAAGGAGGAGCTGATGCTGATGCCACTGCCAAAGGTCAGGCTGGGAAAGGAGAGCCTGGGGAGGGATCAGCAAGGCTGGGAAAAGCCTGGGAGAGCTCTGGAAATCTGGCTGGGGGGGTTCTCTCCCAGCTTCTCTCCCAGCAATCCCAGACTCTGCAGGTCTGGGCAGGAGCCTGCAGCTGGAGCGTGGATTTCTCTCTTTCCTTGGGCAGTTCCTCCTTTTCTTGAATTCCAGCATTGCCCACATGTCAGGAGCAGAAAGCCAACAGTGAGCACAGTCAGTCCCTTGTGCTGCATTCTGTCCTTTCTGTGGAAGAACTACAATATTCATCCTCAGCCCAGATTTTACCTCTTGGAGAAGTTAAATGTAAAAATGTGGTTATTTATAGACTCTTCTGTAGGGCACTGCTCTTCTGATTGTCTGGAGTAATTCTGGGCATAAAGAGACCACAACTAGCCCATAAATGCAGTTTGTTACATTAGAAAACACAAGGTAGAGCCAGGCTGGGTACCTCTCTGATTTTGGTGGTGGAGATGTGCCCAGATTGAGCAATCCCCTGCTCCCAAAACTGACAAAGACATTGCCACGTGTTTTTTTCCCATTCCAGTAGCTGAGCTACTACCAGCAGCACTTTTAGCAGAAGAGAACAAAATAAATGACATTTCAACACAAAAAGAACCAAGCAGCTGCTCAGTGGCACTTGAGAACCCAGTCTGTACCACTCAGGGTTAAGCCCAGAGCTGCACTGTGGCTAGAGAAGGAAAGGAAAACAATATTCCAAGCATGAGAACACCACTGTCTTCTTTAACCTTTAGCCAAGTGGTATGGAGCATTTCTACGTGAAAAAATGTGGCTGTAGCTGCTGAGTGTCTCCTTGCAGTCCCCCTTTTGTCCTGATCATTTTGCAATAATACATCCACACAAGACTGGAACCCTCAGGCACAAATAACCCACATTCTGCCTCAAAGCATTTAAAATTCTGGTAATTTCCCTACCCAATCTGGAGATGCAGCATTAAAATATGTCTCAGTGTCATTGGTGAAATCTCCTGGTTCCAACTCCAGTCTACATGAAATGTAAAGAATATTTAAGATATTACAAGAATATTTAAGATATTAAAATTCTGTTGGCTGAGGGTAGGAACCTGGGTAGGAACACATCCAGTGTTGCATTTCTTTATGCTTCTCGGTCCTCAAAGGTGAAATTCAGCTTTTTTTGATAAATTAGTTTATAAATTAGGAAGGAACGAGGGCGTTTTGTGCAAGGCAACGCACCCAGAGCGGGCAAAATGAAAAAGGCAAGTGTAGAAAGCAATGTTTGAATAAATAACACTGAGTCCTTGTAGGGAGAACTCCTGGTTGGAGCAAAGGAAAACGTTCCTTGGAGCCCTGGGGCAAATGGCTTTGCCCTTTTCCTGCCTCCCCGAATCCTAGAAGCTTTTGTTGCCACAGCTTCTGCCTGGGCAGTGGCTAAAGAGGGAAAAATGCAGATGAAATGTGAATTTTAAAGCTGGTCTAGATGCTGTAAGGCAGAGAATGGTCTGGGCCATCCCTTGCTGACGGAGCTGCCCATGGATCCCACGGACACCACTGGGAGCTGTGCTGCCAGGCCAGGGGAGAATTTGGCATGCACCCTGAAAATAATAATAATAAAACCCTCCTAAATTACTATAAAATTACTATAAAAATACCCACAGTAGCATTTCAAAATTAGATTTATTTTTAAGTGTTACTGTTGCATCCCAGGAATTTGAAAACCATATTTTCTATTAAGAAAACATTTCCCAGACCAATTTACATTCAGTGCATGTATTAACTTTGCAAACCACAATCCAGCTTTCCTCTTGGGGACAGCACACTCATTTTTTATATTGAAAATAATGAAAGTCCTAAAAAAAACACAGTGAAATTATTTTCCCAGTCATGTTTGCAATTCTTTACCCTTAGAATTACATAAGTCTCTATGTTATGACATTTAATTCCTGTTTTTACTCAGCTTTGCCAAAGCAAGGCAACAAAGAATCTTCATTATGTCCTTCTGCCCAAACATTCATAAGTATTTCCACATGAATTGCTCTGGTAATTTTAAAGTTTAGAGGGATTTTCTCCTTGAGCAAGATTGTGATATTCTTCCTGCCATTACTTAAGGTAAAGGAGGCAGCCACAGATAGGGGTGCCCTAGAAAGGAGGAGGATGGGGATTTTTAAAACTGTACAGTTCATGAAAATGAATATTTTCATTTCAATTTGTTGTGTTTTAGTATGAGAAGTGCTAATTCAGTGATGCTAACAGCCCTTGGTAAGTGACCTGTGCAGCAAATTCAAGTTGCTGTTATTCACAAGGCTTCAGATTCTCTAATCCATATTTCCTAATAAAGTCTTTGGCTTCCAGGAAAGGCATCTTGAACTCCAGGAGGAAAAAGGGTCTGGTCAGAAAATGAAACAGTGAACTGAAAAATAGCAATTACACAAAGGATATATTCAGGAGGAACTCCTAATGAGCAGGAATGATGGAGAGTAAAACCAACTCATGTTACACTATGTGTTAAAGCAAGAAAAGCAAATCTCCACCTGTCTGATTTTGATGTGAAAGCAATTTTAAATCATGGAGAGGCTCCCAAACCAGGGCAATCTCTCTCTAAACTGAAGATGTGGGCATTCCAGCAGCACTCTCAGGAGCTGTGCTGATGCCCCATGCTCTTTACCAGGTGAAGCACTGCTGGCTCAGAGTCCCCAGCACTCACCATTGTGTGACATCCCAACAGCCAGGCACTTCTGGAACCTGCAGTACTGACATTTGTTCCTGCTCTTCTTGTGGATGCGGCAGTTCAGGTCACAGCGGTCGTAAATCAGCTTCAACCGGATGGTCCTCCGGAAAAAACCCTGCAGGGACAGGGAAACAAGGAAAGGGATGGGACAGGGAACAGGGAAAAACCCTGCAGGGACAGGAACAGGGAAAAGGATGGTACAGGGAACAGGGAAAAACCCTGCAGGGACAGGGAAACAAGGAAAGATTGGAACCAGGAAACAGGGAAAAAACCCTGCAGGGACAGGGAAACAAGGAAAGGGATGGGACAGGGAACAGGGAAAAACCCTGCAGGGACAGGAACAGGGAAAAGGATGGGACAGGGAACAGGGAAAAACCCTGCAGGGACGGGGAAAGGGAAAAGGATGGGACAGGGAACAGGGAAAAACCCTGCAGGGACAGGGAACAGAGAAAAAACCCTGCAGGGACAGGAACAGGGAAAAGGATGGGACAGGGAACAGGGAAAAACCCTGCAGGGACAGGAACAGGGAAAAGGATGGGACAGGGAACAGGGAAACAGGGAAAAGGATGGAACAGGGAAAAGGATGGGACCAGGGAACAGGGAAAAAACCCTGCAGGGACAGGAACAGGGAAAAGGATGGGACAGGGAACAGGGAAAAACCCTGCAGGGACAGGAACAGGGAAAAGGATGGGACAGGGAACAGGGAACAACCCTGCAGGGACAGGGAAAGGGAAAAGGATGGGACAGGGAACAGAGAAAAGGATGGAATCAGGAAACAGGGAAAAGGATGGGACCAGGGAAACAGGGAAAATGATGGAACCAGGAAACAGGGAAAAGGATGGAACGAGGAAAACAGGGAAAAGGATGGGACCAGGGAAGCAAGGAAAAGGATGGAACCAGGAAACAGGGAAAAGGATGGAACGAGGAAAACAGGGAAAAGGATGGAACCGGGGAAAGGGATGGAACCAGCAAAACAGGGAAAGGGCTGGAACCGGGGAAAGGGATGGAACCAGGGAAAGGGAAGGAACCAGGAAAACAGGGAAAAGGATGGAACCAGGGAAACAGGGAAGGGATGGAACCAGGAAAACAGGGAAAAGGATGGAACCAGGGAAAGGGATGGAACCAGGAAAACGGGGAAAAGGATGGAACCAGGGAAACAGGGAAGGGATGGAACCAGGGAGCTGCCAGGGCATCCTGGCCCTGCTCCACCCACCCAGGACACGTGAGAGATGGATTTCCAAAGGAGGCACAGCTCCTGTCACCATCCTCTCTGCTCCTGTTCATCCTCTGATCTAGTGTTTCCAACCCCATTCAATAGAAGGATAAAATTCCCAAAAAGCTGGAGAAGCTTTAGGGAATCAGTGGGGTTTAAAGCACATTAGGGATGGCATTTAAGGGCACAACTCCAAAGGAAGCAAAGCTCTGTTTGTCCCACTGCTTGTGGGAAATGATTACAAACCAAATGGGACATTTTCAAAATATAAAGTTCACTACCAGTGTAAAAAATTCGTTGAAAACAATGACAAACCAAAAATTCTGCCAACAGCAGTTCCATTTCTGGTAAATTAAAATGGTTCTTATTTCTCTTTCTACAGTTTAAATATGTTTTTTTGGATCAGTCATAATTAATTAATACAGTTTATCCAGAGTTATCTCCCATTTTCCTTGTAAAAATTATTTTTTCCTCACAGGGAATAATAACAGTACAAGCATGATGCCAACTTTTATTTATATAATTAACTGTAATTTAAGTAACGTACTTTGTACTTATTGCTTTATGTGTGCTCCTAATTCACTGCTAAGAATTTTATTTAAGCTCTGGAATGGTTCTTTCTTTTTAGTTATTTTCCTCAAGATACTGAAAATGGAGAAGATAGGAATTTCACATTAAACTCTCATGTTTTTCTTTGAATTCAATGAAATAGTAATAATTTAATTCTCTGACACTTCTTCCCTCATTCTTGAGGACTGCAATTTTTACACCATTCATTTGTCCTTTACATATTATAAACACTAAATATCACTGACATAAAAAATCAGCGGGGTTTTAAAGCAGCAAGCACATTCCTCAATACCTTCAGACTTCTCTGTATTCACCTAAAATGTGTAAAATGGGTAAAAAACCTCGAATTAATCAGAATAACAGAGCCTGAATTTTAATTGCTCAAAGTTTTGGAGTTGGGCATGAATTTGGTGCATTCTAAGAATTCAGATTTTCTGCACATGACACCCAAGGAAGGGAATGAAATATACTTGCACGATTGACAGAAGGGGAAAAAACACACAAAAAAATTGAATAGATCAATACAATCAACAAGAAAAACCCGAAGCTTTTAAAAAACAAGCAAGGTTTTAAAAAACAAGGGTTTGAAAAAAGCAAGGTTTAAAAAAAAAAGCAAGGTTTAAAGAAACATCTGCTTATTAACCCATAAATTATACGCAGAAAAATTGACGCAAAGACCTAAAACTTTTTTTTTTTTTTTAAAAGCACGAAGGTGTGATTTTCCCAAGTGATTCTTGAGATGAACACAGTACCAGATGTTAATCCAAGTGCTTTTTGGAGCTCACCTTGCAGCCCTCGCAGGCGTGCACGCCGTAGTGGAAGCCCGAGGCTTTGTCGCCGCACACGCGGCACTCGATGGCCATCAGCGAGTTGGACGCCTCCTCGTGAGCTTTGCTGTACAGCTGCACCTTCTCTGAGAAATAGGGGGGGGAAGGAGGCTCCAGCTTGATGGCACCTGTGCACAGGGGAGAGGTGAGTGGTAAACTCCAGCTGAATTCATGGGGGAAGGGATGTCTTGGGAAGGCTGATCTACAACAGAGGCTGGGCAGAGTTACAGAATAAAGCAGGGATTTATTCAAAGGATCTCCTCCATGGATGCACCTTTGCACCCAAGATGAACCAAAATGGTCCCAAAATGCACAGCCAGGCACGGGGTCTCTCCCTTGGATCAGTTCTGCTCCATTTGCATCTTGCAGTTCATTGTCCCATTCCAGCTTTAGCCCCTGCAGTCCCATCCTTGTTTTTCTCTCTCCAGCCCACGGTGTTTGTGCTCTTGGGCTGAGATTTGGATCATTTGTCCTTGGTGCCAGCTGCAGCAGGAATTGTTTTGTGTCCCTGCTCTGTGCACAGAGCTCAGCATCCCCTCATATGAAGCCCAGACCCACACACTAAAGCAGCACAGAATGTGAAAAATACAAAAGCCAAAACCTGAGGCACCAGGAGCAGTGAGGAATAAGCACAAGGCATCCCAGGGATGCTGGGCTGGGATGGCCAGGTCTGCCCCACAGCAAAGCCACAGCAGACCAGGGCTGCAGAAGGAGCTGGAGCTGCATTGCAGTGGCTGCAGAAGCTGGAAGGGGCAGGTGCTGCTGGACAAAGGTGTTACAGATCCAGCTCTCAGCTCTGGAGTGTGCAAGGGTTCAAGATGGATACTAAAAATTAATGTATGGAGAACTCAGGCTTTACTCAGTCTCCACCTGGCTTATTCCTTCAAGGTGTTGGAAACTCCTACAGGGAGATGGGCTGGAGTGTCAAATCTAGTTTAAAACATATTCAAGTGTCTAATAGAGCTGTATATTCAACAATACATTATTCAATAATAATATATTATTGTATATAATAATATATAATATATGTTATATAATATAGCATGATATAATATACAGTATATTATTATATATAGTATATTATACTATATATTAATATATATAGTATATTATACTATATATAATACTATAATAATATATATAATAATATATATTATATTATATAATATAATATTACTATATAACATACTATATATTATCATATATTATTATTATATAATTATATTGTATTATAATATAATACTATATATAATATAATACTATATATTATATAATACTATTATACTATAATATAATACTACATAGTATATATACTATATAGTATATTATTATATTATTCAATAAATATCCAATAATATATCATTCATATATATATATATATATATGTAATAAAATAAAATAATATCAGATATTTCCAGAAATTTAGCTCTCTCCTGGGAAAAACTGTTCAACTTTGGGTGCAGTTTAGAGATAAATTTTCTCTTCTGAAAGTTTCTAATTAAGAGAGCAATTTCTAATATTGAATGGTCTCAAACAAGTAAGTGTGATGTCTTTAAATCAATCATCACTGGTTATAGAAGAGAGCTGTGACATCTGAAAGTCACATTACATCAGGGATGATGTAACAGAGTATTAAAGAAGGCAAATATTTTTATTTTTCCTGATTCGCTATACTATACAAACTAGAAAGATTTATTCCTATATAAACCGGGAAGAAATTATCTAAGTAAAGATGAGGAGAATTTATGCCATCTAAACTCTGCTGCACTCCTTAAAAGTACTTGGCATTAAAGTGTTATGAATATTTCTAGTTGAACAAAAGAAAAATAAATGACTGGTGGAAAAATGTCCATTCATTTATTACAGCAGTAGTGCAGAGACACACAGCTCCTGCTTCACTGTACCACCCAAATTAAACACCACAATTTCCCCTGAAAGAGTTCTTGTACAGATGACTACAAAAAAAAAATGAGGTCACATCTAAGCAGAAGTGCATCCTCAAAAGAGTTCCAGGCACAGCACCTCCCAATCCTACGCTGAGCAGGAATGCAGTGATAATTTATTTAGGAATAGGTCACTTCCTTTCTTAAAAGGAAGTTAGGTGTAATTTTTCAGTGTATATTGTGGAAGACCAGCATGTTTCACAGCAGGTAATAAAAAAAAAAATAATCCAGGAGCTGTGATGGAGCTGGAACAACGCTGTGCCTCAGGTCTA
This sequence comes from Molothrus aeneus, assembly GCF_037042795.1. Classification (NCBI taxonomy): domain Eukaryota; kingdom Metazoa; phylum Chordata; class Aves; order Passeriformes; family Icteridae; genus Molothrus; species Molothrus aeneus. The sequence goes on along the minus strand of NC_089657.1, from coordinate 19,233,543 downwards.
GCCAAGATTTCTACTCCATCCCTTTCTAAGGCTGTTTGGAATTGAAAAGCTGCACATATTAATAATTCAGATTATGCTCTGCATGCTGGGTATTTTCAACATTCAGGGAGTTTGTTCTGCACTGTGTGCACTGAGTTCAAAGGAAAAGCTGCACACGAGGTGCAGGAGTAGGAGACAACAGAGGGGTTCATGTGTCTACTAAAATGTCATTTTGGACACTTTATGGTACCTCCCCTAAGCCCCAGCTGCTGCTCTGGCAGGGTGAAGGTCTGCTGGAGCATTTTCCCTTTTCTTGAAGGTCTGCTGGAGCATTTTCCCTTTTCCATCTGCCCTCAAGAACATCTCTGCTGACACAGGAGATCTGAGTTCTAAATCCCTTTGCTGCTAGCACACGTTCCAGGGAATGAAGGAAACACTGACACGAGGGAAACACTTCAAAACAAGGCAGAGCTTACTTTGGCAATCCTGGAGCTTGATATCATATTTATAATCCAGGCCTGACTGGTCAGCTCTGGCAAGGGGGAGATCTTCATAGTGAGGGGAGGAAATGCTGGAGAAGTCGACGGTGGTGAAGGGCTTGATGTCAAAGGAATGTGTGTGATCATCCATGGCTGACAGATCCATGGGGCTGATTCCAAAATTCAGGGGCCAAAACGGCATTTCTGTGTCAACCATTGTAATCCCTGCAAACAACAACAAGAAAAGGACATTTTAGGATGTTTATCTCCAGTCTGTTCAGCCCCAAGCTGATCTCCAAGTGTCCCACGTTCACAGGCTCAAAATTAAAACTTTAACTACATCTCTCCATAGCATTCATGTCAACAAAATTAGAAGTCTTCCACAAATAATTCTCATTTTTGCAAATTCTCAGCACCATTCTTCCCAAGTGCCTGAAAATCTCAAGGGTTTCTATATTAAGAAAAAAACCCCAAAGTAGCTGGCATAAAATAGTGGTGGTTTTACTCCAAATCATGAGAAATATTTGAAAACTGTGCTCATTTGAGTTTGCCAAAAAGTTTAATCCCAGTCTTGAACCCAAGGATCAAGGAAATGTAAGTTATGGCTGTTGAAATTCCATATATATTTATGCAAACCTTGAAAGCAGAAAACAAATAAGAAACTTCTATTTGCAAAAATCTCCTGCAAGTTGAGTGAATTTAGATTGAGATATGAAATATTTTTCCAAGTCCTCTTTTGACAAATAGCTGAACCAAAATCCTTTATTCAGATATACTTCAACTATAAAAAAGTTTGTAAGTTCCAGCAAGTGAACTGAAATCCTTGATTTAGATATATTTCAACTATAAAAAAGTTTGTAAGTTCCAGCAAGTGAACCGAAATCCTTGATTTAAACAGATTTCAACCATGAAGAGGTCTGTGAGTTACAGCAAGTGCAAAGGCTATTTTATAACCAGTGTCTGTGTTTAATTTTCCACTATTTATAAAAAGAACATTCTACCCTAAAAATAGAAGAGATGTTTCAGAACTAAAATAGCTTGGTCACTTTGGCTGTTTAATTTGGACTTTAAACCCAATCAAGTGAGTGGCCTTTAACCTCTAGATAACAGAAACTTTGATTTGATCTGCTTTGAATCAAAACTACTCTGTCCCACAGCCAGAAGTGCTGTTGCAAAATAAAGATATTGGAGCAGGGGTGCTCCAGAGTTTGGATCTCGCCTGTTCTTGACAGGTGATGAAGCTGTGCCTGCCCTCCCCACCAGCTCTGCTGAATGCCAGTGCCCAGAAATGGTGGCACTTTGCCTTCCCTCAGGAATGGCACCAGCACTCCTCCCACTTTCAGGACTCCCAGCACAACCCTGCCGTTGTTCTGCCTTGGCCTTGACAAGGGAGCTTCTAAATTCTTAAATGTGAGAGGAGAGATTCTCACTGCAGTGGGAACACAGAGGTGCTGCTGCACCCCAGCCATGCCCAGTCCCACTGGCTGGGATGTCAGGGATGTTCTCCTTAATGAAAGGAGGGAAACAACAGGATGTCAAATTGCCACAAATCCCTGGGGAAAATCCATGGCAGCTTGGCAGGGTACCTTGGTGTTGTGTGTTATCTCCCAAATGTCAAGTTTCAAGTGCAGGGCTCAAACCATGAGCTCTGCCCAGGGAATGGTGACATTCCCAGGGCTGCCAGAGCTCCAGGAGCTCCCAAGGCTGCCCAGAGTGTTGGGGTGGCTGGGCAGGACCAGGAGCTGCACTGGATGATCCTTGGGGGTCCCTTCAGCTCAGGAGATTCTCTGATTTGATGACATTTTCTGTCAGCACAAAGTGAAATCCCTGGCCATGAGCACTGGGAAATGTCTTCCTAAAACAGATTTCCCAACAAAAAAATAAACCAGGACAGACTCCTTCTTAAGATCCCTTTTCTTGCAATGGCCAGACTCATCTTTAAAAAATACAGAAACCAAGAGACATTTTAAATTGGTTTGTATTCCTTTAGACAAGAGACATCAAGGGTTATTGCTCTGCCTCGTGGGTGGAGGATGCTACAGGCACAGCCCAGGTTCATCCCAGGAGCTCCCAGGCTGCTGTGTGGCCAAGGAATAACTGCAGGAAACCAAATCCTCACAAGGCAGGAGGACCCACAGGCACAGCTGCCCCTGCACAGCCACCTCCCTGCTCTGAGGCAGCTCCTGGAGAGGTTCAGCACCTGCTGAAAGGCAAGGACAAGCTGGGGCCACTCCATGAGGAGAAGTGGCCTCCATCATCTGCCCCTGATCCCACCGCAAAGTGAACAGTTAGACTGCACTCTCCATCAACGCTCTGAAAAACATCCTGACAACCTGGAGACCTCAGCACTTTGTGTTCTCAAGTGAAAAAGCTCCAGTTTCAAATCCCTGTGGGCTGAACAGCAGTTTAGAGCAGAGCTGGGTTTCACTTCACTCAGCCCGCGGCTGGGATGTTCTGGAGAAGGCCATGATGTGTACCATGAGTAATTCTGTGACACTCCTGCATCATTCCCACCCAGAGAGTGCAGGAATTTCCCTGGCTACAGATATCTCACAGCTTAGACAAACTCAGATAAGCAGGTGAGTCCAGAGGGCTGGCTTGGCACTCACAAGCTGCAAAATCTAAGAGCTTGTAGTAATTCCTTATCAGAAATCTCATTTCCCAGTGAGCACAGCCAAATCATTTCAGCAAAGTCGACCAAAAAATGCCAGAGTGGTTTTGTGGTAAAAGTAAGTATCTCCAGTCTAGAAGTGTGATGGGTTAGATTGTTGTGATGTTTTAGAAGGGACAAAATAAAATTAAATAATTAAAGTAACCTGTTGTTTAAGCATCACTGCATAGAAGGGATTTGGCTTCATGTTCTTCCCCTGCCAGTTGTTTTTATCTCTGTGTCTGCCCAAATCACACACATGCTCTGTATGCTGAGAACAGAGGAGACACAAATGCCAAGATCACCCTGAAGAGAAAACCAGGGAATTGTGGCTGCACCTATCAGCCACTGCAGGTCACTGAGTAATTCTGCTTTACCCTACTCCTCTTTCTGCTGCAAGGTAATAAAATCTGGAGCCAGCAGCCATTTACAAATCTTCAGTCAAAAGCCCATAAACTCCACCCCTTCCAGAGGTTAACATCCCAGGACTCTCAAGATCCCACAGTAATTTTGTTCACAAGCAGTTCTGAATGATGAGAACTTCCAGGCTTGCTCAGGTTTTGGGTATAAAACACAAAGCATCTTGTTGCAGTTTTAAAGATCCAATCTTCACATATGATTTAAACAAATGATGGGTATCTTGTTCAATTTAACAAAATTTTCTATGACAAGAGAAACAATGAATTTTTATTTTCAGATGAATTTATATTAGAGATATTCAAATGAAGGAAACATCTTCTGTGCTATTTTTATTCTTGCATTATTGAAAACCCAAATGTGAAGACTGTTCCTATGTTTAATGGTTATTTTACAAATGCTTCTATTTTGCATGTAGCTTTACTTGATTTTTGCTGTGTACTTTGTCTTTTTTCCTCCCCAGGAAAGAGGAATGACAACATTTCCCTCTGGAAAAGAGAAAATCAACTAATTGTAGTCCGCTCATGGTTTTAAAACACCCAAAAACCAAAAACCAAGATTAAAAAAATCCAATGGACAAGTCCAATGAACAGACTGGAGAACGCTTTTATAACTCACAGCTGCCTGGGTGACATCCAGGTAACAGATCTGTAAATATTTCTCTGATTTAGAAGATTCTCAAGTGCAAAAACCCTTCTCAGCCAGCAAGAGGCTGTGCAGAACAGCAGCAGGGATGTTATTTGGGAAGTCAGATTGAGGAGCTTGGACATTAAATCCTCCAAAAGAGCAGGAGTGAAAGAGATAATGCTGCTGAGATAACATTTAATTCTGAGATATGGAGCTTGCTGAGTGCCTTCACCCTGTTGAATTCCTGTGGAGCTGCTCAGGGCCATGTGCAGGGAACCACTGAGCTCACCTGGCACAGCCAGCCCTGGTCATTGTGCTGCTGATAGGCACAAATCTCATCATCACCTCATGTCCTGCCTGATCTGCTCTCCAGTTCCTCAGACAGTTATTCCCTGCTAGGAGAACATAAAATCTAACAGAGGAGATTGCCATGGTATGAAAAACATCCTGGATCACGAGCTGCTGCTTACCATAAACACTACCTGTGCTCAGGTAACCTGAAGGGCCTGTTGTGCTGCATTCTAGACACGCTCTTTCCAGACAAAACTACCAAAATATCACCCTACAGGTATTTAATGAAGCAACCAGAACATCCCAACTGATGGGAGTTACAGAAAATAAGAAGCCAAAAATAAATAGGTAAAGTCTGTGAGCTTTGAAACATTATTAAAATCAAGGAAGGTATAATGGAATAATATGGGTAGGAATAAATATGGACAAATTGATATCTGAACTAAATAATGCTACTTCTAGATAAGAAATACTGATTTATGGATCTGAAATACTCACGGGCTGGTAGGTCAGATTTAAAAGGAAAAACACTTCAAAATCAAGGGTTTTCAAAATCCGTGGGTTTTCTTAATGAAGACAAATTTTGTGGAACAGATTGGATTTCCTCTCCTGTATAAATGTGTCAGAGTTTGTCAAGTAAACTCATACACAAGTCCAGCAGAACCTAATGGGACTTTTTCCAATTAATTTCATTAAGGCAGCTCAGACTCTCTGTGAAATAATACCTACAAAAGTTGGTTAAGATCACACAATCATCCTCAGCTTTTAGGAAAGATTTCGAGATGGTGAAGGGGCAGCTTGGTACCCCATAGATCCAATTTATTGATCCATTTGGAAGAATAACATCACATTTTATGTGTGCCTTGCAAAACCACATCTGCCCTAAGTAATGGCACCACATGCACTGAGTTGAAGACCTGCCCTGATGTCTCAGAGGAGAAGGGCTCTGGAAAGGGAGCAGACAGTCTTGTGATACCCTCTGCATTCCCCTCCCAATAACTGAGTCCTCTTGTTGCCTCTGACACAGAAATTCTGTGTGGCAATACTGGAGCAGCTCAATTCTGCCTTTTATCAGCGCTGCCCTCAGCTCCCAGTGAGGGGCTGTGAACTTCAGGTTATTGAGAGAAAATCCCATCTTACTGCATTTGATTTTTGCTGGCCAAACCCCTCAGATTCTTGCCTCAGTTCTGTGTTTTTCCAGTGAGAGAACGTTACCTTCCCTCCCTCTCCTCCATTCCCTGTGCTGTCCACAGAACACCTCTCCTCTCAGCAGGTGTGGGTTACTCCACAGATTTTGAATATTCCTGTTTATGCCAGAGTATAGTGGAGCTCTAAGCTTTCAGTCTTTAGGAGATATCTTCCTCAATGATGAAAATTGTATATTTTTCACTAATAGCAACTACCACTAAAATGGACTTTATCTAATAGAGAATATTTGTATCAAGCAGAGATAATTCTGTTTTGGATTTACCAAACTCTGTTAATTTTTTTTTTTTTTGTCCCAAACAATGACTCAAAGCTGTTGTCCATTGCTATTTCCCCCATTCCCGGCCGGCAGATTCCCGATTTTCTCCCATTTCCCGGCACAGGACCCGAACCTCTCCGTGTCCTGTTGCTGCAGAGTCAGCAGAGGGAGCACAACGTAACTAAAAAAAAAAACCTCTTTCCAAGAACTCCGCTGGCACAGCCAGTGATGCTCCTAAACAAACAAACAAGCACAAAGAGGGTGGAGAAAGAGCCTCGGTGGCTGATGCCCCCAATTCTGAGTTTGACAAAGTCAGCGCTTTGCCAACTGCAGCAGGAAAAGCAAAGGAACAACAACCAAAAACCTATAAAGCCTTGCTTTAAAAAACTCATTACAGAATTTTTTACTATTTAAAAGGAGAGATAGAAAGGGTTTTTTTTTGTTTGTTTGTTTTTATCTATGCACACTCAAAATACTGTTAGAATAAAACAAAAAATGTTTCAATGATGTGATGATGAACAAACACACTGAACAGCAATATTGATAGGATTAAAATAGTTATTCAAAGCAGTAAGCAGTAAGCAGTAAAATAGTTATTCAAAGCAGATTTCCCAAAGAAATCACACATTAGAAACCACTATGGATGTGGGAAAAGGGTCCAGGCTACTGAGAGGATAAATGCTGCTAAATTTTTGATTGGAAATTCAAAGGGTTTTTGAAGCCACAGTGTTGCTCCCCTGCACCCAGCCTGGAGCCAGGCACACTCCTGGGGCAGCACTGCCTCACCAGACCTGGGAATTTCCATTTCAAGCATGAATTTGTCAAAAACACTCACAGGAATGAAAACTGACTTCACCATGGGACAGAAGAAGCAAATTTTTATGGGTTTGTTTCAAATAAAGAACTGCAAACGAAAGTTCCCTGCACCTTAATTTTAGCTGTGAAAACAAAGAAAATACCCAGTGTCTCTAGCAAATGTTGGGTGTCAAAACAGCTCCATAATAAAAAGTGACTTAGTGAAAAAATGAGTTCACAAATGACCAACAATGGCATTTTTTTGACATAGATGACTTTAAAAGCACTGCTGACTCCAAGCACAAGAGATGACATTTTCCTCTTCTTTCCTCTGGTCCAGCTCTGAAGCCATCTAAAAATGACCCTAAAAAATTGAACATGTCCAGCAGAAAATCCCCAAAAGAATCCACACAGAGAATACACTTAGGAAAGGAGGGAATAAACACTCTGTAATCAATAAAACCAGAGGAGGGTTCTGGAGCAAATGGCTTTGTCAGCCCAGGCCACACCTCAAGGGTTAATCACTGAGTAGGAGGGGCAGGAGCTGAGGAAAGAAAGGCTCCTCTCCCACCCACTGTCCAACCTGCAGAACCAGCACAGGGCCCAGACTCTGAGAGCAAAAGGAAAAGCAGCAACCAGGGGTGAGAGGAATGTTCAAGGTGTGCCAGCAAACCCAGAAACACCTGCAAACACTGCTGGGGATGCTCATTGCTGCCCCATCTCCCAGGCTGAGCAGTGCTGGATGGTCCAGAAATCAAACACTGCTGGGGATGCTCATTGCTGCCCCATCTCCCAGTCTGACCAGTGCTAGATGGTCCAGAAATCAAACATTGCTGGGGATGCTCAGTTCTGCCCCATCTCCCAGTCTGACCAGTGCTAGATGGTCCAGAAATCAAACACTGCTGGGGATGCTCAGTTCTGCCCCATCTCCCATCTGACCAGTGCTGGATGGTCACAGAATCACAGAATCACAGAATTTCTAGGTTGGAAGAGACCTTCAAGATCATCGAGTCCAACCCATGTTCTAATACCTCAACTAGATCATGGCACCAAGTACACATCCAGTCTTTTTTTAAACACATCAAGGGATGGTGACTCCACCACCTCCCTGGGTAGATGATTCCAGTATTTGACCACTCTTTCTGTGAAAAACTTCCTCCTTAATTCTAGCCTGTATCTCTCTTGGCACAGCTTGAGACTGTGTCCAGAAAATAAACAAACAAACAAACAAACAAACACTGCTGGGAATGCTCATTGTGCCCCATTTCCCCGTCTGATCAGAGCTGGGTGCCTCAGAAAACAAATCAAACACTGCTGGGAATGCTCATTGTGCCCCATTTCCCAGTCTGATCAGAGCTGGGTGCCTCAGAAAAGAAAAACACTGCTGGGGATGCTCAATTCTGCCCCATCTCCTCTCTGACCAGTGCTGGGTGCCTCAGAAAACAAAAACGCTGCTGGGGATGTTCAATTCTGCCCCATCTCCCAGTTTGACCAGTGCTGGGAGGCTCAGAGAACAAACAAATCAAACATTGCTGGGGATGCTCATTGCTGCCCCATCTCCCATCTGACGAGTGCTGGATGGTCCAGAAAATAAACAAACAAACACTGCTGGGAATGCTCATTGTGCCCCATTTCCCCGTCTGATCAGAGCTGGGTGCCTCAGAAAAGAAAAACACTGCTGGGGATGCTCAATTCTGCCCCATCTCCTCTCTGACCAGTGCTGGGAGGCTCAGAGAACAAACAAATCAAACACTGCTGGGGATGCTCAATTCTGCCCCATCTCCCAGTCTGACCAGTGCTGGATAACTTAGAAAACAAAAACACTGCTGGGGATGCTCATTGCTGCCCTATCTCCCAGTCTGACCAGTGCTGGATGGCTCACAAAACAAATCAAACACTGCTGGGGATGTTCAGTTCTGCCCCATCTCCCAGTCTGAGCAGTTCTGGATGGCTCACAAAACAAATCAAACACTGCTGGGGATGTTCAGTTCTGCCCCATCTCCCAGTCTGACCAGTGCTGGGTGCCTCAGAAATCCCAGTGGTTCAAGGGCTGCAGAGCCCCGTGCAGCCACATCCTTCAAAAAGCCAACTAAAAGGGGAGGTAATCCATTCATCCTCTCAGCAAGGCTGCACAGTAAAACACCAGGAGAAACTGTATAAATCCAAACACTTGGAAAGGCCAAAAGAAAGCAACTCATAAATCAGTGGGAAATGTATTTTATTCCTATAGCTGAATTATAACTACAAGCTGTGCTCACTAAAAGCACAGTCCATAAAATTTACCACAACGTTTAAGAGGCAGTTGTTAATAGAAACAAGGAAGAAAAGCCCATTCAGGGAATAATAGAGCTGTTTAGTGTTAAATAAATTTTCTATTCCATGGAATTCACACAAAACAGCCTGGGTTACTTGGAATAGCAGCATTTTATACCCTTGCAGCAACATAAACCCTTGTAAATATAATTGCAAATGAGAAACAAGTTCAACAATGCCACAGGCTACTCAGATATGCTACAAATTCTCCCATCCTATTTTAATTTGTTAATGTAGGGTTTGTTGCAGTCTGATACTGGATAGAGAGCCACAAAACTTCACGTTATTCCAGGGTATGAAAGAAACTGATTGCAAGGCTGTGCTCAAGGAGCTTCAATAGAAATTGAGACTATTGGACAATGGGAAATTTCTGTATAAGAAATACTGATTTATGGATCTGAAAAACAGGCAGGCAGGTCAGATTTAACAGGAAAAACACTTCAAAATCAGGGAGAAATTAACCACAAATTCCTGGAAGTGACAGAGTTGGGCTCCTGATGGTAAAATCTGACTACAAGAGAAATAAAATGTTCTACTGCAGTCACAGCACTGGCAGAACAGGGAGATGAGGAGATGATTTCTGTTAAATCAGATTCAAAGTTTGTGGGAAATGTCCTCAAACTGTTCTTAGAAATCCCTGAGCAGAGAAATTGCACTTTCCTAGTTCCAGTCATGCTTTGTGAGTGATTCTGAAGAAAGACTTCTCTTCCAATGCCTCTTGTTTGAAAATGTCTTCAAAATCTCTCCCACTCTTCAAAATAGAGATGATTTTTTTTTTTTTTTTGGGGGGGGGGGGGAAATTACACCTCCAGGAGCATAAAAATGTGAAAAATAAGGTATCATCTGGTTGGTAATATAAAATCAGAATAAACCTCTGTAGGATTCCGAGGGGCAAGACCATAAATTGGCATTTCCAATGTGCCTCAGCAGAAGTGAAATGTGGCTCCTGTTGGTTTTGAGGGATTGGAGGAGAGCAGGAACAAGCAGCACGTCCTTGCCTTGTGCTGGCAGTATTGTAAAAGTGCCTCATTATATAAAATGTGGGCGTTGCTCTCTATGAATCATTGTGATTTAAAATAGGATCCTGATAGACAGGCAATGAATCACTTTGGATTTTGTAATCAGCAAGGGCTGACTTCTTGGGAGAGCCCTTTGCCCCCTTTGGCAAGCAGCTGAGGGAAGGTCTGCTCCAGCCCTGGAGGTGCCTTGCCGGGCTGAAGGAAGTCATTGATTCTAAAATATCCCCAAAAACGCCGTGTGGGACACAAGATAGCAGGGCTTTGTCAGCTGGAACAGCAGCACACAATTCAATTGATAAGAGTGTTAACATTCTCAGGCCTGTGCTTGGCTCCAAGGCTCAACATACTTTAATAATTTGGCATTTCTTTCTACTGGGCAGGCTTCGTATTGCTGGCTCTAAGAAAAGTTTGACCAACTACAAGGAATTAATAGAATTCCAAAAGATCATATTTGACTTTAAAAGTATTTTAAGAGCAAGTGACCCATCCAGAAGGTTCGTCTGCACGAGTTGTGACTGTGCTTTCAGGAGTCAGATGTGCCTTGAACTCAACAGAAAGTTTCCCAGTTTTGACAGAAATTCAGTGTTTGGCTCAAAATGGAACAAAACTCTCATTTTGAATATTGCATTGGTGCTAATAGCATCCAAACACCTGCCTAGAGTTCAACTCTTTTAAAACCACAGTTTTTGGCTAAGAAAGGACTTCTTTGGCCAAGATACATGATTAAATTACATCTCCTCCACACAGATAAATCCATGTGTGTCATAACACACATCCATCAGAAATTAGGGGCTCATAAAATGCTCTATTTCCTGTGTGAAACGACTGCTGCAGTGGCAAGGCTGTGCCCAGAGTTAAGAACACAAACTCCCAGCACCACAAAGTCCCAGTGGCACTGTCAGCCAGCAGCCTGCTGATGTTTCAACAGGGAACAGCTCTGTCTGAAGCCTTCAAAAGCAGCACAAAAACGTTCATTGAATTTATGCTGTGCTCACACATGGTGTGTTGTATGAAAATGTGATTTTCCAGGATTTCAGGTGGTGTGGCAGAGCACAAACCTGTGTGGGCACCACAGCTATGGACAGGACAATCTGCTGCTCCAGTGCTTATCTGCTTTCATCAGGCCATTATCAACATGTCTCTTAATGCAGTTTATATATTAATAATAGACTCCATTCTCTGGAAATGGTGCTTGGCCAATAATTAACAGCTGAGGTATCAATTGAGGATGGAATCTTCAATGGTTGTAGTCCCTTCTGGAATTCAGAACACAAAGTTTGCATTTGTTTTTGAAATGTTAATAACTTTCATAGTAAATGTTACGTGAACCATATCGAGTTCATCTTCTCCTTTTAAAACACTGTAGATGTGATGAATTTGATACTCACCCTGAAGAATTTTTGTAATTTTAATACTGAACTAACCACATCAAGTTTTCTCAATCCATGTTGTAGTAATAGGGAATTTAGGGATGCAGAATTCTGTTGGGAAGAAGCCTGGGATTATTTTCTCTCCTCAGACTCTGTCATGTCAGTGCTTTTTAATGTTCACAAGACAGTAAACTTCAGTATTGTTTCCAAGAGATGAGCTAATAAGGCACACAACTGGACTGGGGTGAAATACACTCATTAATATCCTAAATGCAGTTCCCTGCCATGGCAGAATACTGAATACTCCCACAGGAAGAGGAGGAGGAGGAGGAGGAGGAGGAGGAGGAGGAGGAGGAGGAGGAGGAGGAGGAGGAGGAGGAGGAGGAAAAAAATGCCACATGAATTTAAACTCATTCCTTGAATTAAATCCCACTTTTAAAGTTTTTCCTGGAAGTGAAACACACTGCAAATAATCCATAAAAATGCATCTCTCTCATTGGGATGAGTCATTTCCATCACATTCTCATCTTCCCAGCACTAAAAATGCAAAATTATTTGAATACAGCAAGACTGGAGGGAGGGCCCACGTGATTTGACTGAGTTTTGGCAAAATATTTAATCTGTTGGACAATCACCAAGTTGTAAAAGTGAAAAAGCACCATGTTGCAAAACTCATTCATGAACGTAAACATGCTGAGCATTTCTGCATTAAATACAGGGAGCTCAGAGAAACAGCAAACACACTTTCCTCTCTAGAATTCTGTAGAATTTCTGTACATCCAGTGTAAACTAATATTGCTCTGTGTGCCTCTGCAGCCACTGGCATGGCAAGATAAGTCCAACACACCAAACCCTGAGAAAGCAGATAAATAGCACCAAAGAGGGCTGAGCAGTCACCACTCTCCTCTTTTAGCTGTCCCCAAATCCACCATCTCACACACAAATCACAAATCATACACTACAATTTTACCCACAGACTCTGGGATATTGGATAACTGGATTGGTTTGTTTTTAATTTATTTGGGATCATCAGATTTTGTTTTTTACACAGAGTTATTGAAGGGTATTTTCATTAGGGGCTCAAATGCTTCAAGCACATTTTCCTAAGCTTGGAAGGGAAGCAGAGGTGACATCCCAACATTATTCTGACAAGATAAACTAAAAAGGACCCCCAAAATTGATTATATCCAACAGCAGGCTCTCTACCCTACCCTGAGTAGAGTTAAATAATGTATTAATAAATACACATGATAAATAATGTAATAATTTATTACAATTAAATAATGTCATAATAAACACACGTGAACTTTTGCACGCCTATCATCTGTTGCACAAATGGATCCCTTTCATCTTTTAAATGAGAAAAAAAAAATAAAATTAACCTTCTCAACTGTACAAACTGCAAAGCATCCAACCTGCTCAGCCACTTTCCAGCAGCAGAGCAATCCCTTGTCACCTGACTCCTGTACTTTTGACCCTCCAAAAATTTCCCAGCTGAAGCATGTTGACATGTTTTCACATGTGATTCAAGAGTGATTGCTCTCAATAGTGCTGGATGCTTATCACAGCTTGAGATCAATGTTCTTGGCCTGCCATGTGCTCCCTCTTTCTGAATTGTAATTTTTCCAGGCAGCTTTCAGGCTCTGCCCAAGTCAAGGTGGCTTCAGGCTGGGAGTGTGGGCTCGGGGCACGGGGAGGGTGAGCTGCTGTAACTGCAATTGCAACACTCTGAGGAGCATTTCATGAGCAGCAGGAAATTAATCTGCACTTCTGCTCCAGATTTAAGTTACCTTGAACAGTTTTCACTTGTAACTCTTCTGCTGGACTGCAAGCTTCAAGAGAATCTTCTCCATTCTTTTTTTTTTTGGGGGGGGGGTCAGTATAAAATACAATATTAAGTAATGTTGTGTTCAGTTTTTATTCCAGAAAAAAAATAGCTGGGGAATTTCTGAAGGAAATTAAGCGTTGAGAATTGGTATTAGAAATATTAATTTTAAAGCCTGTGTTTGACTAAATAATAGCAAACTGAGAGAAAGAATGCTAAAGCATCTACTATAAAACCTGGGAATTAAGTTAGCACAAAACAACCTCCTTTAGTATTTCTAACTTTCAGCAAAAAAGAGAGGAATTTCATTTGGATTTTTCTGTTTTACATACTTCAGAAAAGCTTTGTGCAAACTGGTAGCTGAAACTACACCAACTACTGAGCAGAGGGAAAAAAAACCCAAATACCCTTAGATTCAGCACCCAGGATCTGAGTTACTCTGAAATAATGATACCAGAAAGCCCCAGACAGAACTGCTTCATCTTGAGCTCTAAACTAAATAATCATCATTAAGATTATAATATTAATACTGTAATTCTATAATTTATAATATTGGTTAATATTGTAAGTTTATAGCCAACAGCTTCCCTACCAAACTCCAAGTAGTTCTGGATGTCACTTTATACATTGGGCAAATCAAATTATTCTCAGTGATGTCATTTTCCTTCCTTCCATTTGAAATTAATAAACTCAACCCCCTTTACCACTCAAAATCAAAATACCACAATCCATGGCTCAGACAGGGGATTATCAGCTCACTTTAGGTGATAATTGAAGAAGGGGACCTGAATTCTCCTGCCACCTCCTCACAGTTTTCTGATAAAAGCTCCCCTGCAACACAGCCCAGAATTGATGGAAATATTGAATTCTTTTCAAAATGTACTTTTTAAGGGAAAAAAACCTCAAGACACCATTGCCTTCAGAACACAGAAGGAACTTACTGAAAACACAGTGGGGAAGTGCTGTCTGAACCTGAACTAAGAGATGAATATTCCCCCTGCAGCCCTTTTATAACAATAAAAAAGACAAAATATTTGTGGGGAAAGAACACGATTTCATCTTATATTTAATTTCAAAATCGTTAATGCACTTCAAAAAGAACTTAAATATAACCTGCATAATGATACATTAATGGGAAATTCTACAAAGCCCTGACTTGGTTACAGTTTCAAAAACCTGCTGTATTTTCTAATAAAGTATCTGGCATGGTTTAGATTTTATAATGTGTCTGAAAACTAAAAGGAAGGCATTTCTTTGATCTTATTTTCTGTTGGGTTATTCTTTCGCTGTGTTATTAATATCCCAAGAATATGTCCGATGTGATTTGTTCCTACTTTTGTCAACCTATTTGGAAGTAAAAGTTTTCCAATATCCCTGTTGGAATTGGAAGGAACGGAAGGAAGGGAAGGAAGGAAGGAAGGAAGGAAGGAAGGAAGGAAGGAAGGAAGGAAGGAAGGAAGGAAGGAAGGAAGGAAGGAAGGAAGGAGAAACATTTTCACCTGCCAAGGTGTGGAAGATGATTCCACACTCATGAGCTGCTTGTCATTCCTGTGAGTGTCCCTCATCCCCAAAGCAGGGGCTGTTTGTATTAAGATTTGTTTAAATATATGTTAAATAAGTGTTTAAAGAAATAAAATAAATATCTATGAATAAATTTCTTTCTTTTTAAAAGAAATAAATATAAAATAATATCTGTAATAAAGAAACAAGTCAAATATCTGTGCCTGCCAATAAACAGGATTCCACAGCTTTTGCTACTGTTCTTTGTCTATAATAAAGAAACAAATATCTGTGGAATTCTAACAGAGTTCCACAGCTTTTGCTACTGTTCTTTGTCTCTGCACTAAACCAAACATTTTAAAAACCGGGTGTGATGTGATTCTTCTTCATACTGCTGATCTTTGACCCACAGAGTCAGCAGGTGGCAAGTGCCACCCCCAGGGTCCCTGCCACTGTCCCAGTCACTGTTCAAGGAGATGGGAACTGGCCTTGCTATTTTTGAGATGTCCAAGAGCTCAAGTGACATCACTCGAGGACACCGGCGGAAAGCGGAGGATCCGCGGCTGGGAGCAGCTCAGGAGAAAGCTATTTCTGGCCAATTTCACAATTCTGCTATTTTTAACAGCTGCTCCTAACTAGTCATTTTTGGAGATGTGTTTGCAGCTGGAAAGAATCTCCCAGTGCTTGAGAGGAGCAGTAAAGGCTCTGCAGTTTGTGTTTTACACACAAGTCTTGTGGGGAGAGTGGCAATCTCAGGGTGCCCCAGCCACCTCTGCTCCCATGGATTTAGAATCCTCTGAACCTCTGAATTTGAGATGACGACTCACAGAGATCCCAGCCCATGGAAACTCACCTGCTGTCATTAAAAACCTCAGCTGCCATCCTGTCTTTGACAGCATTTGCTGCTTTCACTTGAGGAGAAAAGTGTATAATCAAGTTTGAACAGTGTTTCAAAAAGATTAATAATTATAGGCTTATGCAACATTAACAATAGTGGTACCAGCAAAGCAGCTGTGTTAAAATTTAACAGCATTAAAAAGAGGGGAAGAAAGAGATTGAGAAAATTTCAGTTCCCTTCTCTGTCATGTGTTCTTGTCATCGTCTTGGTTTTTGCTATATTTAAATTGCTGTAGGAATTTCTTCTGCAAGGAACCTAAGAGGGCAACCAACAGCAAATCCTTCAGTTTCATATTGTGTTAAATATAAGGATATACCACAATGCAAGCCAAAAATGTAGAGTTTCTAGAAACTAGAAAACTAAAAACTAGAGTTACAATTTACTATGATTGATAACATTGATAGCTAATTTCTACTGGAAAAATATTAATTAACTTCCTGAGAAGTGCTGTTTTGAATAATTATGTGTAAGTATATTTCTTTAATCTAAATACATGTGCCATTCTCACACACAAACCACAAATCACACACTGCAATTTTGCCCACAGACTCTTGGATATTTGATAACTGGATTGGTTTATTTTCAAATCAGTAATTTATCTTCAGTTGGGCCAGAATACCAACAGTTAACTTTGCAATAAATGATTAGTGTCATAACCCCATTTTCCTTTTTAGAAGATTCCTTTTCTAGGCAAGCAAGTTTGGTGTGAGGAACTAAAAGTGATTTCTGTGACTTTCTGTAACCCTGGAGCAGGCGTGTGAACAGCCAAACATGTGGCTCTGATGTGGACTGAGGGTGAGCTCCATTTACCGCTCGCAGTTTTCTTTAGTTGCCAAACCAAGCTCAGTAGTTACAAATGTCTCTATGCCAATGGTTGTCTCCTTAATGATCCAGCTGTGTTTAAAAAGAATTCTGTTCAAATACTGTTCAGGATATCAGCAAGAAGCAATTTGTGAAGGGACACCTGGATCCCAGCCGGTGAGGGGGAGTGTAACAGAGCACTGAATGTCAGGGTAAGACTCTGCTGATGCAGAACTGCCCCTGGAACTTTGGGATCAGTCCATGAGATCAGAAGGGGTCTCCAGTGCTCCCCACACCCTTCCTGCCCTTGCTAACAGAGTGAGAACGCCTGCTTTAACCTTACCCTGCACTCTGTACCAGCTGAGCAGGGATTCTGCAGCAGCTCTGGTGACTCTTCACCAGCAGGGATGTGCCTGCTGTAGAGGGACCTGACCAGCATGGAAATAAGCACAACCATGATCTAATTCCATTCCACCACCCAAACTGCCAGGGTGGATGTAGAGCCTGGTTGATCTCTCACCTTCCCTTTCTGCTGTCAATACAGCATCACAAATTAGGCTGAACAGCAGAGTGTTTGTGAAGCAGACAGGTGTTCGCTGGCTCCAAGCAGTGTGGGGCTCATGGCACTCCTTCCCAAAACAGGGGCTGGGCTGCTGAAACCTCTGTGGTGTGGTGTGCAGAACTAACACAACCAGAAATTGGTCTCATTCTGATTTCTGAACTGCTTCTGGTGTAATCTGCTACTGGGCTTGGTTCACTTCAGAACTATGGATTATTTTTTACAGCTTTCTCTGCATATGGCCACTGAGTCAGACGAGATAGTTTGCAGACAAACACTGGCTCCTTTGAACCTGGCTGTAAAATTTCCACCAGTGCACTTAATTTACCTTTTGCAGGGCAGCAATGGCAGCATCTGTTTTGAACAGGAGCGCTGGGCCTCCTGCTCAGTACCTGACCAGAACAACCCAAATTCCCCATCCAGAGCATGCAGGTACCACCGAGCTCCTCCTTCCTCAGCCAGCCTGAGGGAATCACTGCTCCAAAACCTGAGACTGGGGGAAAAGTGCAAACTATTGATCCTGCCATCACAACAACACATGGAGTGAGCAATAAAAAGCTTCCTCCCAAGATCTCCATCTCAATGGAAGCAGAGAAAGTTGCCAATCCCACTGTGTTTGTCAGCTCCCCTGGATTATCAATGGGCCACGTGCTGTGAATCACATCTTGGATCCTGCCAGTTGTGTCTTGCTTTTACTATTTGTTCTGGGATGTTAAAACCACTATTGTAAGCAGTTCCAAAATACATGCTGGAAAATTGTTAATGCCCTAGTCATACAATGTCATTTTGAAGCTCCCTGGGAATTTAGATTTGCACAGCTTATTAGGATATGACCTTTCCCTTGATTTTTTTTTATTTTAAGATCAAGTTAAGATGAAATTTCCCCAGTGGGAGTTGCTGTGTTTCCTTCACAGATAAGGAAAAGAGCAATGGCAGCTCTGCATGGAGACAAATTCGTACACTTCTGCAGCAAGGACAGCCCTGTGGGCTTGACAGACATCCAGTGCATACCTAGAGGCTGAGAGGGAGTTAACCAAAAAACCCCCAGCATTTTAACAAAGGTATTTCCCTGAATCTTTCACCTTTTTTAATTTTTTTTCTTTTGTTCAGTGTCATCTGAGAGTAAACTGTGAGGAGTTTTAAGGTCTGTGAGCTTGCATGCAGAGCACCAGGGCAGCACTGGCTTTGTGGAACACATTGCTGTTCCTGTGTGGAATATCTACCTCTACAGAACTGCTTTTTCCTCTTCACAACAGAGATTCTGTGTCAGAAATCCACACACTTCCCTGGCATTTCATGAACCTGATCTAAAAGCAGGAGGTTGTAAAATTAATCCTTAATATTAGTGCTATGGGCTGACTACCAGCTAGCAGTCACAGTGGTTACATACTTATTATATGTTATGTATAATAAACATTTTTAATAGTTTAAGATGGGGGTACTTCAACACTTCTTAGTCTTTCTGCCTCTATGTCAATGAAACCAACAAATACAATTAGTTAAATAACTAGAAGTTGAATGATGTTGCTTATATTTTAAAATTTTTCAAACGCTCAAGATGTAAAAACCAACAACTGTCAATAAGTTCTTATTTAGGAGAGAATAATTTTCTCCCTAAAATTAAAATCCATTGGCCAATAAAGAGACAACCAAAAAGAAGTGTCAACACAAAAAGAAGTGTCAACACAAAAAGAAGTACATATTTTGCTTTTTGGATATTCAGGGGGAAAGCTTTATGCATTGAACCTTTGCTAGGCAAACAACATTTTTTTGTCAGCTATAGGGATGCCAAAAGAAGAAAAGAAAGCGATGATGAAATAAAGTGAATTACTTTTTGTTACTTTTCCTATTTTTGTTACTATTACTTCTTGTATAACTGGCTGGCTTAATAGGTTGGGGTGAGCATAAAACATTCGTGCAAGGATGGCCCAGTAGAAAGGGAGGGTTAGGAGGTCATGGCAATGACAAAACCAACAGAACCCCACAAAGACTCAAAGGAGCCTCAAACCAGCCCCGCCACCTTTACGAGTTTCCGAGTCTGCAGCCCTGGAAGGCTCAGGAGGAGCTCTCTGCACCTCCCTGCCCCAGCTGGGAGCAGGGGGATCTCCCCAGCAGGGAAATTTGCATTTCCAGCAGCAGCCCTTCCTCCTTGCAGGGCTGATATGGGTTCACTGCTCCCACAGCAGGGAGCAGACGGCCTTCCCATGGTGTCAGGCTCTAGGCAGGGCTTAATCTGCAATTGATCCCGGCCTAATCTGCCTCTCCTGGGCAAGTCCAAAGTCATTATCTGCATCAGCAGCCCAAGAGCTCTGTGACACTCATGTGTCCAACAAGAGAGCAAACAAATCCCCGCCGATAGCATTCACTGCCTATCGCTGGGAGCCCTGGGGTCACACAGCCCGAGCTCTCCTGCCAACAAACCCAGCGGCACTCCAGAAAAATAGTAATAATAATAATAATAATAATAATTATAATACAGCAGGGAAAAAGGGCCAGCTGAACAGCCCATGTTACAGGAAGGAATGTCATGGATAACATCATTCCTGCTCCAGCAGTGTTTGAGGAGTGACTCAACAGACTGGGGTATCTGTTTTACGGTGGTGACACAGGGCTGGTGCAGATGCACAGTGCAGGCACTAAAAGTTTATTTACAGAGGGCAGGACTGAACATTTCATGTGAGCACATTCAGGCCATGATAAAGAGCTTTGTCTCCCATTAGTAATTTAAAGGATTGTGATTTGCTACTCCCAACACACCTATAATTGAATTCCTCAGTCATAAAATCACTGGTGCCAAACAAGTCCTGATATCTTTTATCAAGCCTCTTTTTTCTTGTCATTTGTTAACATATTTCTTATGGAGCTTTTCTTCTTTTTATAGATACATTTGCTTTAGTTATAAATTAACCCTGGAATTTACTCTCCCAGAGGCCACAAACTGCTTTTTTATTCTCTTGGAAAAGTTTCAGGCTCTATGAATTGATGATTTGACACAATTTTTGAATAACAGCTCGTGGTTCAGATACAGTGGAAGGAAATTCAAAAGATGGACAAAGTAGTTGAGACTAAAGTGGAAATGTTTAGATGCCTTTCTGGGCCTTCTGCTCTGGAAGCCATGATAGATTTACCAAAAGGCAAATGTTTCCCTGTGGGATTTCTGGTGCTTCCAGTTCCCTGTAGTGAAATACTCAGATCCAGCCTCATTCTGAAGTGAGGAACTTGTAGGAAGTCCCAGATTTCAGTGGCTCCAGAAGCTGCCAGCACATCCCAAAGGTATGCAGAATACTTCAAATTTTGGAATGCATCCTAAAACACCAATATTTGTTTAACAGATTGATTCATATAATGCCCATTAAAAAATAACGTTTCAATTGACAATGTCATTGTAAAGAATATAAGCTTAAAATATTCACTTCTATCATGTCTTTGTTGGGCTCTTTCTCTTCATCCCGAGGCTTTCAGAAACTCTTGGCTTTTTTCAGCCAGAACTGACTAAAAGTGTAGAGGAGTTTGAACAAAAAGGGATGAAATCATTGTTGGTGTCACCACTGGAAGAGTAACCATTTGAGCTCAACCAGTTAAAAAAAAAATCCAAATGAAGAATTCCAAAAATCCAAATGAAGAATTGAAAAAAAAAAATAACCATAGGAAACTAATGGAATTGGTTCTACTGCAGAAAGAAATCTTTGGATATGGGCAGAGCCACACTTTTTAACATAATTTTTAATAATTCCCACATTATTCCCTTTATTTCACTTTCTGTGTTGCTCTTAGTCCTATTACAAACCATCGAAGTTGGAAAATTTTGATTTGATATTAACACCCCAGATATTATTGATTAAACCCATTTTTATGGTTTATTTCCCATTTTAGTTTAAGTAAATATGAAAATTTTGATTTGATATTACCACACCAGATATTATTGATCAAACCCATTTTTATGGTTTCATTTCCACTTCAGCTCAGGTAAATACAAAAATTTTGATTTGATATTACCACACCAGATATTATTGATTAAACCCATTTTTATGGTTTATTTCCCATTTTAGTTTAAGTAAATATGAAAATTTTGATTTGATATTACCACACCAGATATTATTGATCAAACCCATTTTTATGGTTTCATTTCCACTTCAGCTCAGGTAAATACAAAAATTTTGATTTGATATTACCACACCAGATATCAATTTTTACGGTTTATTTCCCATTTTAGCTTAAGTAAATATGAACATTTTGATTTGATATTAACACACCAGATATCCATTCTTATGGTTTAATTCCCATTTCAGCTCAGGTTTTCCAAGGTGGATGGAGAAAAGTTGAAATATGTGCCTTAAAGGTTGAGAAAAGAGGAAAATATCTCCCAGAACTCTGCATTTCTGGATTGCTCCTGTGGTTGGGAGTGGCCGTGGTTGTGCTGCTGCCTCCGCACACGTAAGGAGGGGGTGATGGCTTCACAGCATCCCAGGGGGTTTGGGCTGGAAGGGACCTCAAAAATCCCCCAGCCCCACCCCAGCCATGGGCAGGGACCTTCTCCTATGCCAGGAGGATCCAATTCCTGTCCAGCCTGGCCTTGGGCACTGCCAGGGATGGAGCAGCCACAGCTTCCCCGTGCCAGGGCCTCCCCACTCTCCTAATTATGAATTTCTCTCTAACACCCAATCAGAATCCCCCTCTTTCAGTTTAGTGAGTTAAAAAATGACAAGTTTTGTTTTTAAAAAATTCCTTTCAAAATTCCTCTTTAGTTAGGAATAACAAAAGGGCTTGAGGAGTGCTGGGGTGTTTTTCCTATAGAAATAAATGCTTTTTATATAGAAATAAATGCTTTCCCCATTCAAGACAATGCCCTTACAAAGGGAAACAGCTTCCTCCTCTCTGTGCTGTTTCTGAGGTTGCCAGTCAATTATTTGAAGTTAAAATATTAAAATTTTCTTCTGAAATTGTGCTTTGAGTCTCTGAATTGCCCAATTTTTATTATGAAGTAAATGTCTCATTCTTTTGAAAAATCTTATAGCTTATTCTGTATTTCCTCTTGAATGCTTCACCTGTTTAATTACCCATACAAGGTTCTTGACATTTCTTTTTAAGTCTCAACAAAATATGATAATTTCACCTCCTCTAATTCAATCAATGATCACAGAGCTGAAAGAATTTAACACTTAAAATATTTATCAACTTTTAAGGCAAAAATGAAATTTAAAACAGTGCCAACACTGTCAAATATTTTAGCTCTCAAATTTTCAGGTGTTAAAGTACGCATTAATCTTTTAGATTTTACACTTCTGTGTGAAATGCTGTCTATTGAATTACCACAAAATTAAAGTTCCATGGTTTATTTATTGACACAGTTTGGGGCAAATCAGCCAACGTGGTCCTTTGCAATCCCACTGGAGGCAGGAGATGGTGAGCAGAGCTTAGGCTGCCCTGAAGGACCAGAATCAGGAGTTAAAGCCAGGCCTAACCCCCTTGTCTCACACCTTGTGCACACATTTCAGAACTTTGTTTGCCCTCTGCGCTTTCACTGGAGCCAGGAGGAATTTTCAGAGCAAACAGTTTGTAATATATTCTTTACAGGTGAGTTACAATGTTGTCTCTGGCTCTTGGAACAGACAGGAGGACAATAAAAAACTCAAATTATTTTTTCAGAGCAGTGACTGTGTCATATACAAGTATTGCACTAAGATCTGCTCAGGACAGATGAATAAATAGAATAAATTTTTGTAGTAACTCAAGCTAAAATGGAAAATAAAACATAAAAATGGATATCTGGGGTGTTAATATCAAATCAAAATTTTCCAACTTCAAAGGTTTGTAATAGGACTAAGAGTAACACAGAAGGAGACATAAAAGGAATAATGTGGGAATTCTTGTGGCTGTTAAAAAGTGTGGCTCTGCCCATATCCAAAGAGTTCTTTCAGCAGTAAAGTAGTTGCCTATGTGTATTTTTTTGAATTCTTCATTTGGATTTTTTGATTTATATTTTTTTACAAGTCGAGCTCAAATTATTGAGCCTATGTGTATTTTTTAGTTGCCTATGTGTATTTTTTTGAATTCTTCATTTGGATTTTTTGATTTATATTTTTTTACAAGTCGAGCTCAAATTAGTGCTCTTTATTCACGCCACAAACTCCTGTAATTTGTTTCACCAGGGGTGAGAAAAAAAAATTGGAGTAATTTAAAAGATTCTGAACTTTATTTCTTTGATTTATTTACATGGTAGCCAAATAAATGGGCAACACAGACTAAAATCTCTGCAGAGATTTTTCTTTTAATGAAACACTGTTACCAAACATGAAATTTGTGTCTTGGGTGCCACAAGCTCTCTTAGGAAGATCTCCACAATAAAAATCACTCTTCTTTTAGAGCTAAAAATCTAGGAGTAGATTTTAGGCCCAGCTCATCTTGCTCTGAGGGCAGGAAGAAACTTAAAAAGAAATGCTGTCAGCTCTGGGAGGTGTTTCAGCTGATTCCCTGTCCATAAACTGAAGGGCACCAGGGCTCTCACTCTGGCCATGCTTGTCCCTTTAGCAAACTTGGTAATTTGTAAATGGCCTCTTGCAAATGGTCCATGGCCCCTGCTGGCTCCTAATGATGTCAGGGCAGTGATTGAGTGGCTCTTAATTAGCTGGGCTAGAACTGGAGCAGGGACAGTTCTAGAATGCATCCATTGAACCCTCACTCCTGCAGCTGTGCCCAGATTCAGCACTCTCTGATTTCCAAGCCTCTGTGTCCAGTGGGACTGGGGAACTTCATTGCTTTGGGGTTTGTTTGCTTCCCCTCAAATGCACTCAGTTATTGATTTAACTGTGAACCAGCTTTGCTCCTACCTGTGTCCCCAGCTCTGCTGGGAGTACCTGGGGGGGTTCTCAGCACTCTGGAGCTTCAGCCCCAGCTGAACATGACCAGGGCTCTCCTCAATCTCACCTGAGGTGCTTTTCTCTTGTACACCACTTCACTGAGCGCTAAGAAAGGCACTGACCTCTTTTTCCAAAATCTGCAGTTCATTTCAGTGAAATATCTGTGCAGAAACCCCTGTACAGATGGAAAACTCTAAAATACAAGTTCCATTCTTGATAATGATCAAATTCCTGTAGCTGCCATCCAACAGAGGCATTTACCCATCCATCTTTGTGTCTCATAAAAGCACAGGAGATATTTTGCTGCTTCAAGACTCCACAATACAAGAATGGCAATACTGCTGCAAGCTGGAAATCAGCTTTAAGTATTCATATTTATAATTATTCATATCATTCTTAATAATCACATTATTATTACATACTGGCACCTCAAAATCACCCCAGCTTTTAGGATAATCCACATTCTCCATGGATGTAGAGGAAAACTCTCTTTTCACCAGATTTGCTGCTCAGCACCAAAGGCAATAAGGGAACCTGTTCTGAAGAATGGCTTTTAGAAGATGAAGGGAGGAAAATCCTGTGGGTTCTGTCAGTATCTCTTCCCACTGCCGCCCTCCCTTCTGCAGCATATTTCCCATTTTTTTTCTCTGATTTAATTTCAGGAATTCTTACTCAGAGGATGTTTTTCTCTGTTTAAATGACACCATGGAAGTAGACAGCAGTGCTATTTAGCACTTAGCCTACATTGTCTTTATTTCATTTATTTCATTTCCATATTCATAGCTAAATGAGTGCTCTATCACTCTGGCTGTTTTGAACTCCAGAGAATCCCTTCATTTCACAGAGTCACTGCCAGGTATAATTACTACATTCATCAGCCTTTCCTGGAGTAATTGTCAGGAAAGTGGCAACCATGCCTGCATCAATTCCTTCTTCCTCCTTGCTTTTTCCTGCTTGCCTTCCAGGACAATGAAAGGCCCTCTCTACTTTCTCTTCCTTTGTTCACCTCAGCCCTTTTCCTCCCTTTATTCCTCCCTTCAAAACTTAGCGGGGAGAAAAGAGAGAGACAATCCTGCTGTTTTCACACCTAGCAATTTGTTGTGGGTTTGGTTTTTTTTTTTAATTCAAGTTAAAAAAAATAAATTAAAATGTTTAAATTTTTAAAAAAATTCAAATGAAAACTCTGCCATTCCGTGGAGATGCCCAGTCCAGCTCTTTCACCAACGCCAGCACAAGAGTCACCCTCGTGTCTAAGGGTCAAGCTGGAGCAGAAACTCCAAATTGCCACATGGTTTGTATGCTGTGCCTTCCTGTTGCTGGGGAGGAGACAGGAATCTGCTGCCCAGCCTGCGTCAGAGGCACAGCAGAGGCTCAGCACAGAAAATCGGGGCTAGGGACGAGTTATTGTTATTCTGAACTCACCTCGAGTGCAGCAACGCTCCCTGCCTGCCCTGCTGTCCCCAGTGACAGGAAAGCTGTCACTTGTTGTTAGCAGATCAGACAGTTCCTGTTCTCAGAGGAGTCGTAAGTGAGGCTAGATTTAAAAAACAGAGCAAACTTGGGCAGAAAAAGAACAATGAGCAAGGATGCCAAAATACAGTGAAAGACCACGTTATGGCATTGTCAGCATATCTTAAACCAAGAAAAGCTGAAAATCTCATAAGAGACCAGAGAGAAGAATTCAAAATCAAGAAGGTTCCAACAATAAACTTTAGGCTTTGAGAAAGAAATTCAAACATCTGTATATTTTTAAAGAATTGCCCCATTTTTAAATACTTTTCATTGGCAAAAATAAAAAGGGCTAAATAAATACAGAAATCCAGCAGGCATAGCTAATCTGCCCACTGCCTTCCTTTGAAATTTCCTTTAATTAATTAATTAATTAATTAATTAACTTCCTTTCCTGATATTCACTGTGGACAGTTTCTTCCCATTTTCCCAACTCCCTGTCTGCTGGGCCTCCAAAGTCCCACACTGGCCTTCAATCCCTGCCCTAATCCACCACTGCAATTAATCTAATCACACTGCACACCAGTAGCCTCCATTAAGATTAAAGATAATCTTGCTATTTCACAAGATTAAAAAAGCCAGAGCCAATCTTAACATCACACATTACTCCACCTATTCTGCATGAATTCTGTTTTATGAATATTAGAAAAGAAGAGGGCACTGGTGATATTGTCATCTTTTAAAAGCAGAATGGAGAAAATACAGAGCAGTTTTCTGGGCTTTTGTCTGATCTCTCACCTACTCGAAATTGGCACCAAAATGAAGAATGGCAAGAAGTGCACATGACTTCCACATCCTCAGTGTTACATCATGAAGGATGAAACAGCAGGTTGTGTACAGCTCACAGTGTACAGCACAGCTGCTGTGCTGTGTGCAACTCTTGCCTTGCATAAAAAATGCCCTTCTCAAGAAAACTGTGACTCATGAAAAAATTGACAGATACCAATGAAAACAGTGATAGGCTCATTTCATCATGGGACCTGCTGCTGTGGACTCTGACATTCCCCTGCTAAGTGGGTTTTTTATATAAATGAAGCATGTGGATCTTGAATATTCTATTTTTGGATTATGATTTTCATTGCCAAAATTTTTTCAAGAAGATGTCTAGGAGAAAATATCTCTGCTGTAGGAAAAGTGGGTTCTTGGTGCTGAAGGGTTTCCCAGTACTTCAAGCACTGTCAAGAGTTCCTGCCCACGCCAGCTGTGCTGTAATCACTATTTCTTAATAAATCAGTAATCCTGATCTAAGAAAATAATTCCTCAAATGTCATTACCTGTGTCAGAATGCAGCTTGCATAACCTGATGTCTTACCCTGTCTGAAAAGCTGGAGCAGTGCAAGGATTTCAAGTGTGGGTTTTATCCAAGGGCTGGGATCCCTGCTAAAAGCCTGACACTGAAGCAGATTTTGGGGACACAAATATCCTGCTGAAGTTGGCCACACGAGGGTCAGGGACCAAAATCTGGGCAGTGCCCAAAGGAAGCTGTGCAAGGAACCCTCTTGAGTTTCCTGTTCATCATGGCCTAATGTTCTGTGTGACAAAAACAATTCCAGTTTGAGACAACTGGCAAGCTCACATCACAAATTATGCTCCAAAAGCTGGCAAAGCAGGGCTGGCATTTGCTTCCAGTAGCATTTATTAAATATTGTAATAATACTAATAACAGCAACAACAATAATAACCCAAAGAAGCAAGGTAGGAACAACTTATTGAGCTTCCATCAGATTTAAAAAAAATTATTTTGCCTTGCCTTACTAATGAAAAATACATTGAAACAATCGGTAAAAATCCCTGAGCCTTTCAATGGAATCCTTGAATATTTGCTTTTTGCCTATCGTAAATTCAAGACCTGAAACTTTTGTAGCAGCAATTTGGAGAATTGTTTTCTGTAGTCAAATGAACAACTCCTATTTAGATGAGATCTTTACTAAAGAATCCACTCCAGGCCAATTCAGCAACTCTGGCAATAGCTGTAATGTAAATGCAAAACCATCTAAACCAAATGCAGGAAAAGAAACCTTTTAAATGGTGCTTATTTCATTCAGAGAGCTGATTTAATGTGAAATCCTTTTGTTTGAAATAAGGCTTAAAGTTTCATCTTGTTTATCATCTCAAACCAGCTTCAGCAACAGCTGGAAATTCTGAAAGTGAAAGCACATTTGCAGAACTCTTGTTTCCACATTCTCTAATCCTGTTCTAGGACAAAATCAAAAAGTCTGCACCTCCATATGAGTACCCCCCAAATATCCACCCATTTGTAAAACTTAATTTATATTGCCAATACCATGGGGTATTTAAAAGAAAATAAAACACTTGCCTGTTTTTCTTCGTATGCCCAATAATTTCAAACCTCAAACACGCTATCATGCCCTGATGTACAAACAAGGCATCTCAGAAATGCAGTTTAAGTGCAAATGTTGGCATCTGGGAGTGACAACAGGAAAGAAAAACAGTGAAAGCCTTGCAGAACTTTAGTGACTCCATGAAATAAATCCATCCCCTAGCACTGGTTAACTTCAGGGGAGCATTCATCGTTAATTCAGTGTAAGAATTTTGTTTTAGACATAATGACTGCTAGAAAGCAAATAAATATTATATTTTTTTCCTAATCCTGAAGGGAATGAGACCCTCTGTTGCATCCTCTTCAAAATTTCTCCCTGAATATGATCCTGAATAAGTTTAGAGAATACAGATAAACTCTGAGTAAATAAAGCAACCTTTTGCCCTCATGTACTTCTGTACTTGCTTATCTATAGATTTCTCTGGGTGTAACTGAAAATAAAATTTGGGTTTCTTGGTTTTTTTTACATTCATAGGTAGGATTCAAAATCAATCTAGCAATGTACCACATAATAACATGCTTCCATGAAGCTTAAAAACTGAGATTCAGCATAAAATACTGTAGCTGAAATACTGAAATACCACTGTAGGGAACAGCAACTCCAAGGAAAACACATTTGAGATGGCAGGATAAACTCTCAGTTTTATTTACTGTAGACATAAAAAGTCAGGACCTAAACCTATCATGAGGAAATATGTACATTATGAAAGGCAGTAAATAGAAGTGGCTGCATTTTTCCACAAGCCCCCGTATTAGATAGCACCACAAAGCACCAGGTCCAGGTAGTAAAACCTGTTTTTCTGACCACCCCTTCTAGAAGATCTTGGTGTGAATGTTAAAGCCTGTAATTAACATTTTTCTTTCCATAGTTCTTTTTTTTGGTGGAACAATCTGAGTCTTTTGGTAGGCTGACATCTCTCTCACAGCACCATGGGTGAGCTCACAGCAATATTCAAACACTCCCCCAGCACAGGGAGTGAAAATGTTCCTCAGTCTGTTTGTACACAGATGGCACCTGAGTTCAAAGCCTCTCAAACTTCAGAATTGCTGCTACACGGCCACAAATACTAACAGCAGTTACACAACCTCTCTGTTCAATAAATCTAAACAAACACACAAGTACTATGGACTTCTCATGCAATATTATAACATAAAAAAATCCCATTTTATGCAACGCGCTGTAATCACGTATTGTGTAAAAAGTTTAAGACGAGATCATAACTCTGGGCAGGACTGCTCTGTGCAAATATGAAATTCTCTGCAGAGTAAATGCTGAAACTCAGAGGGAAACACGAGATGCAAGAGGAAAACTTCCACTGCTCTGCCTTATCCTATAAATATTCCATACAGCTGAAAGTACGACTGATGCAAATCACATATTTCGGATTTTATACACACAGGTGAGTTAGAGGAGTTGGAGCTGGAGGTCTAAAAAATTCTGGGATTCTGGCAAAAGGGAATCTAAAACATGTCAAAGTCTGATCTGTAAATGCTGAAACTCAGAGGGAAACACGAGATGCAAGAAGAAAACTTCACTGCTCTGCCTAATCCTATAAATATTCCATACAGCTGAAAGTACTACTGATGCAAATCACATATTTCGGATTTTATACACACAGGTGAGTTAGAGGAATTGGAGCAGGAGGTCTAAAAAATTCTGGGATTCTGGCAAAAGGGAATCTAAAACATGTCCCAATCTGATCTGTAAATGCTGAAACTCAGAGGGAAACACGAGATGCAAGAGGAAAACTTCACTGCTCTGCCTAATCCTATAAATATTCCATACAGCTGAAAGTACGACTGATGCAAATCACATATTTCAGATTTTATACACACAGGTGAGTTAGAGGAGTTGGAGCAGGAGGTCTAAAAAATTCTGGGATTCTGGCAAAAGGGAATCTAAAATATGTCCCAATCTGATCTGTGATAAAGAGGAAAGACATCAATCCCCATGGAGCCCATGAAATTCCAGCAGCCCGTAAAGCAGCACGAAGCAGACTCTTTTACAATGGCATAATAATAGCTGTGAGAAGACCAAAAGGAGAATCCATGCCTAATTTGAAGTCTAGAATAAACTAACACCAACTGCAAAGTCTGCCCCAAAATGTTGGCGTTTCATTTGGAGCTGAAATATGTTAAGAAATGGATCACATAAAAGGCAGATGAATCTACTCCTCCTGTTACGCTGGCATTTCTCACAAGTTTTAAAGAAAAATATGTAGGACTTAGGCTATAATACATACTCATGGTTATTTAATTTCAGGCATTTAGTCTCACAGGGCAAGCAGTAATTCCTTTAGAGCCGGAGCCTCAATTTTGAGCATGCTAAACCCACAGCCACGCAGGAATCCAGCAGTAATTGCAAGGGAGCAAACTGTACAGAGGACTGAACTTTTATCACTGCAAACCTGATCCTTCTGAGACAGCACATCCACCACTGGCCTCAAGGAAGCTGGGATTTTGATCCATTTTTTAGATTCTATGCATCTCCCACGAAACCAAGAAGTTTCTTTGCTGGCGTGGAGTGTTCTGTGTATTTTCTGTTGGGATATTACCTAATATTTATTATCCTGTGTTATCAGAAATTACACAGAGCCTTTCAGCACTGCTGAGATTAGCAAGAAGCCATTGCTAACACAGGGTTAATCCCTTCCCTACACACACACATCCCCTCTAAGCATGTCCAGAACCCCACAGGGATGTTCACCCCAGGCAGTGCTGGATGTACATCCCCAGAGCTGCGGCAGTTTTGTGTTTTGTAAATTGCTAATTATCAACCAGCAGAGTAGACTTTGGGATTCAGAGACTTGAATTCATAGACTTTGTCCTGAATGTGCAGCCTGCATGGCATGGAGGAGATCTGCTTAGTCATGAGGAAAGGGGGTGGCTGATGCAAGTCCACAGAGCATCTCCTGCTAGTCCATTCCAGAAACTCACAGCCTGCCTCTGGAGCTGCTTCCTTCTCCTCCCTGTCAAACAGGGATATTCCCCTGTCTCCAAGGAAAGCTTAAAAACTGCCAAGTAAAGAAAAGAGGATACTGCTTAGAAGTTGAGGTGGTTTTTTTTGCTGCAAATTTGGAGATTTATTCCACAAACCCCTAACTTTTTCTGTCATAATGCTGATTAGAATCTCCTACCATTGTCAGCATCATTTACTCCTGCAAGTATAAATGTACACACTGAAATTTTAAATTTCATTTTTTTGCCTCAGTCTCACTCCTGCATTGTTTCTCCATTGCAAGTGGGGAATTCTTTGCATTCTCACGTCCCAGATCACACAGTATTGAGGACAGGGGCAATTATTCAATTATTTCATTTGAGTAAGAAGATGGCCCCAGTCTTGACTAGGCTGCTCGGTACTACTGCAACACAGGTAATTAAAAATATCTATATAGTTCATGTATCACGAATTTTAATTGGGGAATG
Source organism: Molothrus aeneus (assembly GCF_037042795.1). Lineage (NCBI taxonomy): Eukaryota > Metazoa > Chordata > Aves > Passeriformes > Icteridae > Molothrus > Molothrus aeneus. The sequence goes on along the minus strand of NC_089657.1, from coordinate 19,202,422 downwards.
ATGTCATTGTTTAGTTCAGTTCTATAGAGTGGTTTATGAGAGGGCAAACAGGCCAAATAATATAATGGAAGGTGTGGGTGGAGTGGGAGAAAAATGTGAACATCATCAAATTGACTTCAGTTCTGCGAAAGTTTCTGGATAGGAAGACTGCAGAATAGGCCTTGCTTCATTTTTTTTTTTCCCCTCTAAATTTCAAGAGCAAAACTCCACGACAGATTTATTATCATTTGCCCTGCAGTGTGAGAAGAGCTGACAACTTTGTAGCAGGAGGAAGAGGGAAGCGCATGCTGCAGCAGAAGAGCTGATGCTGAAGTAGAAACTTAATCTTTCCTATGGCTGCCACATTTATTTTCTCCTTCCTATTTCCTTGTACCTGCAAGACCTGGGAGTATCCCAAGCCCACTCACCACAGGGTTGAGTACCAGGGTGATAATTTGCTTAGCACCTGCATTTTCTACATTGTCCCTGGTACCTGAGAGCAGCACCACTGGAAAAAGGTGGACTACCCTACATTTAAAACAAAGCACAACTGGAAAAACTCCCTGGGCTCTTCCCTTTGTGGAAAATAAAAAGTGGAAGGGGGAAGAGACAAAAGAAATAGAAAAAGTTTATTATTTAATGTAGGAATCAATTGATGTTTCATATTCCTGAGAATCCGAAGACAAATCTTACAGCTTTTCCATTTTTCATTCTGCCTTGGAAAAGCCTCCACAGGGAAAAAGACAGGGGGAAGGAGGAGATTTTTCCCCAAGTAAATGGAGTCCTTTAAATTGTAAATTACCTCCTTTAACTTGTCCTGTTATTGGGAGCCCCCAAGTTCTGTCTGAGGTGTGAGGAGTAGGACTGAGTGCATCAATGCTCTCTTGCTTTGGATTGTTTCTAACTCTTCCTCTTTTAGTTCACAAAAAGTGACCTGACACACAAAGAACATCTGGCATAAAGTACCTGAAAACCAGATCCTGCTGTTAAATGCTGTTACAAACTAGACACCATTATGGAAATACAGAATGAAATAATTAGCACTTATCACCTAATGTCATGCTGGATTTAACAAACCTATTAGTGATTAAAAAATGAAACCAGTAGCAATAACTAATGGAAAGTGTTGGAGCCATGACTTCAAAAGCCTCATGGAGAATTTGTAATTGTAGGATGATTCCTCTTGAGTAACTGCACTGGAAACTTTTACTGCGTGACAGAGAAGGACATGGGAACAATCCTCGTGGAGAAGCTTGTAAAAGAAACTCAGATTCTGAATATCAAACACACACAATTAGTGATTCACAATTAGGCTACTAAAAAGGGCAAGGAAAGATCTTCAACTCCACTCTGAGCAGATTATATTTAAAAAATACCTGAAGAGGGCCTCACCAATCAAGTTGAAAAAAAGTATTAATTTCACTTTGCATGATTTGGTCCGGCTTTGTACAAGACAGAGTTTTCATTCCACTTTTAAATTTTTCTTGTTCTTACAATAAAATCGTTTTCAAAATTCATTTTATTAGCCATTGCTATAAGGAGGAAATTACACTAAAAGTGATTGAAACAGTGCCTAAACTTCTTTTATTGACTTAGAAATGGACTTCTGGTTATTTTAAAAAGTCCACAAAAGAGTCAGATTCAGAAGCACTGTTGATAAGGGGTGCATTTATCAGTGCCACAAGGAAGGTTAAAAGGCATAGCTTCGATATCCTTCAATTAAATTCTAATATTTCACCGCCTTCGCTTCAGATCCGTTACACGAAACTCAAATTCATATCTGGAAAAATATTAGTTGTATATTCTGTATTATAATGGATGTTTCGTTGAATGCTGATGTTAAATACATTGTATTATCTAGGAATTTGGCATTTCTAAGAAACACAGACTATCTGAAGGCTGTTTAGAAGCACAGAATCTCTGAACCACTACAAGTCAGTGAGATATTTTACAAAACTGATGCCTAAAAACATTCAAATTCAAAAGCTGTCTGTGTAAAAAATACCTTTATATTATATTTCTGATTGGTTATCATTCAAAGTCAGTGCCAACTATTTTTTTCAGCTTTCTCTCCCCTTGACAAGCCCATGCTTATATTGTGCCACATGCCTTAACACACTGCTAGGAGTGATTTCTTGTAATCTCATAATTAAATCTCTGAGCAATTTTTGCAGCAATTTTTTTTTTTGTGACAGCCAAAGTGAATAATGATGTCAAACACATCACTTGATGCTCCAAATTCTGATATTAACGGGAGCACACCATGTGAAACTTCTTTTCAAAGCAGAGCACTCAGTATCATATGTCACAATTGCTTGGTGTACGCTGGGAATTTTTGGTTAACTAGTAACAAATCATAGTAACCTTTTAAAAGGTAAATTACTTATTAAATGATAGGCTAATTGCTACCAGAAAATAGATATTTTAAAATGGAACATTGTAACAATGTTCTACAGCAAAAGCTTGTTCACAGATGGGGCAGCAAGCCACAAAACCAACTCAAACCCCTGGTTATTTCAAGGAGAATTTAAAACTGATCCATCTGATTTAAAGGAACCTAAACTCCACAGGACATCCAGAAATTGAGAATTCCCCGAGCTTTTGATCACAGTAAATAGCAGCCTTACATCACTGATATTAATAAGGCATCCCTGTGAAGTCAGCATAGTATTGTCGTGCGTACACAGGGCCACAAAGTTACAACACCACAGGAACTTGCACTCTCTAGCTGCAGAATACCCTGGGGAGAAATGACACCAGGAAGATTACAAAACGCTCCTGCGAACCTGAGGCATGCCATCAAGACACAATATATTTCAACATAGCATCTCAGTTGTTGCAGGCTGTGAGAGGCTCCCCGACTTTCTGCGATTGGGAAATTGAAGGAAAGAAAAAAAAAAAAAAAAAGAGAAACGAGCTGTTCATTCATTACGAGAGCAGCCAGGTGAGCCCAGCAGTGCCCTGGCGGTGCTTCCCCCACGGGCAGCAGGGATGGAGGGCGCGCAGCGGATCCATCCATCCATCACTCCATCCATCCATCCATCCATCCATCCATCCATCCTGCCCATCACAGCCTCACCTCAGCGGGGCGGCCCCGACCATCCGCTGCAGCACCATGGACACAGCGCCCGGGCTGCCCCGGCCGGAGCGCCGGGAGCGCGCCTGGAGCGCGGCCGGGGCGCTCCGGGCACCGCATCCCGCGCGGGCTCCGCCAGCGCTCCGCTCTGCCCGCTCCAAGGGGCCCGGCCCGCCCGGCCGGCCGGCACACCGAGCATCCCCGGCGGCCCCGGGCTCCTGCCCTGCCCGCCCCGAGCCCCCGCAGCCCCGCAGCCCCGGCGGCCCTGCCCGCGCTGCCCGCGGTGCTCTCACACCCGCCCGCGGTGCCCTCACACCCGCGGTGCCCTCAGCCCCGCGCTGCCCGCGCCGCCCCTCACCTCGGGGCTGGTCCCCGCAGCCGCACGGAGCTGGCGCTGTCAGTTCTCAGCGGGAGAAGCCGTTCCCTTCCAGCGGGATAAACTCCCCCGCTCGGCCCGGCCTCCCGGGCAGGGCCCGCCTCCCCCCGGCGCCGCCTCCGCCAGCCCACGGCGAGCGGGGCTGGCAGCGAGCGGGGCCGGGCCGGGAACGGGCCGGGCTGGGGACGGGAACGCGGATAGGGATGGGGATAGGGAAGGGGACCGGGGGCAGCCACGGGGATGGCGAAGAAGAGCGGGACGGGAGAGGCAGCGGGCAGTGAGGAGGACGAGGAGGATGAGGATGAGGAGGAGGCGCTCCCCTTCCTCGCTGTCCCCTCGGGCCGTCCTGCAGCCCGGCCCGGCCCGGCCCGCACAGCGCAATCGGCCGCGTGTAGCCGAGGGCAGAGCGCGGCCCCGCAGCGCAGCTGGAGTTTGATCTCTGCTCCCTGTAATCTCCCGTAACTGAAAATTCACTTTTTCCGCCTGCCGGCTGCTTTCTCTTTTGCCTTGCCATTCTGCAGCCGGCTCCGCTCTGCGCTGCGCGGTTTGCTTTGGCTGGCTCGCCTCACGTCAGGCTGTGTCCTGCTGTGACAGGAGTAAAGGCTTTTCTGACAAGGTTCTTAGCAGTAACGGAGGTAAAGCAAATTCTTTTTCACTTTTTTTTTTTTTTCTTTTTTTTTCTTTTTCGCTTGAGATAATCTCTGGGCGCTCTTCCCCCCCTGCCAGGAATGCAGAGCCGAGCGGTATAGGCTGTGCTCGGTACCTCTCCGGAGGCAGCAAGCCCCAACAAGCCTGTCACCTCCTCTATCTCAGCCTCTGAGGCTTTGAAAAAAGAAGTTAGATGTGGAAAAAAAGGCATAAGATCAACAGGCTTTAAAGAGTCATCCTGGAACTCGAGGTGCCCCGGGACACAACAGTTTATCTTGAAAAACTCTTGATCCCTTGGACATCACTGCAAGGTTGAGAGGATCCCAAATTTGCCTCATTATGTCTCTTAGTCATCAAGAGTTTTGAAAGAGAGCCCACATTTGCTTTATTATTTGTATACTGAAGGCAATTTATAGATTAGGGTTGAACACGTCAAAATACCTGGACTACCTACAGATACTAACTTTGCCTCCAGCCTTTTGTTTATGAGAACAATCTCTCTGTCTGCAGAGGCTTGAAGCCTTGTGTTAATTTTTATGAGAATTATCTGTCTATTTGTATAGGCTTGAGGTGTTACCTCTGCCTTGACAGATCAAGGATTTTTTTTTTCAATTCCTGCTTTTTCCCTTTCATCTGAATTTTTTTAGCCTTGGAAATGTGGAAATATTTTTTTTAAGTGGTTCTTTTTTATTGTTTGGGTTGGGTATTTTAAAAATTATTTTAACATACTGCAGTAATAACCTATTCCAGTAATGCCCTGGCTCAGAATTAGAAGCCAGGTCCTGAAAACAAGTAAAACAAACCCTCAGAATTACCATGGATGAACAAAGAGGCAAATGCGGGTAAAACAATCTTAACAAAGAGATTTTAAATACCTTGGTTATTAATATTTTTACCACTTTACAGCAATAGCTGAGGTAGAGTTTCCATAGAAAGTTAAAAGGAGAAGGATCTGAGCTGGACCCTCACAGAGTTCTGACTGAGCCCTGGTGAGAGCAGAACAGCTGCTCTGCTGCTGGAGAATTCCCCATTTAGTTTAAGTGTCTGAAAAAAGGGGATGCCTCCCCAAAATCAAGGTTTTAACCTGCAAACTCTTTCAAACTCCATGCAACTGGAAGCATTCCAAAAATTGGCAGGTATTGATAACATCCAGTGGGGACTGTGCAGTCCTGCTTTGAGCCCAGGCTTTTAATAAAGGCAGAAATACAAAGCACAGTTTGGATTTTAATGAAATTGCACGGGTGAGACAGATATCTCTGTCAGTCCAGAGAAATCAGCCAAACACAGCTTTCACAGAAATAGTACAAAGACGCTGTCAGTCTGGTTCTGTTCTAAGCATTATTTTCTTTAGCAAGTTCATCTTTTGAACAGAACTCATTAAAAATAAAGCAAAAACTGAGAGATAACATATGTAAAAATTACTTACATTTTGTAAATATGCATTTTTGCAGATTGAGATAGGAGAAGAAAAGATTAGTTAGTCTTATTTTCTGCTTAACACGGATTTTTAGGTAGGATTTGATATCCTATTAAATGTTTCTTTTGGACAGCTAATCTTAATTTGAAGAATGAAGAGATGAGAAGCCCATACATTTTCTCTGGGAATTAAATGTATGCCTTATTTATAATTTTAATCTGTTTTTTTTTGGTTTTTTCCTTAACAAAGAGTGGGGTTTTTTTTCAGAAAAAGCCAATAATTTCTGTATTGGTAAAGAAATAAAAGAGGCTACAAATGTATTATCTATTCTGTAATCAAGTTGCTTTATCCTGTACTGAAATGGTCATAATAAAGACATTTATCAGTTTCTGGTAAGTTTTTGTTTGCATTGTTTGGCTGTGCAGTTTTTGATGATCCAGACTTTCTCCCCTGCTTATCTGAGAGGATTCCTGAGTTTGGCTGGGAGCTCTGAGAGTTATGAAACAAGAATGAAATGTCAGGCTCAGGCCTTGCTGAGCCATGGGCAGTGCTCCCCTAAGTTCAAAGACAAGCAGAAAAGACTCTCTCAGCATCAGTTCTGGTTTTAAAATTAGAAGATAATTTGCCTTCCACAAGATCAATTATACTCTGTTTTTTTTTTTTATTGGGTATAAAAGCATTAGTTAATTCTTTTCATGTGAAAGAATTGCATTTTAAACTCACTTTAATCAGCCCATTTTTCAGGGTGAGTCTTTTTGAAGCATTTATTGCATCTGAAAAAAAAATATTATTTCTGCTTGCAGTTATTACTGACTGACTGTACATTATGCGTTTCAATTATTCAGAAAATTTGAAGTAGATTCAATTGAATCATATGGCAAAAATAGTTCTCACTGAGAGGAGAAAATGAAATGAGGACTTTGTGGAATCTCCAGATGGATCAGGGTGTTAGCAATGACAAAATAACCTCCCCTGAGTGGTTTCATTTCTCTTTTCCATCTTGGTGAAGGAATTTCTGTGCAACGAGTCCTAAGGAATTCCAGGTAGGCATTTATGGTTACAAAAATTAATTTTTTGGAGGTGATGCTGTGATTTTTACAATTTTTTTGACCCCGCTGGCAACCTTGCAAGGATTTCTACCCCTTCCCATCTCTGCAAAGACACAAATTCCATCTTTTACTGACTTTTTATGTTTCCCCTGGGTTTGTGCTCAGTCTCTGGGTGCATTACTCACGTTTAAAATCACCCCTCACGCAGTGTGTCCCATCCTGGTGCTCTGGGATGGAATGGAGAAGCAGCCAAACTTTTAACATCTAGAGGGCAATCTCCTGCTCTGAGAGTGCAGCCAGAAATCTGACAGCCTGAGCAGCAAGCCCTGATTGTGCAAAATGCAATGCTTTAAAGGAATGGCGTTAAAATAAGTTAAAAATGTCCTGTATTGCTGCCTTTTTTTAAAGTTACCCCGTGTTCTGTCTCTTGGGTAATGCAATATTTTAATTCATATATCTGGTGTCCTTTTATTGATAAAAAGCATATCTTATTTGCCTCAGCATATCTCATTCTGTCTTAACTGGCAGTTTTTGGTCTGGGAAGGCATGTTTTTAAAAAGCAAGTCATAATATCACAGCACACTCCTATCTGCAGCTTGCACACTCTTTTCTTGAAGGGAATTGCAAGTTTCAGCTGCTATCAGTGGCATTTTACACAGATCCATGGCAAAAGCTGGGGTGGAAAGTGCATTCCTGGGGCAGAGGAGAGTGCTGGGTGAGTTTCTGCTGGGATCCAGCAGGAGGGAGAGGAGCAGGCACGGTGCAGATTTTGCACAGATAACTGCAGAGCGGGTCAAAACAAGAACCCCTTAAAAATGAGCCTCCTCTGCCTGAACTTTGAGGCTTGGATAAAAAGAGAGCAAAATCCAACCCATGCCTGCTTTAAAGTCACTAAAGCCAAGATCACACCAGCCTGCCTGCCTCTAATTGTAATGGGTTTTTTTTTCCTCACCTTCAGTCTCCCCCCACTCTTTGATTTCATCTTGGAGGGAATAACTTCCTCTCTAGGAGTGCCTGGCTCTTCTGCAGTGGGATATGATATTGCTGTTCCAGTCCCATTCTGATGAAATGGGCCCAAACTGCACATCACAGACAGCTGGCAGGCAAAAGAAAATATAGGAATAAGGAGCTTAAGCACAAACTGATGTGTCAGATGTGTTCATCCATCCAAAATTCATTTCTGAAGGAATCCTTTTAAAGCAACCAAAAAGGTTGTTTTGAGCTTCATTTAAAACCAGTTTATCTGAATTTCTTGGCTGATTGAGCTGAGACAGATTTATGAATGTAACTTAACTTCAGAAATCCAGATTTCTACAATTATACATGCTTAGACATCTGAAATGAGGAGCTGATGCAACCAAGGCTCAGGGTTGTGCTAATCTGAGATGGGAAGGAGGTGGCTGGGTTGTGGTTAAAGCATGGGACTGAGCTGCTGAGAGGTCTTGCTTCTATTCCTGGTTGTGTCACTGACTTCCTGTGGGTCACTGGAGTCACTGAGCTCTGTCTCATTTTACTCATTTATAAAAAAGAAATAATATTGCATTGCTAAAGCACTGTGAGACAAGTCACTGCTGTCTGTACCATTGTTTTGTGTTCATAAAAGAAATTTGTGACAGCAGATCACAACCACATTCCTAAAGTAACTCCTTTTGGATAATTTGCTGTCTTATACAGCAATTCAATGATTCCACTAATGACTAAAACCTCAAAAATACAAATTTTAACTTAAAGTGTCTCGAGAACTTTGCTTGCAGGTTCCAATTAAACATTTGTCCATGAAAAGGATTGTGTTTTCCTTGTAAGAGTATGAGAAAGGTACTCAGCCCCTCATAATTGTGAAAAAATAATTAATCCCCCCCTACCATTGTTTCTTTTAGAGGACTGCTCATTTTACTCATATACAAAATAGAAATAATATTGCATTGCTAAAGCACTGTGATCCAAGTCATTGCTGTCTATATAATTGTTTCATTCTCATAATTTGTGTAGAATTGTATCAGTAGGTCACTGCTATATTCCTAGATGTATAGATATAGATCTAGTTATAAAGCTATATTCCTCAATTTATAGCAATATATCTAGTTATAAAGCTATATTCCTCAATTTATAGGAATATATCTAGCTATA